>NW_020954813.1:1965149-2005208 GCF_900497805.2 Vombatus ursinus
GGGTATAGTAATGTCCATTGCCCTCATGGAGTTGCTCTGAGAAAGAGATTGGAGGTAATGTACATGGAAAAGTTTATGTATAATGGGAAGCTCTGTGCTAATATTACCATTATTTAAAGGACTATTTTGGTCAAGTAAAGAATCCTTCTGTCATTCAAATTGTCATTCAATGATTTAACCATATTTAAGGCCAGCTTTTTCACAGATCTGCTTTTCCCAAAGTAAGCCATTCTCATATGTTTATGAGAATGGAAGAAGGGTCTCTTATTTCCACATTGTAGGAAACTTTTGATATGGGAATTTTCTCCAATAATGTATTACAACCTATTTATGACCTAGTGGATAAAGCTTTTGATAGGTCAAATCAAATCAACAAAGTATGTATTGACTACCTACTGAATGATACAGTCAAAGGATCATTGGCTCTTTTGGGCAGTCAATAAATATTTATTATTCTCACCTGTGGTTCCAAGAAGCTATAGCACGCACAGCAGCCAGACCCCAGAAATGGAGCTTGGCAGGTGGGCTAAACCAGGTTGAGGGTAAATGACAGACTTCAGACTTGTCAGTGAGTTACAGGGATGTCTACGCCAAGCATGTGAAGACTTGTCCTGGTGGAACGGGCAGATAAGAACAATTTGTTCCAACAGCCATGAAGGCACCTGAAGAAGGCACTGAGGGGTGCTTAGAGTTTGGTGAGACATCAAAGACACCAAGATCACCCACTGCATCCCAGGCCATCGCCAATTGTCCTGAATTTTGTTTTGCCACTGGACTTCCATGACTCTGAAAGAGAGTCAAGCAAATGACTTTGTGCAATTCTACTTCACTTAAATCCAATCCACAAGCAAGTCAAGACATCACCCTCTGATATCCTTGGTCCTTTTCAAAAATGAAGAATGAACAACAAATATTTATTAAGCACCTACTGCATGCCAGGGATTGTGTTAAGTGCTGGGAGTAGGAAGAAAGGCAAAAGACAGCCCCTGCCCCTGAGGAACTAACTCAGAGTCTAATCAGAGAGATACCATGTCAACAACTAGGTACAAATAAAACAGAGATGGATAAATGGGAGATAATCTTAGGAAAAAGGGACAAACATTAAGGGCGATTAGAAGAGGCTTCTTGCAGAAATTGGGATTTTAGCAGGGACTTGAAAGAAGCCATAGAAGCTGGTAGGCAGAGATAAGGAGGGAGAGCATTCCAGGCACCAGAGACGGGAGAGAGAGAGAAGAGTGAGGATGATACCAACATTGTGAGAATGGTGGTAGAATGGTGGTAGAATGGTGGTACTCTTGACAGTAATAAAGAGGTTAGAAAGAGGGAAGGGTTTGGGAGAAAGATAATGAGTTCAGTTTTGGGCATAACAAGTTTAAAATGACTATGAGACATTAATTAAAGATGTCCATTTGGCAGTTGAAGATGTGAGACTGGAGGCGAGAATGGAGAGCAGTAAGTGTTACTTGACTCCTTTCTTCACGTGTAAAATGAGGAAATTGGACTCAGTGTCCTCTAAGGTCCCTGCAAGCTTTAAATCTAAGATCCTATGAATCTAGGGAGCTGCCAAAGTCACAGAGAAGTAATGGGATTTGCCTAGGGTTACACAACTAGCAAGTATCATCAGTGGGATTTGAACTCAGGTTTTCTTGACTTTGAGACTATTTTTCAATCCACGGTGCCAATCACATAGATAGATCTGCCTCTCATATTAATATCTGATGTTTATATATCTGTTTCTCATATTATATAGATATAGATATGCTGTCTAATAGAAAGATAGATAGATGATAGAGATAAGGGCTGGACCTGATTTGGGACTTCATTAATATAGGGAACTCTTGGAAAGAGAATTTACCTCTGCCCATGCAACTCAGCACCTTGACCCAAGAGGATAAATGCCTTCTCTCCCCCAAATTCTAGGAGTAACCTAGGTTAAGCATTTATTAGTACAGTTATTCTTGAGCTCCCACTAGTATATCTCCTATTGATTATCCCATTGAAGTCAACTAGCCAACCAGAGTTAATTAGCTCTTAAAGATATTTAGAAAAGTGGCATAATAAGAAGAGTTGGTACAAAATGTTCCCCTCCAAAAATCTGAGATACTCTCCCACAAGGACATAGAGAGCCCAGAGGAAATGGGACTTAAGTTTAGAGAAAACATCTGGCAAAGGGATTATTGACAAGCCCTGGTTGGGCAGATATCATTTCCTCCTTTCCTGCAGTCCTCTGAAGTTCCCCGGAGGTTTACGTAGCTCTTTGCTGTACCCTGAAGAGCAAGACCCTTGTCATGTCATGAAGCTGTGTTCCTCTCCACTCTAAAGAGTTCATGGAGCTGCTTTTCTTCAATATGTCCTTTCAGATCCTAGCTGGATGAAGTGTTTGTTATTACGGATCCGATGTTAGCCATGGTAAGGTGAAGGTGGAAGTGGTGAAGGGGGCAGATCTGAGCTCACTCCACCTCCCAACCTCTCCACTTACTGCTCTCTGGTTAGAGGACCAAGGGTCTATCTCCTCCAAGTGCTCCCAAAGCTTAACTCTTGACTAGTATGGTCCTACTGGAACCTTCTTCCCTGATATAAATAGGCCCTGAGCTTGGTGTTGTCTAATTCTTTCAACCAGTTCCAATATACTTCATCATCTAATTCCATCCAGTGGCTTGAAACACTTCACTCCATCCCAAGTTAATTAACTAGGTCATTAGTATCTATTTTATGCTTTTGATTGAGTGAGTGACTCAATAGAGTTGTCTAGGAATTGTTCACACCTATGTGACAACTTTGATTGAGTGATTGATTCTGTGCCTCAATCAAAGGGTTGTTCTTTCCTGATAAAAATTTCATGAAATGTAACATCTTGTTAGTTACATTAATTGGAGTTGGGTGATATGGAGCACCCCTTCCGAACACATACATGTAAAGTAACAGCTATACATATTTACTTTGTAATTCAGTAGCGAAATCCAACTTGTTAACTAAAATGTAAAGATATTTTAAATATAATATTGAAGTGTAAGAATCAAGCTTTGACTCGGATAAATTAAGCACCAATGGTATTATTTAATTAAAATGTCACGTGTAACTGTGAGAGAGAAACAGGAGTTTTCAGATAAAAAATATACCCTTAGGCTGTGACTAGGCCTCTTCTTAGTATTAGTTAAGGTGAAGAGTGTGTTTGTAAAGGAGAGAAAGCAAAGGGTGTTAAAGTGCTTTCTTCCGTGAGAAAGTAGAAAGTGTTATGAGGGCCCACAAGCAACCCTGTGCTTCCCTCCCATCAAGAAAGCTGATATCAAAGAAAATTTGTCAAATGTCAGCCTTAGGAGCTAGACTGAATCAAGTAACATTTGAACCTCTCAAGTTGTTTTTTTTTGCCTCCTTGGTGTTTTTTTTTTTTCCTCAGAAGGCAGAAATATGTAAAGATAGCTTACCAAAGGTCTTTTTTAGTAAACAGATTCAGCCTCATCAGGGGGGAAAAAGAGTCTCCGATTAATGGTTTCTTCCGCCAGTCTTGTTTTCAATCAAATCAAAGGCACAGTAGACAGTGAGCAACATCTTAGCTCCCTCAGCCATGCATTGATCTCTACAGTGGATTCCTTCTATCATCATCGACAAAGCCTCTGGCGTGTGGGAGAAAAGGGCCAGTAAGAGCTCCTCTCCATTTCTCAAAGTCCTCAGCACTTCAGGCAAAGGCACAGAGAATGCTAGAGCTTCTGAGCTGATGGCATGCTTGCCAAGAGAATTGAGCAGCGTGATAAGATGCTATTCCTATCTCCCTTTCAACAATGGATCCGTGTCAAAGGGCTGTTGGACTCCAACATTCTTATAATACCATGTACAATGGAAAAGGCAAAGATCCTGATGGGGACAGCCATGGAGGACTCTTCCCACAACTAAAATTTGCCTTTTTAGGAGCACAAATTGTCCTAGATAGAAGCCATCTATTCTGTGGAGTCGTAGACTGGGCAAGTCACTTTCCCCAGTTTACCTCAGTTTCCTCATTTGTAAAAATGAGCTGGGGAAGGAAATGGCAAACCGCTCCAGTATCTTTGCCAAGAAAACCCTGAATGGGGTCATGAAGAGTCAGACACAACTCAACAGCAGCAAGGCAGTGCCAGGACTAGAAACCAAGTCTCCTAATTCCTTGTGCTGTGCTCTTTATTTTTAACTTTAATTTTAATTTTCACTCTGAAATTAAACACCAAATGAAATTAACATATCCATATAAACAGTAGAACAGAAAAAAGAGGATTATTCATCAAAACTCAGGACATCTATGCTTTCTTTTTTAGCATATAATAAGATCAACCTTTAGCTGTGGAAGCTGCCCTGCTTGTCTATGGTTCTTCCTGTGCATTATTTCTTCCTTGTCTCCTTTTTTCCCTTGTTTCCTTCATTCTTTCTTTTCTCTTTTGTTTCCTTCTTTCTCAATTCCTTTTTTCTTCCTTATTTCTTTCTTCCCTCCTTTCCTCCCTTCTTCCTTTCCTTCTTCCTCCTCCTTCCTCCCATCTTGCCTTCGTTCCTTTCTTCTTTTTCATTTTCTTCCTTTTTTCTTTCATTTTTTTCCTTCTTCTTCCTTCCTTCCTTCCTTCCTTCTTCCTTTTAAACTAGGACTCCCTGTCTCACCTGCGTTGGAAATATCAGGGCTACTCACGGCCTAATTGTGCTACTGCTCAGCACATGAGCTTTGTTTCTGACCTGGCCCGGCTCAGTCTTCCTTAGGCAACCTGGTAACCTCTTTTCCCTCCCCTTGCTCCTCCTCCCCACCTTTTCCTAGGGGCTAACTATGTGGAAGTCAAATTTAGTATGGACACCCAATCTTCCACTGTACTCAGAACTTCAAATCTCAAGAGATTCACCAGTCTCGGCCTCCCTGGGAGCTATTACAGACATGTGCCATGACCCCTCCCCCCAACCCGTGTGCTATTTGCATGACATCACATTGACTGCATCAACTCAGTTCAGTAAATGTGTGGTTAGCAGTAAACATGGAATGAAGAAAATCAGTCAGAGTTGGGCACCAAAGATAGGCATCAGGGTGTTTGCTATGATTGTGGGGACTTAGAATTCAGCTGTGGTTGGTTCTGCACTAAAGATGAGGCACCACCCATGTACACCCAGTAGAGTATGAATTCAAGACTGCTTTGTACTGCCTTCAGTGCTGAGGGGGCCTGGTCAAATCAGCCCTGCCCTGCTCTTGTGGAGGTTAAAGTTCAGAGCTAGTTCCTTGGAAGTAGAAACTGCCTCATTTACTCTTTTTTTTTAATTTCTAGTGACTAACACAATGCTCGGCATAGATTAGGTACTTAATAAATGTTTGCTAATTGATTAAAAGAAATGGTGGAGAAGGGAATAGCAGGCAAGACTTTGTGAAACCTGTAGAAAATTAGCTGTGATGGCCTACCAGGTTATCTTAACCTATGGTCCATGAACTTGGGTTTGGGGTTTTGTTTTTTTTTTTTGCTTTTTTGTTTTTTTAAAAAAATACATACTGATAAGTGTACTTTTTTGCAGAATGTTGATATTTATTTCCCCCTTTTAATTAAAGTTATTAAATAATTAAATCATTTTCAATCAACAGAAATCTATTTTCTCTGCCTCCCACCCCCCCCATGCCCCATTGGGAAAAAAAAAGAAGTATAAAAACAAATTCCTTATAACAATATGTGTAGTCAAGCAGAACAAAGTTTCTCATTTGCCATGTTCAAAAAATATATGTCTCTGTCCGTACCCTGAGTCCATCCCCTCTCTGTCAGGAGGTGGATAGCATGTTTCATCGCTGGTCCTCTGGCATATGAATGGTCATAGATGAATCATAGTTCTTACAGCTTTCAAAGTTGTTTGTCTCTGCATTTCAATATAATTGGTTTCCTTTGTAATCCTTTGTTTTATCCATTTAAAACATTATTCTGAGAAGGGACCCATAGGTTTCACCAGTCTGCCAAAGAGTGTCATGACATTAAAAAAAGATGAAGGACTCCTGGTATTTCCTGTCCCACATTCCCTGGTATATGTCCCTGGCTGCCATAAATCCCACCCAGCCTTTTTTCTTCTTCCTCTTGCTCCCCCCAAAGCTTAAAAAAATTCCCTCTTTTGGTGTCCTTAGCTTTCCTCATTAGCCTCAAATCATTCTGAGCTTCAGAGAACCTGACATGATTATTACAAGACAGCGCCTCGTTGCTTACATTTATCTTCTGTTACTTACTCTTGCTACCGCCTTGTATGTGTGTCTTTTTCAAATGTAGAATGGTCCGTTAGTTTCCTATGGGCATACATTGGCCTCTTTATACAACTCCCCTCTTCTTCCTCATTGGAATTAATTCTGATCTTGTCTTTCCTAATTTGACTATTGAGGACTCCCAGATCAGACTTAACCTGAAGAAATTCAAGCCATGGGATCCTGCCTATGTTTTCATGGAACCTTCAAATCTTGTTGTCTTAAATTTTGGGGTTCCTCCAGCAGACTACGGCCAGATTTCCTCTTCTCTGTAACAGTTTCTAAGATGGAGCCATCACTTGTCCCCCAAGCCCAAAGCTCCCCTCATTCCGACTTGAGCTACCAGTTCCTCTTTGTTGGTTAAAATCAGGTCCAGAATAGCAGTTCCTCTTCCCACTTCCTTCAACTTTTGAAGAATGAAATTATAATCAGCTAAAGTCAAGAATTTGTCAGTTATTCTCCTTTTGGGAGAGGGGGGAGGAGAAGAAGAGAAGGAAAGAAAGGAGGACAGGACAGGAGAGGAGAGGAGAGGGCTCTAGTAGATATCAGGACCACTGAAATCTCTCATCATTACTACATAATGCTTCGTACCAGTTTTGTGATCTCTTTTTAGAACCCCACACACAGTTTCTCTTTCTGTACAGGTGATCTATAGCAGCCTTCCATCCCCACATCCCTTCTGCCTTTCCCTTTTTTTTTAATATTCACCCTAGTACTTTTCATCAAATTCCCTCCCTCACGTCACAGTTACTGGATTTCCTTGGATAAGAAGAACTTAACATACATGTTATTTCATCCTCTCCCCCACCCTTCTCCACTGAGTAAGGTAAACTGGAAATGAACTGAATGAGATCATTCAGTCTATCTTCTGTATCTTAAAGATGAGGAAATTTGAGCCCAGAGATGTCAAATCATTTGCCCAAGGTTACACAGGTAGTTATTAGCATTGGAAAGAAAAGGCATGGCAAAGAACTTCAAAGATTATATAGCTGAACCCCCAACCCAAAGCCTTGTATAACACAAATACAACCTCTTCATTTTACAGATGAGGAAAGTGAGGCCCAGAAATAAGACTGGTTAAAAAGACTCAGTCGAGGTTACACAGGTCTTTAGTCTTAGGTATAAACCAAGAGTCAGAAAGAACCTCACAACTACCTAGCGCGACTTCCTCATTTTAAAGATGAGGAAACCAAGTCCCAAGGAGGTGACCTAGTTAGCAAAGGAAAGAAACAACTAAACCCGGGTCATGGAATCATAAAAGTGATCCCAGAAGCAATCAAGTCCTATTTCCTCAGTTCACTGATGAGATGACTGAGACCCCAAGAGGTAACTCATCAATATCCCTTTCTTGAATATTCGTACACTGGTCCCAGCCCCCAGGTAGTGTAGAACTTAAACATGACCGCAGAAGACCACTCTGTCAATCCCTATTTGCCATACAAGACTCTGACTGACTACCCTTGGTTTGAATCCAGGTTCTCAGACTCCAAATCTGACAATTTATCCATCGTCCCACACTCCCCTTGACTAACCATACAGTTATGCGGTTTGGGACCAAATTTAAAGAGTAGTTACAAACCAGTTGATGCCAATTTGGAGAGAGGCCTCCAAGGGAATGCCATAGGAATCTGTCCTTGGTCCAGTGCCATTTGACCTTAGTGTCAATTATTTAAATGAAGGTACAGATTCAATTAAATTCAACACAAATTCATTAATCATCTATTTTTTTTTACAGAGCATTGTGTTCGGTGTTCGGATTACAAAGACAAAAATAAAAACAGTCCTGCCCTCAAGGAGATTATGTTCTAGTGGATAGCAAGCTTATCAAATTTAAAGACAACACAAAGTTGAGAAGGATCGCTAACAGCTTGAATGGTAAAGCGAAGACCCAATAAACCCTCACGTCACTGGAACAAGGGGCTGAGTCTAAGACAAAAGTTAATAGCCATACGTAGAAGGTCTTGACCAAATCACATCTGGTATATTGTTTCTGGGCGCCTTGTTCGAATAAGGACACTTATAAAGGATAGCACAAGAAGATGGGAGAAATGGAAACCTTTCTATAGAATTCCTTAAAGGAGCCGGGATCACTCATCCTGAAAAAGGAAAGACTTAGAGGGAACATGGTAGCAGTCTCCAACTATTCAGAGAGCTATTATGTGGAAGGGGATTAGATTTTTCCTGCTTGGTCCCAGAAGAAAGAACTAGAAACAATGGGTGAAGTTGTAGGGATAGATTTTGGTTAAAGGTAAAGAAAAAAAACCAGAGGTTTACAAATGTAGAGTGCCCTGTCTCAGGAGATAATGAGTTACCCTTTACTAGAAGCTTCAAGGAGAATCTGGATGGCATTTATCAGGAACATTGTACAGGGAATTACTGTTTAGATGTGAATGTATTCCATGGTCTCTAAAGTCCCTTTCAAAAGGGAGATTCTGAGAGTCCATTAGTCTGTGGTTTATAACTATTCAAAAACATATCCAATCCATGCACATTACAGGGGGCCAATAGATGGTACAGTGTATAGTGTTGTCCTAGAACTGAACAGCACTAAGAGGAAGTCCTGAGTTCAAATCCAGCCTCAGACATTTACAGCTGTGTGACCCTGAGCAAGTCATTTAACTTCTGTCTGCCTCAGTTTCCTCAACTGTAAAATGGGAATAATTTTAGCATCTACTTCCCAGAATTGTTGTAAAGATCAAATGAGATTATATTTGTAAAGCGCTTAGCACAATTCCTGGCATATAGTAAGCACTATTACCTATAATAATAATTGTTATTATTATTATTATTATATTTGTAAAATGCTTAGCTTAGTGCCTGGCACATAGTAGGCACTTTTTAACTGCTTGCTTTCTTCCTTACTTGTGAAAGCTTTACAATTAGCAAAGTATTATGGACCAATTACTTGAGAATGACATCAATAAAATGCCAAGATTTTCATTGAGGAGATAGGGCTGAAACACCAAGTTGTTTATCTATATGGCTTCCTTAGCCATAGATGATCAAAAGATGGAGCATTAGGCCAAGGAAATCAGCCTCTCAAATAGTTCTCCCAGTAAGCATGCTGTCAACATGGTGTCAATCTCCCAACTGAGTCCAAGGTCTAAGAAACAATGCTATGGAATCAATTCAGTTCATCAAGTATTTATCAATTGCACATTATGGCACATAGTGGGCATTTAAATGTTTATTGACTGACTGAATGTGCCAGGCACTGCTTCAAACATGGAAGTTACCAAAAAAAAAAAAAAGAAGGAAAAATATGGAACAGTACCTGCTCTCAAGCTTACATTTTGGTAGGGAGATACAACCCATATACTAGTAAATGAAGGAAGGTATGAAGTAATTTAGAAATGGGCAATAAGAGGAATCAGGAAAGGTTTCTCCCAGGATGTGGGCCTTGAGATGAGCCTTGAAGGGAGCTAGGGATTCCTAGAGGAGAGATAAGGAAGAAAAGCATTCCAGGCATGGGGGAAGGCATGAAGGCAGAGAGATGGGATGATATGCAGCAGGAGATTGATGCCATGTTGCCACCACACTTACTGAGAGAATTATTTGGGGATATGAGGTGGACTAGATGACCAATGAACTCCTTTCCATGGTTCTCAGATGGAATGTTGAGTTGAAGGAACAACTCTTAGGTCCAGTTGGGCTAGAATTAGAACAAAACTAGGGGGCGCCATGGTGCACAGATCACTCGGCATGGAATTAGAAAGATCTGTCTTCAAAGCTTGCTTCAAACACTTACTTATTAGGTGTGTGACCCTGGGCATATCACTTACACTATGTCTGTCTCAGTTTGCTCGTTTATATTTTGTTGTTCGGTCGTTTCAGTTGTGTCCAACTCTTTGTGACTCCATTTGGGGTTTTCTTGGCAAAGATACTGGAGTGGTTTGTCATTTCCTTCTCCAGACAGATGAGGAAACTGAGGCAAACAGGGCAAAGTGACTTGCCCAGGGTCACATAGCTAGAAAGTGTCTGAGGCCAGATTTGAACTCAGGAAGATGAATCTTCCTGACTCTAAGCCCCAGCACTCTATCTACTGTGCACCTAGCTGTCCTCATTTGTAACATGGGGATAATAACAGCACCTTACACACCTAGGATCGTTGTGAGGATCAAATGTGATAGCACATGTAAAGTGCTTTGCAGATCTTTAGGGCTGGGTAAATGGTAGCTATCTTAAGGGGAATAATAAAAAATTAGGCTGACAAGATCCGGAAGGCTACCAGGTCAAGGAGTCTGCAGTTCATCCTAGAGTCAATTGGAAGACACTGAAGGGTGTTTTGTTTTGATTTTTGGTTTCTTTGAGAAGAGGAGAGCTGGGACCAGACTTGTGCCTTAGGAAATCATTTAGGCAGCCATGTGGAAGATGGATTGAATGGGGTGGAAAAGTGGGAGAGTTCAGGAGACAGGAGCTTTAACCAGTACACAGCCATGTGCCGACAAGTAAATGGCTCTCCTCAGCCAAGAAGCACCATAATAAAGAGAGATCAGAAGCAATTAACCTTTTAAGGTCTCAGTTTCACCATCTCTACAATGGAACTCATTACACTGCCTACAGAATGTTTGCTATTAATGAATTAAGATCTGTAGCACACTGAAACCCCTGGGAAGGGAAGGTGGCAGGGGGAAGGAGGGGAAAGGAGCAAAATAAATAATAACCCAACAGTATTTAGCCACTAGCTCTAATTTATCCTCACATCCAGACCTGAAACATTATAGTGGCTAGATCTGGTTTCTGGTTAATCCAGTCTGGTTGCTTCATCACCCCTACCTACACGTAGCAGGCCCTCAGGAGATGTTCAGAGGTTTAGAACTGGAAAGGGCTTTTGAGGCCACGTGGTCCAACCCTCTCAGGCCACAAAGGTAAAATGACCAAGGTCACACAGGTAATACACAGCCATTTCCACTTCACCCACAGCAGGATGCAAATGATCTGACCAGTTTACTGGCTCCCTTATCAGGGAACATTCTGTAAAAATATTAAAGAGTCACAGACCTGCAGGTAGGAGGGACCTCAAAGGGCATTTAATCCAGCTCCTTATACTTAGAGATGGGGAAATGGAGGCCCAGGGAGGTTAAATTACTTTTCCAAGGTCATGCAGGTAAGTAGGATTTGAATCAAGGGCCTCTGACTGCAGTTTTGTTGTTGTTTGGTCATTTTTCTGTTGTGTCTGACTCTGCATGACCCCATGTGGTTTTTTTTGTTTGTTTGTTTTCTTGGCAAAGATACTGGAGTGGTTTGTCATTCCATCTCCAGCTCATTTTACAGATGAGGAAACTGAGGCAAACAGGATGAAGGGACTTGCCCAGGATCACACAGCTGGTCAGTGTCTAGGGCCAGATTTGAACTCAGGAAGCTGAGGTGCTCTATCCACTGTGCCACCGAGCTGCCCATTCTGACTCCAGAGTCAATGCTTTTCCCACATAACAAAAGTCTCTCAGCTGAGCCCACTGTCCATTCACCCTGAGCTGGTAGTACATTGCAAACTGAACACGAGTCAACAGCATGATACAGCATATCCCCAGGAAGAAGTAAGCTCCTCGAGGGCAAGAAATATTTAATTTTGTTCTTTCTCTCCAGGTTGCCTGACATAGAGCCTTTGTCATCAAAGGCTTTGCTCATTGAGAACACATTTGCCCATCACCCATTAGATAGTGAGCTCCTTGAGAATAAGTGTTGTGTTTTACCTTTCTTTGTATCCCCATGGCTTAGCATAGTGCTTGGCACACAGCAGGCACTTAATAAATGCTTATTGAATTGATTTGAGTTGACCCCCAAAATTACTTTGAATTTACCTTGTAAACGTTTTGCATTTATTTCTCTGTGTATCTGTTGTTCCTACAGAGCATGTCTCACGATACCAGGGACTGCTTTCATATTTCTAAACAACCAAACAGACTTTTTTAAGCACCCACTGTTTGCAGTGCACTTACAGTGATGCTAGGTTAAGATAAGACATGATTCCTGCCCTCCAGTAATTTATATTCCGGTAGGGAATGAGAGCAACCACTATAATGCATGTACTGCGTGAAACATGTATTTGAGAGTTATAGAATCAAGTGAAATTTGAGGTTTAAGGAGGAACAGATGAGCTTTGATGAAATACAATGGTTTGGGAGAAAGAGTACTGGCTTTGGAGTCAGAAAATCTAGGCTTAACTCACTTCCAATGCTTACTACCTATGTGACCCTGGACAAGTCACTTATCTAGCCTGGGTCTCCATTTCTACATTGGTAAAATGAATGGGTTGGACTAGATCATCTCTGTGGTCCCTTCATGCTCTAAATGTAGGTTCTACTGATCAGGAAGAACTATGATTGAATATCTATCTCTTGGGGATGTTCCTCTTGAATAGGGCTGAGATTTTTAAAATCCCACTGCTCTATCCAAAAAAATAAAAATAAAAATCCAGCTCAAACCTATGCACTATGTAGCAGAAAAGAGTCTTGAGTTGAGACTCTGGAGATCTATCTGGGTTAAAGTTCAAGTTCAGGAAAGCAACTTCTCTTCTCTGGCTCCTCCTCTGTCAAACGAGGGGGCTGGATTCCATGACCTCTCAAGGTTGGTCTAGTTTTGAAAACTCTCTGCTTCCTGTTCCCTCTCTCTGATTATCTTCTCTTATGTTCCTATGCCCGGAGGGCACTCTCTCCTAAACTCCACCTCTTGGAATATCTGGCTTCCTTCAGGTATTGCTGAGCTCAAGCTCGGTCTGTGATCTTTCCTGGTGTTCTCCCTGCCCTGCCCTGCCCTGCTCCCTCCCCACCCCCAGCCGCCAGTGCCTCTTCTCTCTCTTCCTTATCTGGTGGATTTGTTTTGTACTTGCCTAAAGCTGGGTTCTTAACCATTTTTTTATGCTATGGTTCCCTTGGTTGATGTTGTTTAGTTATTTCAGTCGCGCCCAACTCTTTGTGACCTTGTTTGGAGTTTTCTTGACAAAGATACTAGAGTGGTTTACTGTTTTCCATCTCCAGATCATTTTACAGATGAGGAAACTGAGGTAAATAGTGACTTGCTTAAGGTCACACAGCTAGTAAGTGCCTGAAGCCAGATGTGAACTCAGGTCTTCCGAACTCCAGGGGCCGGTAGATGACATAGTGGATAGAGTGCTGGGCCTGAAATCAGGAAGACTCACCTTGTTCCTTGCCTGTCTGCACCATGATGCTGCTGAGAATGGGCAGGCTGTTTCCCATACTAGATTGTAAACTCCTGGAGCACAATTACTGTCCTTGTATCTCTGGTGCCTAGAAAGTGACTGGCACATAGCAGGCACTTAGTAAATGTTTACTGAATGATTGATTCCCCACCCACCTACCCTCATTTTCCATGGGCTCCTTCTTCATTTCCCTGCAGTCCAATGGGTTGAGCTGGGAAGGGAGGCTATCCCTCCTTCTAATGTTACCAACCTTCTTGGCTAAGAAGGGAACTTCCCCAGTCTCTTTCTGGAATTCAGTCACCTGACCATAGCTTTAGTGAATGTGATTATTATTTTCTTTTCAATAAAAAGGAAGCTGCTTGAGGGCAGGGAGTTTTTTGTTTTTATCTTTATATCCCCAGAACCTAGCATGGTGCCAACATAAATGCTTATTGGGTTTATTTGATTTCCCTTCTGTTGAGCTTGGAATTTCCTTTTCTCTCAAAATTAACCATGTTGTATATTGGATTCCAATCTTAGTCCAATGCATCTCACCAAACAGCTTCTGATTAAAAGGGTGGAACAGGCCTGAGTCAAGAAGACCTGAGTTTAAATCTGACCTCAAATCCCTACTAATTGTAAATTAATAGTTTAATTTAAATTTATTTTAAATCTGACTTCCAAAGCCTCCCTGTGTGACCCTGGGCAAGCCACTTCACTTCTGTTTACCTTAGTTTCCTCATCTGTAAAAGGGGATAATAATAGCACCTACTTCCCCATTGTTGTGAGGATCAAATGAGATAATATATGCAAAGCAGTTGGTACAGTGTCTGGCACATAGTAAGTGCTACATTAATGCTGGTTATTAAAAGTCACTGGAAAGCAGTCCGAGGGAAAGTCTAGAATGAACCCAAAGGAGTTCTACTTCAAACCCTTTTTAAGCCTCTGGATACCCTTGAGGGCTGGTTCCCAGCCTCCAGCACTTCTGAGATGACAAAAACAGAGAAGCAAAACCTTGACATGCTGGTTTCTTTTAAGTGAGCTGTCTCCCTCCCTGTCTCAGACTCTCAGCATTCCCCTCTCTTTTGTCTCTCCCATACCCACATCAGCTCCCTGCCCCTGGGGTGGTTTAGACAGCCACGTCTCATATCCCGGGATGCCACAAGCAGAAATGGGCTGGCCTGCGTTGGGGGATGGGATGGGGAAATAGGGAGGTGCTCAGGAGACCTGGTCCTGGTCCTAGAACAGCCATTAACTAGTTGTGAAACACTTTGGGCAAGTCGCTTAATTTTGAGTAAAAAAAAAAATCACCTTTATGGGAGGCCTGGGTGGGGAGCAATTTAGCCTCCTCCCTCCACTCTGACCTGCCCCGCCCTCAAATTTGAGGGTCTTAGTGCACTGCAAGACATGAGTCAACACTGGGGCCTGTCGTCTCCCCAAGTCCAGTGTAAGCTGTTTGAGACCAGGGGATAGTTTATCTTAATCTCTATTTCCATCACCTGGCTTCACATCAGGCACACAGTAGATGCTTAATAAATGCTTGCTTATTAAGAAAGTACTTTCCCCCATTAGCACCAAATCTTTTTGTAGTAACATTGTATACATGTATTTATCTAACTGAAAAGCTAATATTTTTCCCACATCATAGTCTAGACAGTCTTGAGTTGATTAGTGTTTTTCTTAAACTAGGGTGCGCAGAACAGAATACAATACTCCAGATGAGGTCTGTCACCACTGAGCGGAGGAGTGGGACAATCCCCTCTCTATTTCTGGAAGTTAGGCTGTTCTGAATGCAGCCCAAGATTGAAATCGTTCTGTGGTTTGGGGTGTGTGTGTGTATGTGTGTGTGTTTTGTTTTTATTTGTATGTATCTTGCCTCATCTCATTATGACTCATATTGAGCCCCAGTCCACTTAAACTCAGAATCTTTTTTCAGAGATCTGTTGGTTAATCATGCCTCTCCCATCTTATGCTAGCACTCCCACTTGGATAAGTGTAAGGGGTAACATGGATCCCTATTGAATTTTACGTTATTACAGTCAGTCCAATGTAGAAACATTGGCCCGTCAATGGAACCTGGGGCAGTTGCTCATTGTATTAGCTATCCTTCCCAGCTTTGAGCCACCTGCAAATTGGATAAGCCTACCATCCTTGCCTTTGTCCAAGTCACTAATTAAAAAATAAAAAAGTAGAAAAGGTCAAGCCCGGGTCCCCGGGTGACTCCCATGAACAGCTCCTGCCACTGCCTTGATATTACACGATTTTTCTTTGATCCCAGAGGTTCATCCAGTTCTGAAACTTTTTTAATGCACTTCTGGTCTTCAGCCTTGTTGGTCTCACCCTGTGGCCCTCTGATTAGAAGGTGGAGCCATGAACTTTTCCATTTAAGGAGACTTCTCCTCAGATACCTCCTTATTTCCCATCCAACTGCACTCATTTTAAATTTCTCTGGCTTCACCTCCATGCCCCCTCACTGGGTTCTTCCCCTCTCCCCCTCCACTTTCAGTTTTTTCTTATGTATTGTCTTCCCTCTTTAGATTGTAAGCTCCTTGAGGGCAGGGACTGTCCTTCTTTTCATATTTGTATCCCTAGTGCTTAGCACAGTGCCTGGAATATAGTAGGCACTTAATATTTATTGACGATTAAATCATATCTTTTCCCTCTTCTCCATTAGAATAGATGCTTTATTAAATGCTTTGCCAAGACCTAGATCAACTATATCCATAACATTCCTTCCTCTACTCGTTTAACAATTCTCTCTAAAAAGGACTAAGGACCAGATGAGTTCCAACCCTTTCATTTTACAGATGAAGGAACCTAAAGCGACTTACCCAAGGTTGCCAAGCCAGTTCCTAGCAGGGCTTGGAATTCGCCAGCATCCCTGTACATTGCTGAGGAGCATGTGGAAAGGAAGAACAGAAGAGAACAAAAGTAACACATTGAAATTTGTCTTCTTGGCCCCCTTGGCTCACATGAAGGCAAGGGTAAACTGTGATGCCTTCTGAGACTGAGTATGATAGAGAGACCCTGTTCACTTGGCCCCACATCCTGAGATTCAAGGGCATTATAAATATTAATAAAACTTTGCAAGTTAAATCACTTTATTTATGAAGTTAAGGACATAAACTGGGTTTGTTATGTCTAGAAGGAAGAGAATCATTTTCTTGCCTTCCTTTCCGGTAAGTTTTGCCTACATTTTGGGTAAGTTCTCATTCTGTCACTTGAGGGAAAGTTTTATAGTCTGTTATTCTGAGAACTAGAGATCCCTAATTGTGTGTCGGATCATGTGCAAAGGGCTAAGTCTGGTGTAAAGGGCAGAACATTGGCCCTCTTCCTTATTGCCTCTCCATATCCAGCCAGTCACCAAGCCTGTTTCTTTCTACCTCAAAGATCTCCCTCACCCCAGTCTACTTCATGCTACCATCCCAGCTAAGACACTCTTTATCTCTCTGCCAACAGCTAAGATTTACATTACACCTTAGATTTGCAAAGCCCTTTTCACATGTTACCTAATTTGATGCTCATAACAACTCTGAGAAGAGAAGTGCTATTATTATCCCCATTTTACAGAAGGGGGAACTGAGGCTGGGAGAGGTTAAACAATTTGCCCAGAATCACACAGCTAAGGAAATGTCTGGGTGCAGAATTTGACCTCTTGTCTTCATGACTCCAAGTCCAACATTCCATCTACTGTGTCACCTATGCCTACTAACCTTCTGATTGGTTTACCTGTTTCCAGTCTCTCCTCTCTCAAATATTTCCTTCGCATAGATGCCAAAAAAAAAAAAATCTTCTTAAGGTGCAGGTCTGATCATGTCTTTTCTTTGCTCAAGAGCCTTTAGGGTATCCCTCTAGGATAAAATACAAAGTCTTCACTCCTGCTGAAAGCCCTCTAAATCTCCAAATGGGTCTTCCTTCATCCATCAATAAAAGGAGGGGGCTGGGACTCATCCAATCTCCAGGGTCCTTTCTAGATAGAATTACTTAACTAGTAGAAAAAGGGAATGCTGTGGATATAGTTTACCTAAGCCTCAGCAAAGCATTTGATAAATCTGGTTACAAATTAGGTTTCCAGTTTTATCTAGTATTACTCCCCTTTATTCATTCTGTGTGTCAGCCAATCTGTTCTACTTGTGCTCCTCCTACAAAATATTCCAGTTCCCATTGCCACACTTTTGCTTAGGCTGTCCCTTCCTCCTGAAATACATCCCTCTTCACTTAGAACTCTTAAAATCCCTAGCTCCCTTCAGTGCTTAGCTCAGACAATACCTCCTACAAGAGGCTTTCCTGATTCTCCAGTTAGTAGCACCCCTTCCCCATTATTTTGTATTTACTTGGCAAATATTTTGCATTCGTTTATACGGTCAATCCTCAACTGCCATGGGGTTAACATTCCTAGAAAACAGCAAGAAAGTAAAAAACTCAAATGTTGATGCATTGAACCTCTGGGAAATAGGAGGCTAGGTTCCTGAGACCACTGAAAACTGTAATCTTTCCTAGGGATTGCTGAAAATACCCTTTTCTGCATATAATTCTTTATAACAAAACATTAATTCTGATAATATGCACTTTTCCTAGCACAATAACCATAAAATAATCCATAAAATGCAGGGGAGAGGAGAGGGAATGCTGGATGGGATGAAGAGGGTCAGAGGCAACCATGTCAGAACTCAGAGGTAAAAAAGGGAAAGGAGAAATCTGCCATGTCTAATCTCCCTTCCGACTCTGTGGCTGAACTGCTCACAGAAACCTCTGGTGAGTCCCCAGCCCGATCTGAGCTCGGAGCTCCCACCTGGGGCAACTTTGGCCAAGGCCAATCTGAGGAGGATATGGCAGGCCTTGCTGTTCTGTGTTGCTCTACAGCCCATTCAGGAGTCTGGCTGGAATGGAGCGAGATGATGGAGAGAAGGAAAGACACTCACTTGGCCACTGGAGTGCCTGGAAGAGAGTGGGGGTGAGCACCATCTCATTTACACACAAACGTAGCAGCTTTTGCATTTTTTAATTCCCTCATTGCACACTTGAGAGGGTTCTTTAGTACATTCTGGAGCAGATTCACAAACACTTCTCCGAATCCTTTCCTCCTCTTTGCCGATACAAACTTATTTTTTCTCTCACTGCTCGTAGCTCCAATGTGCGGGGTTGCCAATAAGAAAGTGAAAATGAGGCTACTAATAACCCGAATGCTTGAATTCGAGAAAGTTAAACGTGTGAATGTTGAAGGTTGACTGTACATACATATGTGTTGTATTTCACTCCCAATAGAATATAAGTGCTTTGAGAGCAGAAACTCATTTTTGTCTTTGTACCCTGAGAGCCTGGCACGTCAGCTAACACATTGTAGGTGCTTAATACATTTGGGTTGATTGATTGACTGATTAGTTGACCTGGATCCTGCCTTTGACATGAACTCAGTAAGGTAACCTTGAGCAAGCCCATTTACCCCTTTGGAGCCTCAGTTTCCTCATCAGTAAAATGGAGTTGGACTCAATGATCTTGAAAGTCTGTTTCAGCTCTGAACCTGTGAAAATTGTTTCCAGCACTGGGTTTATGTCCTCATGTCTAGCTAAATATCTGTCTTCCCTCCAGGAGCCCTATCATGTTTGGGAAGCAATATGTATGTTTGTATATATCTTCTTTCATTTACTTGACCTCAAATCTCAAGAAGGGGAAAAGGAGAAGCATGGTTGGCCTCTTACAATGAAAGAACCCAATTGCATGAGCAGAAAGGGTCAGCATCTCCAAGCTGCATTTGCTGAATTGTGATTACAGGGAGGCCTTGAGCAGGGAGGGCTACGAGGGTTTTCTCACCTTACAGTCAGACAGCTCAACTTTTAAATGTCTGACAGCCTCAGCATTAAAGTTTAATAACGATAATAATACTTTGTTCTATTTACATAGCACCTTTCATCCCAAGAACTCAGAGGGTTTACAGACATTATCGCATTTGTCTTCACATTATCCCCCCTCCCTTCCTTCTCTTCTCACCCTCTCCAGCCAAATTAGGGGCAAGTGTTATTATCTTCATTTTACAGACTGGAAAACAAAGGGTCACCCTATTCTGGGTGTCAGCGAAAGGAAGCAAGAGATGCTCTGTGCTATGATCAGGTACCGTGCAGCAATAGCCTTCCTACTAATGTTGCATGCACATTATAGACCAGAACCTTATGAAAAGGCAGAGGCTCAGTGGAAAGAGCTCCAACCTTGGAGTCAGGAGGACCTGAGTTCAAATCCAGCCTCAGACACTTGACACTTAACTATGTGACCCTGGGCAAGTCACTTAACCCTGATTGCCTCACAAAAAAAAAGAAAAAGAAAAAAAAAGGTAATGCAGGGAACCACCTAGATAGTGTGATTTAAGGTTTGTTGTTGTTGTTATTGTTGTTGTTGTCGTTTAGAAGCAGTGACATCAGAAGTGAGATGTCTTAACTTGCAAGTGAATTGGATTTGAGTGAGGCAGAGCTGTGCAAAGCCATCAGCCTCACTCTCTCCTCCAGTCATCTGGTAGCAAGGTCAGGATGACTGAAGATGGCCCCAGATGCAGTGAGAGACCTTGACCTTTTTAAGCAAAGGTCTTTCCAAGATCTCAGTTTGTCTGAGGCAACAGCCACTCAATAATTAAAGGTTAGATATAAAGCGAGGCAAAAGATGGCCTTGTTTGCCTTCACAAAAGAATCCATCTGGGAGGGGAACACCCTCAGTTTCGGCCAGAACAGAAACAATTGCTATTTGCATCCACTCTGAGACATCAAAACCCAAACAGTGAAGGAGTGAATGTGACTGAAGGACTGCCACCCAAAAGCACCTCTTCCATTGGCCTGCCTTAAATTGCTCCATTAGAGATTCACTCCCTTAGCTAAGACTTATTAGAACCCCTCTATTAAAACATCCACAGTGCCTGGCCCATGGTAGGCAAGGAGCAAATATTTATTGATTTATCAATACAAAAATTCCTAGGAAAGAGAGTGTTACCAGCTTTTAAGACTAGAGGGTGAATTAGCTTCTGAAATTGCTTTCCAATGAGACTGCTAGCTGTGGAAAAAGCTCTGAGGGGAGGGATCTCGGACGGGTAAATTTTGATCAAGAAGTTGTTGTAAAGGGATGTGTCAACAGCCCAGAAAAGGTATCACCAGAGAGGACACCACAGTAGAGGTTTCAGAGCGACCAAAGAATACTGGTTCCTCAGAATGGAAACCCTTGAGAGTTAGAATTTTGAAAAAAAAAAAAAAACAGACGTAAGAGGGGCCTAAAAATAACCTCTCCTCACTTTATAACTTTGCCTACATCTGGTCCTATGAGACAGAGTGAGTCAACCTTGTGAAGGAAAAGGGGGGGGAGGATATAGGACGTTGCAGGTCCTCCATTCAGCTGCCAGTCCTGAGAAATGAGATGACAAATTAAAAGGCACAAGGTCTCTTTAAGTAAACAAAGTTCTTGGCTAAATTCAAACCAAGTATTTAATAAGGACTGACTATATATTAGGTGCTGAGGACCCAAAAACAAAGAGAAAAAAAAAAGCCAGTTCCTCACCTCAAGGAACTTACATTCTGTTAGAAGCTTCAAGTAATTTTTTTTTTAAATTTAATCCTTATTTGAAGTTTTGCATGAGCTGATCATCAAAGTCAAAATTAACTGGCATGAAGCCCCACCATAACCTCCCAAGGGAATGTGTCACATGGGGAGAGAAGTGGGCAAGGTTTGCCAATCAGCCCTGCCCAGCAGTCCAGTCAGTGACCTGTGAAGGTTTTCTGCTGGGGTGGAAAGGAAGGGGATCCCGGCACAGTGACCAGTCCTCACTGAAGCCATCCCGATTTCCTTGGTGGCAGAATGGGCTTTTTACCACCTGAGTTTTGGCTCACAAAAGGAGGATGTTTTGTTTGGTAGGTGGGAAATCATTCCAATTGTACTCTTTTTTTCTGTTTTCTCAAATAAAATATATGGATGCTTTTATATCCCACAAAGAATTGTTATAGCCATTTGAATCTAGGTTGTTTCACAAACAAACATCTTATTTTTAAGCAGCAAAAGCAGAATGTTGCCATCCCTCAGAGTGGAGGTAACTTACTAGAAGACTGAAACTGGAGATCATTGGTGGAATGAGGTGAATTCTAGAACATCTTTTTATGGTTCTGAAGAACCCAGCTCTAGGGATTACCAAAGACCATCACAGTGGGATCTAGGCTGAAGAACTCACAGAGCCAGGCACTATGACATCACCAATTAGTCCAGAACTAATCCAGCACATTTCAATTAAGCTAGTATTTATTAAAGCACTTACTTTAGGCTGGGGCAGTTACATGGTTCAGTGGATAGAGTACCAGCCCTGAAGTCTGAAGACTGACCTTCAAATTTGACCTCAAATACTTCCTAGCTGTGTGTCCCTGGGCAAGTCGTTTAACCCTGTTTGCCTCAGTTTCCTCATCTGTAAAGTGAGCTGGAAAAGGAAACAGCAAACCACTCCAGTACCTTTGCCAAGAAAACCCCAAATGGGATCATGAAGAGTCAGACACAACTGAAAATGACTGAACTGACTGTATCCAAGGCACAGTGCTAAGTGCTCAGGCTACACATCCCCAAATGAGACTGACTCTTCCTTGCAATGTCTTCCCAAGAGGGTTGTGGTAAGCTCAAATAAGGGAATATGTAGACTAGATGCAAAGTGTTTTGCAAATTTGAAGGTACTATTTAAAGCCCAGTTACTAGTATTAGATCACTTGCTGTGCACAGTGGAATAGAAAATTGGTGAGCAGATACAAGGGAGCAGAGTATAAGAGGAGATGAGACTGGTGGCCCTGAGCAAGTAACTTGATACTTCTGTCTTTACTTTTCTGTGTATATATTTCATTCCAGGTAAGGTGAAGCTCTGAAGACAGAAGCTTTTTTCATTTCTTTCTCTGAATCCCCAGTGTCCATCCCAGTACCTGGCACAGATAGCATTTAATAAATGTTTGCTCCACTGAAGTGAGTGGAATTGGGCAGGGCACTGGTGATGCCATCCCAGCATGGTAAAGCCAACCCCGATAAAGCATTTCAATGTCTTGGCATGTCCCTTTAATTCAAAAACAGGTTTGATTTGGGCAGTAAATTTGATAGCCAGGGTGTGGGAAGTCTAAGATTAAACCCCTTGGTCAGCAAAAATCATCTGCCTTGAGAGTGCCTGGAAATGCACTAGTTGTCAAGGAAAGAGAGTTTTATGCAAATATCCAAAGCTCATTCTCATAATTTTCAGTCATTGGCTGAATGTGGGAAACCAGCTCTGAGGTCAAATAATAAAATATGATGATTTCAAAGGGGCCAAAGAAATCAGGTAAATTACGTTTAAGAATGAAAACTCTTCTTGGAATATTGACTATAACAAATCAGGCCCACTGGCATCCAGTTCCAGGTGCATTTTTAATGTCCTTAAACCTTAAGGATTTTACAGTAAACATCTATAGGGTGCCAAAAGCTCTTTTGGACACATATGGCTGATTCACTCATTGCTTTCTTATGTAGTGACTCAGTAATGTGCAAATCCCAGAGTCTTAAAGGATTCTTTCTGGATGAATATAGTTTTCCTTGGATCTAGATGTCAATAATTCTCGAGGACACCAAGCAGATTTGGAGTACTAGCATTGCCTCTACACGGTGTTCATGATACAAACCAAAAGATGGCTTTCTTTATCCCAAGGTGCTACCAACAATTGGGTGGGTGAAGCCAAGAGGAGACCTGCCATGATGAAGCAAGAAGCAAGAAAATAACAAGAAAGAGCCACGGGTGAATGGGATTGTGAACTAGGTGCAGTGTGTCTGGGATGCTGTCTCATTTCCCCCTAAGCATCTTCTCTCTTCCCCCAGACTGTCTCCAATCTTCCATCCAGACTGTCATACCCTGGTCATTGTTATTCATCCTTTATTCTCCAAGAGGACCAATGACATCAGAATGGTGATATCTAGACCTGCAAGTGAATTGACTTTAAGTATGAGGCAGGGCTATGTGAAGTCATTGCCCTCACTCTCTCCTCCAGAGTCATAGGAGGCCAGTGGCAAGATTCAAGTCAATATGAGTGGTGATGGCCTAGGATAAAATAGGAAACCTTGACCTTTTCTTTTTTAAATTTTTTTAAATTTTTGATTTTTTTAATTTTTATTTTTTAAACCTTGACCTTTTTAAGCTAAGGTCTTTTCCAGGTCTCATTTTGTCTGAGGAAATGTCCATTCAGTAATTAAAAGGTAGGTAAGAATTGAGGCAAAAGATGGCCCAGTTTGCCTTCACAAAAAAAAAAAAATTGATCTAGGAAGGGAAAACCCTCAGGGTTTCTGACCCTGGACCTACTCATAACCTGGGTTCCAATCTTCATTTTGATAGTTGTGACCTCAGGCAATCCACAACCTTCCTGGGTCTGTTTCCTTATCTGTAAATTGAAGAATTTGGATCTGAATTCAGTTGGCTTCTGAGCTCCCTTGATCTAACCCTATGCTCTATCTTCTGAACCTCTCCCTCCATAGTGGGATCCCCTGGCTTAGCAATTTTTAAGCAGAGGCTGAATGATCACTTGCTGGATATAGTATAAAGAGAATTCCTGTTCAGATACGTGTTGGACTAGGCAACCTGGGAGATCACTCCCAGTTCTGTGATTCTGTGGTTCTTTGATCTTGCCCCCATCAAATCTGCCAACTGTGCTATTCCTGTTACCAAAATGAGCAAGGCAGGGCAACTGAGCTGTGTGGGTGGGAAGACAGCAATTGAATTCACAAGAACACCTCACAAGTGTGCCAGCCTCTCTCCTAGAGTACCACTACCTGCAGTCAGCAGATTCAAAAAGGAAGAAAGGAAAGAAATAGGATTTTCTGGATGGTGTTCTAGGTTGCCCCACTAAGGAGCAGTTATAGAACCAGCCACCCTCGAAAAAGGCGAGAGGAGAGCCAGGTGAAGCCTCTTTTTCTGCAGAGCACTGAGGCTGGAGCAGTTTTGTTTTCTCCTTCCTAGGAGACTTTCCCTGTGTAGCTGGCTGTCTTTGGGTAACTTGGTGCTCTGTGTGTCCCTGGCAGAGTCTTGTGTGACAGGTCATGTCGTGAGCTGCCTGAGGCTTGGGGCGCAGAGATCACCAAAAGGTTTGGCAGTGATTAATCTGCCATAAGGTCTGCGTCCTTGACAACACCTTCTGAGACTTTTCTTACTTTCTCAGGTGTGCCTGCGCTACAGATCAGGGGACCCTGAAAGCTTCATACTGTTATCAGCCAATTACAATGGAAAAACCCGTGAATATGGACTTATGAGACGGAATTTCAAATCATAGTCCCTCACTTAGCTGTGTGACCTTGGGTGACTCATGTAATCCTCTGAATTTCTGTACCCTCATCTTTAAGATGAAGATAATGGGAGGTGCAGGACCAACACTTCCCAAAATATTTTCTCCCAGAAAACCAGAGCTCAAAGATGCGGATGTCACAATGTCTATGGAACAATGTGTACCCTGGGGGTTCTAGATATCCCAATTGGAGGCTGGTCCTCCACTTTTCTTTCCCCTTTACTGTGCTCAGGAAATCTTCAAACCAAGAGGAGACTGGGTGCTGTTACAGGGCCAAATTAGAAAAGGGAAAACCTGGAAGACAGCAAGGATGCTGAATCCCCCTAACCTTCATGAATTTATGGGCTGGTTTTGGTCCTCTTGAAAGATATTGGGTTTTTTCTTTGGCGGTGAGAGGAAGACATTACCTGTGTTCTGCACACATTTAGAACCAAGTTCTATGAGAAAAAGGTTCCCATGGTTTTATTTGCTTTGGGAGAAGCCTGGCTGCATTTCTCCCCAGTGACAGCATTAGCTGCGAGTTCCAGCAGCCTCCTGCTGCCCACTGTCAGCGTGGGTCACTGTCACCCAGCTTCCTGAGGTACGGCCAGCTCTCTCCAGGACTTCCCCCACCCCTTCTGTGCCCGTAACTTTGAAACTACATGACACCTTAACCTTTATAAAGATTTCTTCAGGACAGCATTTAAAAACACCCAAATCTTTCCTGACCTTTATATTTTAGTAGAGATTTTTTTTAAATTGATGTTACAATATTTTTTCCCCCAGCTATGGCATTTTTAAAGCCATTTCAAGGGGAAGTTCACTTTAGCTCCCCATCTTATTTCAGGCCAATCATTAATCATGAAGGGAAGATACCACTGACTCAAATCCAGCTTTATTATGCTTTTGTATTCCTGACATTTCCTTTCTGTTATCCAGCTGGAAGTCCTAACCTTTCTTGTTTATAATCTCCAACTCCAGCTTTTGATGACCAAGTTCCATCCTTCCTTCATCACTGTCCATATCTACCATGCTGGGTAAATATGGCAACTCTAGCATACTGGTCTATGGAGATGGGTCTTGGCAAGTGGTATTCCATGAAGAAGGCTGGGTAGCTATCACAGACCCTTCTGCCAAAAGCAAGACTTTTCCTACTCAATCAATCAGTCATTTATTAAGCCCTTACTACGTGCCAGGCCCTATAATTGCTAAAAAAAAAAAAAAAAAGTGCTTGTCCTCAAGAAGCTTTAAATCTAATGAATTCATGGAGTTTACAATCCAATGGTTCCTAAGTGATGCAACTCGTGTTCTTAAAAATGTAATGAGATTCTGAACTGCTTTTCTAGAATGAGCCCAGCTACATCACCCCCTCAGGGTTCTAGAAGTTTATCAATATTTTCAGTTTTGTCCAACTCTTTGTGAACCCATTTGGGGTTTTCTTGGCCAAGTTACTGGAGTGGTTTGCCGTCTCCTTTTCCAGCTCATTTTACAGATGAGGAAACTAAGGCAAACAGGGTTAAGTGACTTGTCCAGGATCGCACAGCTGGGCAGTGTCTGAGGTCAGGTTTCAACTCAGAAAGATGAGTCTTTCTGACTCCAGGTCTGGAACTCTTAAGTCTAGAACGTATCCCTGAGAATTTGGGGGTGACTTTCTCTAATGCTATCAGCTTAATAACTGTCCATTATCAGTGCCTAGTTAACCAATTAATATCAGTTACCTTTTTATTGAGGCATATTTTCTGAAAATTAGTACAAGTACAGAAGTTAAAAACATATCCCCCCAATACTTTAGGGCACACTCCACTCTATCTCACCTTGGTCCAAAGGTCTAGCCATTGAGCCAGTAGGCTCCTTGAGAACAGGGACTGTTTTTCACCTTTCTTTGCATTTTAGGGATTAACACAGTGCCTGGCACATAGTAGGTGCTTAATAAATATTAGTTTGACTGACAGTTCCACCTAGTTACCTCTAGAAGTTAAAGGTAGAAAGAGCAGGTCACATGGAGGAGAAAGAGTCGTGTGTGTGTGTGTGTTGTTCAGGGTGCTAATTATTTTGTAGGTTTTAAGAAGTAAAAGATGTCATTTTTACCTTTGAGGAACTTAATCTAGTTGGGAGATCAGACAAGTCAACTGTACAAGCAAGGATGGGGAAGATGTGGTTAAACAACAGTTCATGTGGAAAAGATCTGGGGGTTTAGGTGGACTTCCAGCTCCAAATGAGTCAATGTATGATGTAGCAGCCAAAAAAAGCCAGTGTAATTTTAGAACACATTGGTAGAAGGATGGTGTTCAGAATGAGGCAAGGGAGAACCCTGGTTTCTTTCGCTCTGCTCAGAGTATGTGAACTCTTGTGTTCGGATCTTGGCACCAAAATTTAGAAAGGGCATTGATAAACTGGAATGCATCTCGAGGAAGCCAACCAGGATGGCGAGGAGACTTGAAACCTTGGCATATGAGAATGGATTGAAGTAACTAATGATTTCTAGACCAAAAAAGGAAAGACTTGAGAGGGATGGGAAAGTAGCAAAGAGGAGATACATAGCAACTATATTCAAGTGTTGGAAGGGCTATTAAGTGAAAGAGGTGGGCAGACCTGTTCTGCTTGGACCCAGAGGACAGAACTAAAAGCAATGGATTGAAATTGAAAACAGGTGGAGTCAGACTGATAACAAGAGAAAAAAACAAAGAACAACTAGAGCTGTCTAAAAGTAGAATGGATAGTAAGCTGGCTTGGTCAAGGATGAGGAATGGCCCTAAATAATACTAATCAACCAAGAATTTTATAGCATTTTAAGGTTTGCAAAGCACTTTACAAATATTATCTCATTTTATCCTCTTAATAACCATAAGGTAAATGTTAGCATTCTCCCCATTTTGCAGATGAGGAAACTGAGGCAAACAGAAGTTAAATGACTTGCTTCAGGTCACACAGTGAATGCCAGAGGTCACATTTGAACTCAGGTCTTCCTGACTCCAGTTTTAACACTATCCACTGTGCTACCTTGCTGCTTCCTCGAGGTCCTTTTCAGCTTGGAGCTTCAATGATTCTAAGGAAAGGTCTTCTGTAGTCCAGAATTTCCAGACCACACACATTGGCCATGGACAGCTCTTAGAAAACGCTGCATTTAGAGAGAGAGAGAGAGAGGAGACAATGCAATTATTTATTCACTCAATTGTTTATTCATTCAGCAAGTATTAGAGCCTACTGTATTTCTATCTTAGCTCCTGTGTTCTAGTCTCTCATTCCTATGTGCTTTCACTTGGTTTATGACTCCTGACGCCTGCTTTTACTGTCTTCCTTGCCCTGGAGACTGTACACTCTTCAATGCTCTGGTTTGCCCTGACCCAGGCTCTACCCACATTTTTCCTTCTTTTTCCACTTCTGAACATTGAAACTCTGCCACCTCCTTATCATTCTGCCCACTCACCATCACCCATCCCACCTACTCACCACCCACGCCCTTTCTGGGAAAGGCACAGCTTCTGCCAACTTTCTAGTGAATTGATGGTTAATTCTTGCCTGTTGTCAGCTTCTGGCCCTGACACTGTCCTAGGCACTGTGGGAAGTTACAAAGAGAATAGCTTTTATTTCTATAGAGGTATAAAGTCAGCAAAGTGTGTTACATATGTTAACTCAGCAGATCCTCACAATGAACCTGAGAGGAAGATACTATTTGTTGAGGTGAAGAAACTGAGGCTATGCGAAAACAAGTGACTTGCCCTTACATAGCTAGTGTCTGAGGCAGGATTTGAACTCACCTTCCTGATTTCAAGTCCAGTGCTCTATCAATTATGCTGTCTAGCCGAGGAAAATATGTCCCCTGCTTTCAAAGGAGCTGACTGGATATTACCATGGACTAGGCACCATGGAGGGCAAGAGACAAAGATAAATAAAACATGGGTCCTTCCTAGAAACAGCTGGTTGGATATCAGGGGATCATAGATTTAGAGTGAGAAAGGGCATTCAAGGCCATTTAGCAAAGCCCTGAGGCCCCTTAAGGTGACTTAACCAAGGTCACACAGGCAGTGAGCAGCAGAACTAAGATTCAAACTCAGGCCTCTGATCTCCAAATGAGAACCTTTCCATTGCACCATATTGTCTCCCATGACACTGTGCCAGGCACTATGGGGGGAGGGAATAAAGAAGAATAAAATAGGCTGGTTCTCCCCAAAGAAATTAACTGGACACGACACAGTTCTAGGCACTATAGGAGTGAACAAGACACAGTCCTCACTGCCAAGGGGATCATGAATAATAAGATCCTTACTAGCTTGGAAAGATATGTGCTGAATGCCCCACCATCACTGGGACCCAAACCTGAACTATTTATGTTAGAGAAGGTTTCTGTGATGCCATAGCCTCTGTATCTGTCTCTATCTCTATCTCTGTCTCTGTCTCTGTCTCTCTCTCTCACTTTCTCTGTCTCTCTCTCTGTCTGTCTCTGTCTCTCTTTCTATATATAAATTTATAAATTTTATATGTATATATTATATATGTGTATATATTTATAAATTTTATATATATATATATACATATTTACCTGTACTGGATTCTTATGCCCCTCACCCTCACAGTCTTTGTCCCAAGATACCCGTGTAGCAGGGAGAGTAGTATGTGCAGTCTACAATCAATAAAGTCACCATTTGCTATTTTTATTGTTGAGTCATTTTTAGTCATCTCCAACTCTTCATGACCCCTCTTTTTGGGTTTTCTTGGCAAAGATACTGGAGTGGTTTGCCACTTCCTTCTCCAGCTCATTTTACAGATGAGGAAACTAAGGCAAATAGGATTGAGTGATTTGTCCAGGGTCACACAGTTAATAAGTGTCTAAGGCTGGATTTGAACTCAGAAAGATGAATCTTCCTGACTCTAAGCCCAGTGCTTTATCAATTGCACCTCCTAGCAGCCCTAAAGTCACCATATTCAGTGCAAAAAAAAAAAAATTCCATGACATTTGTGCACCAGCAGTTAGTCATGCCCCAAACAATGGACATCTATTTCATTTCCAGTTCTTCGAGCCAGAGTCTTTCTCAGCGCAGGCTCTTGTGGCCCGGGCTGATGCCACTTCACAAGAGTTAAGAAACTGCATCCCCTCCTTCAGCTGACCTTTCCAAGGTACTTAGCAAAGTGCTAGGCACACAGCGGGTTCTCAGGAAACACTTGTTCACGTGCTCCATCAAGGTGAATTCTTTGACGTATGGAAAAAGATACCTCAGCTCGCTTTGGGTTAGTGGTGATGACGCCAGCTATGATGATAACAGACATTCACATCCTGCTTTGAAGTTTACAAAGCATTTCACAAGCATTCTCTCCTTGGAGGAAGCATCCTTCTGCATTTTCCCAGAAAGCTGCTAAGAAATATTGTGATCACAGAACCATGGGAAGTTAAAACTGAAATGGGGTCTCAGGTATTGTCTAATTAGTACATGTGTGGAGAAGGAAACTAAGGCTGGGAAAGGTGATTTGACTTGTGCTATAAATCACATAGCAAGTAAACGACAGCTAGCACTAGAATCTAGGCCTTCTTAGCACCGATTCAATACACAAGGATGACTTTCCATCCATTTCAAGAATGCAGCACCATTCCAAGGGAAGGGACTGTGTCCCAGTATTCCAGGCTATTGGGAAGCAGTGTGCTCATAGGTGCACTGGGCATGGTGAGGGGCACTTGGGAGCAGAGACTGGAAAGCTGGCTGGATTCTTATTGGCTGCCCTAATTGCTCACTAGCCTTGGAATAGCTCTGCAGTCATAGGAAGGACATGAAAACTTCCAGGTACCTTTCAATAGCATTTTTTAAAAATGCAGCTAGCCATATCCTGGCCTACACCTTCAAGGTTAACTGACCTGAAATGACAATCTGCTCTGGTAGCACTGTCCAGATAGCATACTTGGAGACCTAGATTCATACCTGGGCAAAGTTTTGCCCTCATCCTGAATCACTAACCTCATGATTTCAGAGCCGAAAGGAAACTCAGAGGTTACTCATTTTACAAATGAGGAAATTGAGACCCAAAGAGTTGAAGAGACTCACACAGCAGGAAGTAGACAAACGGAAGTTGGAAGCCGATTCCTAAATTATCTGCTAGTAATTTGATAGAGGAGTGAGAGTAGGAGGGGAGGGGTTTGGAGTGGACTGGGGGTCATATGACCTGCGTTCAAATCTCCATTGTGTTACTACCTGTATGTCCTTGGGCAAGTCAACCTCTATGGGCCTCAGTTTCCTAATCTGTAAAATAAAGTAGTTGGAGCATCGATTTAGAGCTGGAATGGACTTTAGAGGACATTAAATTCTGACCTACTGACTTTACAGGAAAGGAAACTGAGGCTAAATTGGGTTAAATGACTTTGCCACAGCTAGTATCAAAAGCAGGATTCAACATCTGGTCTTCCCAATTCCAAGTCCAGCACTCTAAAAACTGTACCTCCTAACTGCCCAAACCATGGTACTAGATAATATCTAAGGTCTCTTCTAAATACACACATATCTTTTCCCCCTGTGTTACATTACTCATTGAGCTAGAGCTCTAGTCTTAAAATATACGTTTTGTACTCATAAATCATAGCACCAGAAATTTGGTGTTGGTAGAGACATCAGAGGTTACTGAAGTCCAACCCTATTATTTTACAGATGACAAAACTGAGGCTTAGAGATTAAATGACTTGCCCAAGGTCATGAGAGGAGACAAGGACCTGAACTACCATGGGTAGCTGTGTGAGCAGAGAGAACAGAACATATGATAGAACTGTTGTAGAGATAGAAATGACAAGATTTGGCAAGTGAACCAAATATAGGATGAATAAAAATGAGCAGTTAAGGATGACACAAAGATCCTGTATTTGGGGAACTGTAAGGATGGTTGGTGCCCTTAATATAAATAGGAAAGTTCACAGAAAGGGAAAGTTTATGGGGGATGAAAATGAGTTCTGTATGGGACACATCAAGTTTGAGATGCCTACAGGGCATCCAGTGGGAAATGTCCAATAGGAAATTGACTCTGTGGAATTGGTACTTGGGAGAGAAACTAGAGACAAGTATCCAAATCTGGGAACCATTGGCACATGGTAAAGAATACACAGGAACTGATGAGGTCACCACGTAAGACAGTAAAGAAAGAAAAGAGGAAAAAGAGCCCAGGACTCTTAAGAGCCTTGCGTAGATTCATATTTAGGGAACATGACATGGATGATGACTCATCAAAGAAGATGTAAAAGGAATGGTCAGGAAGATTGGAGGAGAAGCAAGAGAAGCAGTGTCACAAAGGTGCAGAGAGGAAAGAATATTAAGAAACAGGTCAAAAAGGTTGGGAATTGCAAAAAGCCCCTTAGTTAGTTTGGGCAATAAGGAGATCATTGGTTGACTTTGGAGAGAGCAATTGCTATGGAGCAATCAGACCACAAGCCAGACTGCGGAAGATTTAGAAGAGTTAGAGAAGTGGAGGAAAGTGAATTGCAAACTTTAAAGCACCACATAAATGTCAGTTATTATGGTTTCCCCCATCTGATCGATGAGGAAAATGACTACCAGATAGGTTAAGTAATTTGCTCAAAGTCACACAGGAAATCTATAGTAGATTTAGGAAAAGAATGCAGCTCATTTATCTCTTAATTTAGTGCTTCTTCCAACACAATGTTTTGCCTCATAAAAGGAATATTGATCCAGGGGAGAACAATCAGACTATGCCTACCCAGGGATGATTGTGATTCTCACAGTGGACCCTCCTATGACTGAGTGAAGTTTCCTATGCTCAAAGAAATTTGACAGGGACATCTTATTAAGTTTCTGCAGATGCCCTCCCCTTCCTCTCTTTCATCATTGGGGAGATTATAGTGGCTACTAGAAGCAATGTCCTTGCATCAGAAGTGATCTTACAGTAAAATTCTTCATTCCACAATGTTCCCAAATCTAGTTCTACAAAGGGAGGTCATTTGTCCTGTGGAGCCAGGTGGATATGCCTAGAAATCAGAGCCATTATTAGTAAATATGGTGGTTGAGAAAAGTAGCACAAAAGGCACCTTCAAATAAGCTTTTTAAGACAAAATCAATTGGTTACAGGGAACAGACTTTGGACATTGGTATAGAAGGAGAAACCCCAAAGCACAGGGAGAGAGACAGAAAGCTCTTGTCTATGAGCTCTAAGACTTTGGAAAACTCTGAGGTTGTTGCTGCAGCTACAATCACCAGTAGAGAGAATAGGGTTAAACTGAAACCAAGGAGCCGTTCATTTAGGGTGGTAAATTCCAGAGGAACTACCTGGTAGCTTTCTATGTTAACTAATTGTTCTTGATAATTAGATACTAAGAAGGACCTACACATACAAAAATATTTATAATAAGTCTCTTTGTGGTGCCAAAGAATTGGAAATTGAGGGGATGCCCATCAACTGGGGAATGACTAAACAAGTTGTGGTATATGAATGTAATAGAATACTACTGTGCTATAAGAAATGATGAGCAGGGGGATTTCAGAAAAAAACCTGGAAAGATTTAGGTGAACTGATGCAAAGTGAAATGAGCAAAAACAGGAGAACATTGTACACAGTAACAGCAATGTCATGCAGTGACCAACTAGGAATAATTTAGTTCTGCTCAGCAATACAATAATCCAAGATAATTCCAAAGGACTGATGATGGAAAATGCTATCCACATCCAGAGAAAGAACTGATGGAGTCTGAATGCAGATTGAAGCACACTATTTTCACTTTATCTTTTTCACGGGTTTTTTTTTCCTTTTGCTTGTTTTTTCTTTCACAACATGACTAATATGGAAATATATTTTACATGATTTCACATATATAACCTATTTAAAATTCTTACCTTTTTTGGGAGAAGGAGAAGAAGGATGGAGGGAGAAAATTTGGAACTCAAAAAAATTTAAATGAATGTTAAAATTATCTTTACATGTAATTGGAAAAACAAAATACTGTTTAAAAAAAGATAAGTATTAAATTCAGTTGCAACTCCCTGCTGATGATATGCACGTGCTTATGGTAAATTCTAAATTTTGGCACTCTCGGTCAAAGCCCCAGTGACCCAATCCTAGTTACAGCTCTGCCAAATGTTCATCTCTTACAATATAATCAAATCTTGAAAGTAGGCATTATTTCATTCTTTGTATCACATATCCACCATGCCTGGGATATGGCAAGTATTTAATAAAAACACTTATTGATTGATTGTTTGATGATACTATTTTATATTTACCTAGAACCCTAAAGTTTGAAAATCACTATACATAAATTATCTCATTTGATCCTCACACAAAAAAAAAAATCCTACTAGACTGGTGCTATTATTATCAGTTAGCTAGGTGATACAGTGCATAAAGCACCAGCCCTAGAGTCAGGAGGACCTGAATTTCAAATCTGACCTCAGGCACTTATTAGCTGTTTGACCCTGGGCAAGTCACTTAACCTTGTTTAACTCAATTCCTCATCTGTGAAATGAGATGGAGAAGGAAATGGCAAATCACTCTAGTATCTTTGCCAAGGAAACCCCAAATAAGGTCCAAAGAGCCGGACGTGACTGAAATGACACAACAAAAATTTTTCTTATCCCCATTTAAAGATGGATAAAATCTCTTTTGAGGTCAGGTGGCACCCAGTAGGAAAACTCTTGGCCACCTCTCCAATGATATCCTTGCTAGAGTCATGCAAGGCTCACCGATAAAACAGCTGTTGTTAAAGTGTCTTCAAAAGTGGGCCAGACTCTTTACACAACAGGGTTACACAGAACAGGGTTAGGGAAAGAGATTGGACCTGTGACTTCACTAGGTAAGGGAAAGGTGACTCTCAGGTCAGGAAACTCCCTCTACCAATACAGGCCAGCACCCTCTCTATAACTTACAGACCGAGATATTTGCCTGAAAGGCACCAAGAGGTTAAATGACTTGCCCCGGGCCACAAAGCCAATAGGTGTCAAAGGAAGGACTGAAACCTAGGGCTTCTTGGTCCTAGAGCTGATTCTCTTTCGGCCATGCCTCTCTTTCACCATAAAGCACCATTTTTTGTGCCCTTCAGGAGATACTTACCATATTAAACACAGTTGAAACGCTCATGAAGGAAATATACCACTTATGACCTCTGCTATTGAAAGGAGCTAAAAAAAAGTTTTAAGCCCCTTTTCAGGAGGGCTTGGAGATCAGCATTGTGTGTCTGTTTATCTTGATGCAATTATGCATCAAACTTCCACTGGCGCAAGACGACCCGTTCCAGGAAATCAATGTGTGCTAAGTTCCGCTGCAGTCCTAGCCCATGAGGTCACAGGGAAGGAGCCCAGTTGGTAAACTCAGTGACGTTAGGGCCCTAGCGTATAAATCCAAGCAATCTCACAGTCATGAAATGGAAAGTTTGTGGGGGAAAAACAAATGCTTCCGTTATTACTGTGTTACTACATTCATAAAATATATTTCATTGAGGTGGGGGGGAGAGTTTACACCGGGGGTAATGAGATTTTTGCTTTATACATTATTTATAACCGCTTAATCCAGGTACTGGAGGTTATTTTTTTATTCCTTCGTTTCACAGCTACAAAACACTCCACTATTTCTAATTTATTTCTGCTTACAATACAGATGTTCTCAATTGTGTTTCTAACTACATTTCAACCGTTATGATCGGTTTTATTTGTTTGTGTCAGCATAGAAGCCAGTCTGGAATGTGTGCTACACAATAGCGTGGTTTCCGAAAGCCAGTTAAAGAAAGCTTCCAGCGCTGCTTCAGTTACCGACAAATTAAAGCCTGCTGAACAACGCTATCTTTTATCATCAATGCCTTTTAATCTTCAGATCATCTCCCTGAAGTTTCAGTGAGCTGGTGGGCTGTGCGCAAGCTCATCTCCATGGACCAAAAGGTTCCGTGCCTTAAGACGGCACTTTTCAAGATGACCATTTGGAAGGAACATTTGGAGGGACATTTGTGTGATGTCCTCTAACTAAATTTCCAAGCTGTTGGTAATGGACTAAAGAAAGTGCTGTCTGGACTGAATACTAAGGAGCTGGGAGTGTAAGATCTTTGAAGGTTATGTGTAAATATTGACATTTTTGTTTTATTTAGCATACCCAACTGCACCATTCCCTTCATTGCTTATCTTACCATAAAAACTGCTCTCCCATTGGCATTACCCCACAGATGGTCAGGCAAAGATTGGTATCTGAACAGCAGTACTCCCTCCCTGCTATTGCTAACAAGCTGGAGTTTTGTTTGTGCAAAGCCTGAGTCAGAGGGGCGTTCCACCATTCTCATCTCAAACACGGACTGATACACCTGATTAGATAACAGAAATTTGCGGGTTACATTCTCCTGTCGTGGCATGCAAGCCAAGATACAGACACGGGCAGACATAACAAGCTCCCTCTCGCTGAAACAATCAAGTCACATGTTAGAAATCCAGGTTCAATGGGGAATCCCGATAACCGGGCTTGTTGGAGTGGACAGTGCTTGGGTGTGCCCTTATTAGTATCCCATGGTACACAGAAGGAAGAGCTAAAAGCATGCACTTGTTTTGTTTTGTTTTTTCTTTGTACCAGAATTCCAAGAACCAGAATTCACACACACACACACACACACACACACACACACACACACACACATGCACACACACCTCTAACCTTAAAATGAAGAGAATTCCAAAAGCAAGAGACAAGTGATCACTCTGGCTACAGACAGATCAACTCACGTTCCAACCCACGGATGACGATTCCCACACATTTAACAACTTTGCCAAGACACCTGAGCCTTAAACTCCTCTACAGGCCCTACTTTCCAATTCCTGAGCAAAGAGACCCAATTATGTCAAACAGCCAAGTGGTTTGGTAATGTGCCAGAAGTTTGTGTGTGCCTAGGATGAGGTCACTGATATCATTTTGCTGCTAGGACACACTTATTTGAAGGCCAGGTCTCTAGAAGTAAGAGGTAAGAGAAGTTAACTGTGAGGGTACCAGGCTATGTTGATTGGGCATTACTCTAAAATACTCATTTTCCCCCAAGTGAATGGTGGAAAATGGACATGAGATCAGAATGTCCCTTGAAACTCTACCTCTTTTAAGCTCATAGCACTTGGTTTATATTTCTCTCATGAATTTTTTGTCCTAATTTGGATGATATTTATTTGTGTTCTAGTCTTATCATTCTTGTGAGAATGTAAACTTCTTGAGCGCAGACACTACATCCTTGTCTTTGTGTTCTCCGAACCTAGCCCTATCCCTTTATCTCATTAGGGGCATACCTACACTAATAGTGCACATTACAAACTATCCAGGCTTTCTTATTCTATGTGGCTCAATTTATAAAGCTTTCACCAGTGGGGGCCTTTCTCAAGGCCCCCAGCTGATATCTCAAAATATCAATATCTCTTGATATCATATGCAAACCAATGGATCACTCCGCCATCCAAGTGTTAGCCCTCATTTTGGTTTGTTTTTTTTTTTTTTTCTGTATGTCTAGTCTACCTCCTTTTATGGTCATACCACTCAGTAGATTGATATCAGTACTTCGGTCTTGTTTCTCCTTTTCAGCTTCAGCCTAAGACCTTGAATGCCCCGCTACTATTTTTTTCCATTTGGCTTCCCTCATCTCACCACCTTTGAGTCTGTGGAGGAAGATGCAGGAGACATTTTATTTGCACTTGTGATAATAATGGCTTTTATCAAGTTTGCTGTCCTAAGTTTGTTCCTCTGGAGGGAAAAGTGTACTTCCTGATAAACCACAGTTCTTTATTATGTATAAATGATGCCTAATATTGCAGCAGATAAAACACTTATACAAATAAGTACATTCCCCTAAGTCGCAAAGAAAAATGGTAAGGTCAGAGTGATTGACTGAGGTGGTACTCATTAGCTGGCTTCTACCCTAATGTCCTGTAGGACTGTCAAACTCCGGTCATTCAAGGGAAACTGACGCCATGGAGATCACAGAAGTCACAGGAATCTACCGGGGAAACTGCTGTATTGAATATGTGTGTATATAAACACACAGACACATGTATACATCTAGATAATTTCTATATATACACACATACATATACACACATATATTTCAAATTACTATACATGAGTATATATGTGTGTATTTATATGTATACATGCATGGGTATATATGTGTGTGTGTACATGTGTATATGCATGCTTTTATGTGTATATTTGTATATGCATGTATATATTTGTGTGTATGTATGTATGTAGGCATATATATGTTTTTGTAAGTGTATGTATTCTTCTAAGGTATGATTTGCATTGATATAGGGATCCTAGTATGGAATACCCTCCACCTATGCAGATCAGCAAATTGGCAACAACTCTCCAACTAGCCTTAGAGAGGTGCCTGGGAGTACTGAGAGTTTAAATGACAGTATCATGGAATAACCAATGGAAAGGACTTTAGAGATCATTCAGTACAACCAATAGGTAGATAGATAGATAGATAGATAGATAGATAGATAGATAGACAAATGGATATGGGGAGAGAGAGAAATGGAGAGAGAAAGAGAAAGAGAGAGCAAGAGAGAGAGAGATGTAAACACATATAGAAATGTATATGGATTTTTTATAACTACATCAATAGATAAATAAATATATGGATTACATAAATATATAATACATAATGCACGTAACATATTATATAACATATAATAAATATACAAATTTATATAAATAAAGGGATATATAAAGTAGGTCAGAGAAAGATTTCATGTCTATTCCCCAAAAGGGCTATTTTCTTTTGTGTCTTTTACATGGCATTCACCAAATCCTAAATATCCATATGAAAAGTGAAAATCCATTCAAACACCAAGATATCTGGAAACATCCAAATATTTGGTATTTCCTCTAATTACCTGGATATTTGGCGTCATGAAAGCAAAACATCTGGATGTTTTGTTTTATTTTGTTTTTTTTTTTCCTTTTCATCCAGATGGTGTACTACCTGGTTAGGTGTTTTTATCACAGATCTGCAGGGCAGAAATGGAACGGCCATGATGCCAATATCCCTCGTCTTGGGTACCAGATGGAGATTGGAGAGCAAAATTGATTGAAGCTATAAATGTGAGGGCAACTTTGGTCCAAACATTCACAAATTAAAGAACTCTGAACTGTGAGGTAAAGAAATACAGAAATTAGTCTTAGACCAAAAATTAATGCAAGAAAAGTCCAAGGTCAAGAAGGTCATAGGAAGGATCACTTTATTATACATTTAAAAGGAATAGCAAGTTGTACATAATAGATTTGCTTTTTCATGTGCAATCATCTTTTTATTATACTATGTTTTGGAAATGTTTGTTTTGTTCCATAAATTTCAAATAAAATGAATTACTATAGTAATGAAAAAAAACAAAGAATAAAATTTCATTCTGTAATGACACAAAATTGTTAGGTAGGCCAGGTTATTAAGGAAAAGTTTAAAGTAAAAAGATATAGTAGGAGGCGCAAAGGATGAAGTCAAAGTTGACAGTCTGCTTTGGAAGAGAAAGGAAGACCCCAAATGGCAAACAAATGGCTACATAGCATCAAAATAGAATTTGATTTTATGAACAATAACTTAGGATATCATTTAATGTAGCAGAAACTCCATTGAACGAGGACATAGAAGGACCTGGATTTGAATCCCAACATTATCATGAATTACCCATATGACCGTGGGCAAATTACCTAACCTCTTTGGGCCTGAGTGTCTTCATCTGTAAAATATGGGATTGGGATTAGATGTCACAAAGTTCCCTTCCAATTTTAAATCCACAAAGAACGTAATGACTGGGATCCTGGAAAGGGATGGACTACACCTTACAAAGACCTGCAAGAATGGAAAGAGCTTTCAATTGATATTTGAAGAATATTCATGGAGCCAAGATGGTGGAGGGAAAGCAGTGACTTGCTAGAGCTCTCCCCCAAACCGCTCCAAATACCTACAAAAAATGGCTCTAAACAAATTCTAAAGCAGCAGAACCCACAAAAAAGCAGAGTAAAACAAATTTCCAGCCCAAGACAACCTGGATGGCTGATCGGAAAGATATATCGCACCAGGCTGGGAGAGGAGCGCAGTTTGGCGTGGGCGCACAGGCTGCAGCGAACCTGGAGCAGGCCTCAGAGGACTGAATCGCAGGCAGCTGTGGTGGTTTCCAGACTTCTCAACCCAACTTAGAAGGTCCGTGGGAGAAGTCTGTTACTGCGGTGAGAGAAGAAGATAGATCTCAGCCACCCCGAGGGCAGCGGCTGGCTTCTGATCTTCCAGCCCACAGACTGAGGGGGAATCAAGTGGCTGATCAGAGGGGGATTGCAAGGTTCTCTTTGCCAGTGCTGAGGCAGGAATCTCTTGCTTTGTGGTGCTTGGATCTAGGTCACAGTTCTGAGGGGCAGTCCTGGGGCGAGAAGGAGTGCTGGCATGGTAGAACTTGTTGTGGTGGTAGAGAGGAAACACCTTGCCCCTTATCATAGCACCTTGGAAGAACTGA
>NW_020954813.1:2005505-2012511 GCF_900497805.2 Vombatus ursinus
CGTCTCTGTATGGACTATATAAATTTTATGAGACAATATATATAGTATACAGATAATACATTACCTAGAGTTCATATCTCTAAATGCCAATTAATTCCATTCCCAAGGCACAAAAACAACTTACAGGTATAATCAAGAAAGCATTGTCACATATCTTTAGAGAATGGGAGAGGTGGTGACAGAGTACTAGAGAGAAGCAAATGTGCCAATTTCATTAGGCAGAAAATGATAGATTCTAGACTTTCTAGACCAGAAAGCTTGACATTAACCCCCAGCAAAATTGTAGGATGAATTATGGAGCAGATGGCTTATGGCTAGTGAGAAAAGGTAAAAATGATCCTTAGGAACCAGCATGGGTTCATGAATACTAAGTTAGGCAGGGAATGGCAAAGAAATCACATCTTAACTACAGCACAGCATTTGACAAAGTTTCTTATGAAATTTTTCTAGTTAAGTTAAAAAAACATGGGGTGGATGACACTACAGTTGGGTAGCGTTATTCCCCTCCCCCAATGAATGTTAATTAGTGAATAGATATCAGCTCGCGGAGAGGTTTCTACTGGCAAAGAACTCTGCTATTTGCTCTGTCCTAGATTATGTATGTGTGTATATATGCATATATATATATATACACACATATGTACAGATATTAAACAATATCATATATACACACTAGATAATGTATCACATACAAACAATATATATTTTCTGTGTGTGTGTCTCTCTGTGTGTTGGTGTGTGTGTGAATGATTTAGAGGAAGTCATGGAAAAATGTTTACCAAGTTTGTGGGTGATGCAAATCTGGGAGGAATAGCTAGCGTGTTTTATGACAGAATAAGATCTCCATAAGATGAAGCAATAGGCAGAAAACAGGATTAAATTTAACAGAGATAAACCCGAAATGCATCTGCTTTTAAAAATGAAGTAGAAAAGTACAGAACAAGAAGAACACAATGCAAAATCAATTCGTGTTTAAAAAAAAAAGAACTGGGTGTTTTATCTGCCTGCAAGTTCAGGTTGGCTGTGTGACCTTGGATAAGTCACTTGATTACTCTGGGTTTCAGTTTCTTCAGCTGCAAAATAAAAGGTGGATTCAGTGCCATTTAAAGTTGCCTCTAGCAATAACACTATGATCCTGTGATGCCACACTGGTCATTGTGGCATGGAAATTAAAATTATCTAATGGAATCTTATGTTACGTTCATCACAGAAGCAACGGGTGCAGAATTTCAGTGCTTCAAGACCCCAGTGGTTCTATGATCTCATGAATGTGGATAAACCCTCCACTGGTGCAGATCACAACCCATCTCCACCTTCTCATTGTGTGAGACTTTTGTCCATACCCTCCTATCTGTCTTCAATCTCCTTAGAGGATTCACTCAAACATATTGGAAGCCTTTGTCTGAGTCTCTGAACATTTTATAGGGACTAATGCACCATCCCTATATGTCATTCCTCAATCTTGCTAAGTAACCAACCATCCCATCTCCCTTCCTTCCCCCCCCCCATATTTTCCAGATCATATCTTTATGCCATTCCTCAGATGTCATTCATCTTTACTACTATATTGCATCCTATTTATATCCACCATACATTTCTCCTTTGCCCTCTGGGTCACCAACAATCTTAATTATTGGAAAATGAACAATTTCCCAAATGCAATCCAACCTTTCTTCCTCCTCTTCATTTCTAAGTATTCCTCTGAATGGCCCAACCAAAATACATATATAACTTAATGAGGCATCCATCCAACTGTTTTTTCACAGTCTGGACAACAGGTATCCTTCACCTATTCAATTTTCCCCGTATAGGTTATTAGGATGAAAACTTCTATATGTTGAGGATATCCTTAGGGGTATCATAAAAGAACATTTTATCTTTGATCCTGGAAGCAACAGGAGACTGCTGGAGTTTATTATATAAGGGAACGACATGGTCAGACTCGTGCTTCCAGAAGCCCACTTTTATAGCTCAGTGGATAGTGGACTAGAGTGGGGGTAGACTTGAGGCAGGGACACCCACCAGATGCTTATTGCAATAATCTAGGCATGAGGTGGTGATGGCCTGCACCAGGGTGGTGGAAGTGTCAGAGAAAAAAAAGGATCCTACATGAGAGAAATCATGAAAGTAGAAACAATAGAACTTAATAACTAATTGGTTATGGGAGATGGAAAAGAGTAAGGAGTTTGGGGTGACAGCTAGAATGCAAGCTTAGGTGACTGGGAATATGGTTGTGCTCTTAAAAATAATAAGTAAATTGAAAAAAAGGCACATTTCGGGGGAAAGGTGATCAGTCCAGCTTTGGACAATATCCATTTTAAAATATTTGAAATTCTATGGAGAGGAGAGGGGGACTATTTTATCTTGTTCCATAGCTGAATTCAGGATAAATATATAGGCTAGAAGCCACAAGGAGTTGAATAATGGTTTAACATAAGAAAGAATTTCCCAACAATTAAAGGTGTTTGACTATGGAACAGGTTGCCTCTTAAAGGAGGGAAATCTCCATCACTAGAAGTCCCTCGTTACAGATTGAATGACCTATCTGGGATAAAGCAAAGGGGAATTCTTCTTTGGATAGAAAATTGGACTACATGACCTCTGTTGTCTCTGCTGGTCACGATATTATATTCTTCTATGAAATAACATATATTCTCCAAGATTAATCAGGCTCAAACAAAACAGAATATCTGGAATGAAACTGGAAAGGGATCTTTTTAAATGCTATGTCAACATAAAGGTATTGAACATGATGAAAATATTCATAGACTCATAGAATTTTAGAGGACACTGAAAAAAAAAAAAACCCTATCCTACTGCCTTACAAGATATATGTTATGTTTGTCTTCCTACCTGAGGCAGTCACCAATTATGTGAATTATAAATGAAGGCTGTTCTTCCAACTACATTTGAATGTAAAAGAAACTTAAGGAATATCTGTAAATGCTCCAACATATTGAAGATAATAAAAGGTCCCTAGGCAGAGTGGAATAAATTATCAAAAAAGGAAGGAAAAAAAGAAATGGAGAGCAAGGAGATAAAGGAAAATATCACAGAGTTTGCAAAAAGAAGAAGATAACACAGAGGAGATAGGGAATGAGAAGGAACTCTGTGCCAATGTGGTCACATAATAAGCATGAGACTTTTCTTTAGAGGCTATATCCATACTTTGAAAGGAAGCAAAGTCCAAAGAAAAACATGGAGAGTTTTCAGGTTCAAGGCATCTTTTTCAAACTTTAGAAGCTTGAAAGATGCATACAAGTTGTTGGTGAATCTCTTCTGAGAAGTCCAAGGGTAGACATGTTGATCTGATACAGTTAATTGTGAGTTATGATGTCTTCCTCTGCTCTCAAATATGTGGAAAAAAATCCTGCCAGCACTCATCAAGCCCACGTTGGCGGTGTTTTTCAGTTTGGCGATCCTACAAGGTACCCTGCGGGTAATATTACCCCCATTGCACTAATGAAGAAACTGAGGTGCAAGAGAGGTTAGGTGACTTGCTTATGATCACAGTCAGTAAATGTCAGAGTTATTCCTCTGCCCAGGGATTCCCAACACTGGCTCCAGCATTTCCTCCCAAGCATCCCATTCTAATGTAGTAAAAGCTCTCAGTAGAAAGCTGCTCTTTACAGGGAGCCCCAATCTGCCCCTCAGTAGCTTTGACCCCCTGCTCCTAATTCCTCCCTTCCTCCCTCTAGGGCAAACAAGAACAAATCTAGTCCCACTTCCACATGACTGCCTTGCAGATATAGGGAAATAGATAATATGTCTACCAGAAGTCTTCTTATCCAGGCAAAGCATTATTGGTTTTGCCATTGATTCCATTGGAACCACTGGATCTTTCAATCAAGCGTCATATAGGACGGTCTCTTGTGACATCACCATTCTGGTCTCCTTCCTTATGACACTCTCCAGTTTATCAGTGTCCTCCCTAAAATGGAACATCCAAAATTTCCATGGTTTAGTGGAAAGAGCACTAGGTTTGGAGTCTGAGGACCTAGGTTTAAATCTCAGCTCTGCCATTCCATGTGTGAGCACAGTGAAGGGTTGGACTGGATCACCTCCAAGGTCCCTTCAAGGGCTAAATTCATGATTCTGTAAAGTAGATCCCCCGTTGCAGTCTGACCATAACGGAGTACAATGGGCCTCTACTATCATCTCCATCTTTCTTGACTCTAGACATCACAGTAGTGTTGACACTTAATACCCGATAGTCAAATGGATGTATACTCTCAACAATGTAGATATTCCCTCTAATGGTGAAGATTAAAATCCATCTATGCCTGCCTAGTCACTGTGATTGCCATCCATATCTTCCCATAAGTCCCATAAGAAAAAGGTTCATCCAATATATATTGGAAACATGCCTCATTTTCTCTTGACTTTTCAAGAATACCAGTGGTGCTAGTGCATTGGATATCCTTTGTTTGGGGCCCATCATGAACCCATACTATGGATTCATTGATCACTTTCCATAAGCAAAGCACTGTGAAGAGTAGAGAGAGGGGTAAGACATGATCTCTGACCTTAAGGAGCTTACAATCCAATAAGGGAGGTGACACATGCATAGACAAATGAATTATAAGGAAGTATAAGTATCATAGAAGCATATAAACAAACAGCTACAGAAACTTAAAAGTGGGAGAGATTACCACTAAGTGGGGTGAGGACTAAAGTCTTCTAAACCAAGCCTAAAACACGCCTTCTAAACATTCTAAACATAAACAGAATTACTTGTCATGTGAAGGTTCAAATGTAATTATTATTTTATATTGCTTTAAGATTTGCAAGATTTTTAAAAAAAAATTTAAGATTTAGTATTTGGGCAGCTAGGTGACACAGTGGATAGATCACTAGCCCAGGAATCAGAAAGACTTATCAGAAAGAGGAATTAGGAGCAAGGGGTGAACGCTACTAAGGGGCAGATTGGGGCTCACTGTAAAGAGCAGCTTTCTATTGAGATCTGGCCTCAGACACTTACTAGCCGTGTGACCCTGGGCAAGTCACTTAATCCTGTCTGCCTTAGTTTCCTCATCTGTAAAATGAACTGGAGAAGGAAATGGCAAATCACTCCAGTTTCTTTGCTAAGAAAACCCCAAATGGGGTCACAAAGAGTCAGACACGACTGAAAAACCAACTAAACAAAATAGAAAGACTTGCAAATGCCTTTACATATATAAGGGGGAGGAAATGATAATCAGGAGATTCCTGACCAATCTCATTACACATCCATTATCCCATTTGAGTTTCACAACAATTCTGTAAGGTAAATATGATAAGCATAATTGCCCCATTTTACAAATGAGGAAACTGAGGCCAAAAGAAGCAAAGTGGCTTACATGTGGTCATAGAATGAGGAAGGGTTGGAGGCAGAATTTGAACCCAGATCTTCAGGAATCCAAGTTCAAAGCTCTATCAACTTTGCCTCTCTGATCAGTTGAGTGACATAAATCATGAAGAAGATGAGTCATGAAAGAAGAAGAAAGATGAAAAATTTCCCCCCTCCCATATTTAATGGGGAAGGCAATGCTATAAAACAGCTGATACTTGCATATTAAAGTCTTTTGTTATTTGTGTTGTCTCCATCCTTGCAAACAGGTAGAGTTACAATCTAATAAGCAGCACATACATCATTTTTTATGATATTTCTGTTGCCACATGCCTAGTGTCACCAAGTGGGTGGCAGTAGGTTAAATTCCTTATTAGCAGTTATTGGTACTATGAATTTCTACAGCGTAGCAGGGTCAGTATAAATCATGCCATTTTATGTCTGTTTCAAGCCTCATCAAGGAAACTGAGAGTAAAAAATTCTTCATCAAAAGGCAAAGAGACAGTGGGATACAACAACTTGCTCTATGTGGCCAACTAAAAAGTGGAGTTGCAGTCAGTGGCATAGGGTTAAATTTTGCACCAGGACTTTGAGTAACGCTGTTTAGATGTTCCCTGCTGGAAAAAAGGAGAGGCTATTGTGCTAACCCATCAATTCAAACATTCAAGTAATCAGAAGTAGTAAGCTCATCTTGAGCAAGAGTTGTTTATAATCCAAGAGACCAAGGGGACAGCTTAGAGCCAACCACAATAGACTCCCCCGATTCTAAAAAAAAAAAAAAGTGCATATAGACCCATCAGACAATGAGAAAAAACCAAGGGTCGTATTCCAGGTTTCTTAATAATCCCGTAGTACCAGGAATAACATGGGGTAAAAAAAGATCCTAAGAAGTAAGATCTTTTCATTGCAAAATGATGGAAGAGTTTTGACCAGAGATGTTCAAGAATCTTAGAATGCCATCTTGTCCAATGTGTTCAGGAATAAGAATGCCCTCTATAAAGCAGAGAAGCAATGCATTACGTTGTTACAACTCTATCCTAGTTGTCCTTATATGAACATATCACTATGTTCCCTAAAATGTCCTCTAGAACTAAGCGCGATACCTCAGACACGTTCCCATCAGGACAGAGCACTGGATTTGGAGTCCAGGGACCTGGGTTTAAAACCAAGTCTTGCTACATACTACTTGGTGATCACAGTCATCCTACCCCCAATTTATCTTGTGTAGGTCATGCTTGTACATAGCAATTTGCATGCTGTCTCTTCCATTACCAAGGCTTCTTAAAATTTTTCCACTTGAGAAGCCTTTTTGCCTTTTGGTAGCATTAGTTGGCATTGTGTGGCCTGAGGGCATGCGCAGTGCAAAGCGCACATGCTTCATGTTCAGAACCAAGGCTGCAGTGAAGCTGTGAAATGCAACACGGGCAAGTGCTGCCAGAAACACCTCAGACTAGTTTTTAATTAATGTTTGGTCGTTGTGCATTCAGAAACCTTTTACTGTTGCCAGATTTTTCACGACCACATATAGGGTTGTGACCCACAGTTTAAGAAGCGCTGCTAGCCAGCTCTTTCTGTGGTGGCAAAGAATTGGAAATTGAGAGCCCATCAATGGGAGAAATGGCTGAACAAGTTGTGGTATATGAATGCAATGGACTACTATTGTGCTATAAGAAATGA
>NW_020954813.1:2012592-2018648 GCF_900497805.2 Vombatus ursinus
TTGTCCACATCCAGAGAAAGAACTGCAGAGTCTGAATGCAGATGGAAGCATACTATTGCTCTCCTTTTCCTTTGTTGTTTTGTTTTGTTTCTTCTTTCTTATGATTCTTCCCATCAGTTCTAATTTTTCTTTACATCATAACTAATGTGAAAATATGCTTAATATGTATGTGTAGGTAGAGCCTATATCACATTGCATGGTGTCTTAGGGAGGGGGGAGGAGAGGGAGGGAAGAAAATTTTAAAATTCAAAATGTTATAGAAGTGAATGCTGAAAACTAAAAATAAATAAATTATTTCAAAAGATAAAGCAAACCCATGACATACTCTGACTTGAAAATCTCTTTCCTAAAATATGGCCTCTAGAAATGAACCTAGTACTTCAGATGTTGTCTGATAATAGCAGAGTACAAGCAAAGTTTCCTTGTCTTAGACACTACACCCCTTTTGATGAAGCCTAAGATCACAGTGTGTGTGTGTGTGTGTGTGTGTGAGTGTGTGTGTATTTGGCTACCATATCACATCGTAGACTCATGTAGAGCTTACTTAAAGTCCAATACAATTCAGAAATCATTTTCATATCAACTGCTTTCAAGCCATGGCCCCTATGGGAGTTGTTGTGAAGGCCTAGAAAGAACATTGAAATACCAGCCCTTTGGGCCTTAGTAATGGTAATAATGGGTAGCTAGGTGACATAGCGAATATAGTGCTGGGTCTGAAGTCAGGAAGACTCATCTTCCTGAATTCAAATCTGGCCTCAGACCCTTACTGGCTGTATGACCCTGGATGAGTCACTTCACCCTATTTGCCTCAGTTTCTCATCTATAAAATGAACTCGAGAAGGAAATGGCAAACCACTCCAGTATCTTTGCCAAGAAAACTCCAAATGGGGTCACAAATCAGACATGACAGAAATGACTGAACAATAATGACAAATAGTAATAATAAAATAGTATTTGTACAGTACTTTAAGGTTTGCAAAGCACTTCAGGAATACCATCTCCTTTTATCCTCACAACAGTCTTACAAGATAGGTGTTATGATTGATTATTCTCATTTTACAGATAAGGAAACTAAGGCAGACAGCAATTAAGTGACTTGCTCAGGGTCACACAAAAGTAGTGTCTAAGGATGGATTTGAACTAAAGTCTTCCTAAAAACAGAATCTGCATTTTTACCAACTTACTACCTATCCACCTTTGGTAATGCCACAGACTATAAAGAAACATCCCTGATACATTTTAAAAATAGATGAGCTGGCATAGGATTGTAAGACGGCCTTACTTGAAACTGTCGTGATGATCAATTTGACACGTAAGACAGTGAAGTGAGTGGCTCTCCTTCATGTTCTCATACAAAAAGAAGGCAAGATACATGAGAACAAGAAATAAGGAGCAATATCATACATACCAGAAATTCTTCACAGAGATGATGCTGACCGCTAAACTGGACAGACCATGAGCAAGCATGAAATGGACTGAAAAAATGAATAACTTCATTATACAATACCATAGGAACAAAATGGGAAGCAGATCTCACAGGTTAGAAGCACAGCCTTCACACTGCTCTTGCCAATGGTACCCTCAGCTCCACAGCTAGGTGGCACAGTGGGTAGAGTACCAGCCTTGAAATCAGGAAGACCTGAGTTCAAATCTGACATCAGACCGTTACTAACTGTGTGACCCTAGGAAAGTCACTTAACCCTGTTTGCCTCAGTTTTCTCACCTGTAAAATAAAGCTGGTGAAGGAAATGGCAAACAACTCCAATATCTTTGCTAAGAAAACCCCAAACAGGGTTAAGAAGAGTTGGACCCAACCGAAACAACTTAACAACAACCTTCCTCTCCAAGTCATGCAACTTTATTGCCAATGAGCACAGGGCAGTCATGAAAAAAATAATAATGACATCATCCCAAACCTAGATTAAATTAAATCAGATGAAATTAAGGCACTACTAAAACCCAAAAATGAAATATTAAAGTATCTGAATCATAGAGAGTCTTCAGATAATGCAAATGCCAAAAATTATACCTAACTAGGCAACAGATGATTAAAAACAGCATTGAAGTCTCAAATGATTTTTAAGAGAACTGAGTATACTTATATTGGAATTCCAAAAAACCTTTTCTGAGTTTGATGGCATGAATCCAACTAGCAGACCAATTATACCAAACAGAGTAATTACAAAAAGTTGGTATTTTCTATAACCATCATGAATAAATGTATTCTCCCACAGTATTTGACAGAGTGTAAAAAGCATTTCAGGAACCAAATACCTCAATATATGTGGCAGCTGTTGCCACAGTAAGAATTAAATGAGGGAGGGTGGAGCTATGAGGGAAAACCCCTACGGGTAAATGTTAAACCTCACCAGGGCTGAAGTGTCTTCAGAGAGTGATTGAAGATCTGAAGAAAGACATTTGGAGCATACATCAATATGTCGCTTGTATAAGTAATATAAAATTTGAACTGCAGGTTTCTCAAATAAAGGCAGTGAAAAAGAGATATGTACAAAAAAAAATCTGAGGAAAAAGTACATTAGAAATTCTAGCCATTGAAGGAAAAAGTCAAAAAGTTAAGATGATATAAGGAGCCAAAGCAGCTCAAAGAAGAAAATAAGCAATCCAACTTAAAAGACTTTACAACAGAGGCTCAAGGAATAAAGAAATCAGAAACCGAAAGAACCCCCAAAGAAGGAGGATATGGAAAATGTTGGGTCATCCACATGGTTCCAAGAAATCCAACACAATCAAAACACAAGCTGGATTGAATGAGAAATAGAAAGCTTATGCTCTAGTAATATGAAGAATGACAAAAGAGTTATTCCAAGGGAGGTAAATGAAACTCGAGTTTCTCTGAAAAACTAGAAACAAAAGGACGAGTTGAGTGATAATCCTTGGTGCACATGGTTTAGAATGGCAAATGAATAACTAGAAAAGGACTTTACTAGTTTTCTCTCAAACTTGATCCCAATTTTGTTAACAGAAGGGAGAACATATCCATGACCAAAAGATGAGAACACCAGTTACTGCCCCCTCATATAGTTGATCACATGTTTATGTACCTTTTATGTAACATTCACAGTTTTATATCACTAAAAACCAATCTATAAACACTAATAAGAAAAAACCATATTGGCAGAGGAGCAAAAAAATTGTGCCAAAAAGTCCCAGGAGTATAAAGAGCAACTTATTATTAGTGATTCAGTAATGGAACAAGCTGCCTAAAATTACCCTAACGCTTATACTGAATTTTTGGTTATTGCAAATCCTTTTACTCTATTCTGAACTCATGGCTTATTCATTTACTACAAGTATAATGAGACTACTAAGATATTTAATATTCACTGTTCTCTATCTAAAATATACCACTACCACAATAATATCAAGAATAATCAAAATTAAAAGTGGTATTTTTTTTCCAAAAGACAGTTTAAGTTTTTTATGATTCTGTCCAGTGTGAATTCTTTCATTATTTCCTCTAAATAGAATTAAGTATAACTTCCATGTTGAAGAAAGAGTTGAACCAAAACATCTTATTTATCTCATTAATAACCTGACTGTATTCATTTTCCCACCTGGCTGCATTACTTTGGTCTGGATTCCACCATGCCCAAAGTAACCTCATCATCAGGAAACTCATCATTTTGGGAGACTGCATCAGCCTTGATTCTCATATCTCCCCTCTTAGTACCTTCTACTGCCTTCTAATTGAAGGGCTGTTGAACAAAGCAAAAAATTCCCAGTTTTTATTTAAAGAGGATACACAGGTCATCCATCTCTTCATTTCCCACCCACTGGAGCTCCTTTGGATTTCTCCATCATTCTCCTTACTGAGAACCTCCCCCCCTCTAAGGGAGAAAAAAATTGTCCAAATTTAAAATCATAACCTCACTATCCTTGGTGTGAAAAAAAAATCTCTTTTCTTACTGAAACTGCTTAACTAATTGGATTGTCTTCTATTTTTCTTTGGTTTATTATGTATCCCTTTGCATGACAGGCTACCCTTAGACTGAGAGCATACATACATATGGAAACAGGAATAGTCTGATCAGAAGAGCTGGTTGATTCAACTCAATATCATGAATCTACCTCTACCCTACAAGGTTTTAAGCTTCCTTTTGTGTGTTGTCCTTCTCCAAAAGATTGTGAGCTCCTTGAGGGCAGGTCTTTCTTTTTCATATTTGTATCCCTAGTGCTTTGCATCATCACGATACATCATTGTTGTTGTTCAGTCATTCAGTTGTGTCTGACTCTTCATGAACCTGTGGACCATATCATGCCAATACTGTCCATGAGGTTTTCTTGGCAAAGATGCTGGAGTGGTTTGACATTTCCTTCTCCAGTGGGTCAAGGCAAATAGAAGTTAAGTGATTTGCTCAGGGTCACACAGATATTAAGTGTCTGAGGCCAGGTCTTCCTGACTTCAGGCCCAGAGTTCTATCCACTGAGCCACATAGCTGCCTTTTATGATACATAGTAGGTGCTTAATAAATATTTAATGATTAACAGATGTACGTGAATGACATCAAACTATGTGGTTCCATAAAAAAACCACTAAACAGCTATTTTAGCTAGTTCAATCTTTCTTCAGTGATATAAAATGTCATTTGCACCCATCAAGTGAAAAATTATTAACATACACCTAAAAAAATAGACTAAAAACTTCAAACTTAAGTATAGACACCATATTTAACAAACAGATGAAGGCAATCTCGACAGATATTGTGGACTTTTTCAGGTGAGACATATTGATCATTAAGATATCAAAGAGAAATGTGTAGCCTAATATATTAAGAGATTTACTGACTGCCTGAAACCAAAAGTAAATGTAAGATACATTTGAAGCAATTAACACATATGCAATACCAGTCTTAATGTACAGAACCATAAAATGAACCATAGAAGATTTGGAAAGTATTCTCACAAAGGCCCATTCAATATTGAAGATAAGGCCCATTATTCTAAGGCAGCCATAGAAAGATGTGTACTTCCTTGACAAAAAGAAAGATAAGTATTGATAGATAGTCTTAGAATATATGATAAACAAGGCAACCACTGCAGTAATACTTTTGGAACAAGTAGACATCACTTTGCTGGGATATATAGATATGTCTATGTATGAAATCAGCCAACAACATGTCAACAAATAAACATCAAGTAAATGTTTCTGTTGTATGGGTTTCTTTGTGGAAACTTAGGTATTTATGAAGATGATTCCAGACCAAGTCATTGGCATCAGAAAATAGAGAAGGATTATCCTTAAGTAACTTGGACTTAGTTATCAACATAGATTATGCACGGAAACAGAAAAATTGTGCCACACATCATTTTAGGCAGTAAAAATTTAGCACCTATTGAATACATAGCACAAACGTAAGCTCGTAGGTAGAATTATTTACCAGAAGCTCACTATTTTTCATGGCCTGACAGACAACAAAACTTCATTCTACAAATAATGACCTTAAGTATCCTTGAAAGTATAACCAATCAAGTGTCCTGGAAACCAGACCCTCATCATAGACTAACTTATTGCCCATAATGGCTCATATATGACATTGACCCATAAAAACTTAAGAATAATATTTCTAACAGACGTTACTGTGGCCAGTATACACAATCTCCAAGATACAAGGAACAAAAAGTTTTCAAAATATAGAGTCCTAGCAAAGAAAATCAAACTCATATGGGAAATAGGTGAGACGAAAACCCTCCTTCATCCATTCCTGCTATGGGAGTTATATGCTTTCACTGAGACCACGGAGAGTGAGCTAACTTCCTAACCCTTTTATTCAACAAGAGAAAGCAGTTATCTTCTCTGCCTTTGTAATAGTCTGTAGAATATTAAATAGAAAAGAATAATAGCAGGAGAACAATTGTCCCAGGAGTGTGTCTAGCTGAGCCCCACTGCAAAAGATGAGACCAATAAGATCTTAATGATTATTCACATTTATATTGTACTTTAAGACCTGTAGAAAGGAATAATGCTCTCAAAAAGCCAGATTGTAGTTGAATTTTCTCTAGGACTGGAGAAGGAAGGAAGGAAGGAAGGAAGGAAG
>NW_020954813.1:2018745-2018824 GCF_900497805.2 Vombatus ursinus
CAAGGAAGAAAGAAAAAGAAAGGAAGGTAGGAAGAAAAGGAAGGAAGGAAGGAAGGAAGGAAGGAAGGAAGGAAGGAAG
>NW_020954813.1:2018879-2045899 GCF_900497805.2 Vombatus ursinus
AGAAAAAAATTGTCCAAATTTAAAATCATAACCTCATTATCCTTGGGAGGGAAAATTTCTTTTCTTACTAAAACTGCTTAACTCATGGGACTGTCTTCTATTTTCCTTTGGTTTGTTATGTATCCATTTGCATGGCAGGCTATCCTTGGACTGAGAGTACATATACGGAAGCAGAAACAGTCTGATTGATGGTTGATTCCAACTCAGCATCACAAATCTAGAGCTTAAGAGAACCATATGCCCCAAAACATTAATCACTGTTACCCACACATCAGTCTTTACACACTGCATGAACTGGACTTACCAAATTTGGGAAATCAGAGAAGGGTCCCTGCTCCAACAAATGGAATGGAGACAATCAATTCTTCAGAGTATGACTCAATTCTTATTTTCCTCCCGTTTTTTTAAAAGTTGTGGGGGCAAAGGGGGGCAGGGTTGTGAGGAGGGAGCAGTTCTGCCAAAGAGAATGACAAGACAAAAATGTCTATTAGGGACTTGATACTGGAGGTTAGTGGGGAGATAGTAAGAGACAGCCTAGCTGCCTGCCCTTGATAACTCTGACTCATCAGACTCAGGAGAACAACTTCCAGGTGCTTCTAGAATGGGTCATTAGAGATTTGTGAAAGACTCTGAGGAGTAGGACAGTACCACAAGACTGGAAGAGAGCAAATGTGTCAGTTTTCAAAATGAAGGAAGAGAGAGGACTATTCAAACTATAGGCCAAGGATCTTGGATTTGATTCCTGGCAAATTTCCAGTACCTGTTATTAAAGGGATTTTCAGAAAATCTAAAAAAAAGGACAGTCTCCAAAAAAAAAAAAAAATCCACTATGGCTTTATTACAAATAAGTCATGGCAGAATAACCAAATTTCAATATTTTGACAGTTACTAAATTGGTAAGTCATGAGAATGTTGGGGATAGGGCTTATCTAGATTCTAGCAGAGCATTTAACAAAATCTCATTACCCTTGTGGTCAAGCTAAGGAGACGAGCTAGAGACCATAAGATAGTTAGGTAGATTCAGAATTGATATGATCATTAGACCCAAAGAGGAATCACTAATAGCTTGATGAGACTCGATGAACCTCTTTTGAGATTATCGTTATCATTATTACTATTAGTAAATTTCTGATCCCACTCATTATGCAGAGGGTTTTTAAGTTAAAGGCTGCATCTTTCTTGAGTGTCCCCAAAGGGTTCACCAAGGATGCCCTAGGAAATACAAGCAGTCTCAAAATCAGTTTACTACTGATCTGATGTATCACAAACACAGGAATATTCCTTTATAGTGCTTTGATGGGTAGGAATCTAGATTATAGAGTTCTTAAATCTAAGACAGGTTTATATATAGGCTTGAGTATCCAATTACCGCCCCCCAAAAATGTGTACTTTATATGCATTTTATCATTACAACAACTCAGTGAGATTGATGCCATTTTATTATCCTCATTTTGCAGAGGAGTAAACTGAGGCTCAGGGAGATCATTTCACTTCCTGGCCATCTCCAAACTCTGTTGCCTGCACTCTGGCCATCATTCCCAACTCCCCCTTCCCACACTGGAATCATCATTAATTCTGCCCCTGGAATGACGAGCTTTGACAGGTGAGCCTTTACTTCATCTTGGCTGGGACCATGACTCCATGCCAACTTCCCGTAAAGCTCCACATCATTTCTTTTCCTGTACCCTTTCATATCTTGTTTTTTATGTGTTGTCATCCTCATTAGAATGATGAGGGCCTGTCCCAGAGCGGTGGCGGTGTCAGAAGAGAAAATGAGGCATATTCAAGAGATATTGAAAAGGTGAAATCAGCAGGCTGTGAGGACAGATTGGAAAAGGAGGGAAAGGGTTGAGAGAGTTAGTAAAGTCAAGGATGACACCTAGGTCGTGAGCCTGAGTGACTGGGAAGGTGATATTACCTTCTACAGTCATAGGGAAGGTAGCGGGAGGTGGAAATTTTTAGTTTTAGGAAATAGTTCAGTTTTGGATATATTGAGTTTAAGACATCTACTGGACAACCAGTTTGAGATATATGAAGGGCAATTGGAGATGTGAGATTGGAGATCAGCAGAGAGGTTGAGGCAGTATAGGTAGATTTGAGAATCATCAGCATAAAGATAATCCATGGGAACTGCTGAGATCACCAAGTGAAGTAGTATAAAGGGAGAAGAGGACCCAGGACACCCAGAACCCTGAGAGACACCACGGTCAGAGGGCATGATCTGGGTATAGATCCCACAAAGAAGAATGAGAAGGAGAAGTCAGAAAAACAGGAGAACCAGGGGAGAGTAATGTCCCAAAAACCTAGTGAAGAGAGAGTATCAAAGAGGAGAGAGTTATCAATAGTGTCAAAGTCTGCAGAAAGGTCAAAGAGAATGAGGACTGAGAAAAGGTCATTGGATTTGGCACCTAAGAGATCCTTGGTAACATTGGAGAGAGCAATTTCAGTGAAACGGTTCAGTCAAAAGCCAGATTATAAGGAGTTAAGAAGAGAGTAAAAAGGAGAGAAAGGGAAGGCACCTATTGTAGATGACCTTTTCAAGAAGTTTAGCCACAAAGGGCAGAAGAGATATAGGATGATAGTTAATGGGGATGAAAGGATCAAGTGAAGGCTTGTTTTTTTGTTTTGTTTTGTTTTGTTTTCAAAATAGAGGAGACATGGTTTCTGACACCAGGTCCATCACTATCCATGATTCCGTATTATTTAATATATACCATGCAATCAACACACAGCTAGGCCTGGCTGAGATACAACATTTAGATAAGACTTCTAGACTGTGAGCTGGCTGACAGTAAAGCTTGCAGTCTAGTAGTCAGATAGAACACTTACACAAATAAGTGTAATAAATGATAAGTATAAAAGAGGTGCAAAAGAAGTGTTATGTAAGGTACAAAGTGCTGGGGGAGGCATATTTAACTAAGTATTTTTTATGTGTGAAGTACATTGCTCAGTCAGCATTGGGGCACTGCACTGTCTTGTAAATAATGTCAGGAGCCTAGAGAAGAACTGTGGGGTATGGTTTGGTTTGGTTTGTTGGGGATTTTTTCCTTTTTTGTTTTTTGCATTGAGTGTTATTTTGCATTCTTTCAAATTCAGCAAGGCAGTGTGGCCTAGTGAATAAAGGGTCAGGCAAAATCAGAGAGACCTGGGTTCAATTCCTGCCTCTGACCCATATCAGCTTTGGGACCCCAGCAAGTCACTTAAATTGCCTGCCTCAGGCAACTGACTAAGCTATGAAGTCATAGTCCAATTGCTGATCTGCTTTGGAGGAGGGAATTGCCACACTTCTTATGTCGATGAAACCACAGATCTCTAAGTCTATGAATCATAGCTAAGATGCAAGTTTTCATCAGAAAAGGGAGTTTCCATGGATCTGTTAAAAAAAAGTCAGATTCATACGTGCCTAACACATAATTTATTTTGGGTCTATCTTCCTCCCTTTTCAAATCCTGTGGCCAATTTTCAAGTTTTCATGCAACTCTACTTAATACAACAGATCTTTATTATGTACCCACTGTGCGCAAAGTGTAATTCTAGCAACCAGACGATCTATTTTCTGAAATGCCAAACTTGCTTGACTTGCTGTTTTAAACACAAAGTATATTTGCAGCACTAGCAGAATGAGTCCCCAATATCAAAGCCACTGGTTGAGGAGGGTACGTTCAGTGAAGCAGCCAGATTGAGCTCTCTCTAAATGATATGACTGATTTTTTTTTTCACTGAATGTTTTTTCAACTTCAGGTCTGTTAGCCCTCAAAGGATGAATGAATAAATGGATGAATGAAAGAATGAATTTTGTGGTGTTCAATGAAGAATCCTCTACCCACTTAATGGGGGGCTCCAAGGTCCATAGAACGGTTAGGTGACTTACCCACAATCCAGTGATGAGTCAGCAGCGAAATCAAGAAGGCAGCATCAAAGTTCCAAACTCTCTGTCCTACATCAATTTCAGAGCCTCCTCCTCTAGGAGTCTTTATTTTTCATAGGTCCTGATACATCCACTCTGTTCATGGGCCAGCAGAGTATTCCACTTCACTACAATATGCCAGCATCTGTCAACTAAAGAAGCCACCTGAAGGTCATAGAAGTCTTTGGTGGCCAACAAAGGCATGCCAAGGGAACTAGGTGAGTCCAGCAACCAAAAGTGAGGACCTGCTGTATCATGCTCAAGACTGTGGTCCTGACTTCCTGTGATTACCTCCAGTTCTTTCTGCTAATAACCCTGCTGAAAAAAAGTCAGAAGCTTGGCTTGGAATGAGAGCCTCTGCCAGCAACAAATGAGGATATGAGTGTGGACAGAGGGTGTAGGAACTAGCTTTGGCAAGAGCTAGTGGATGGCAGGTTTTAACAATATACTTTTGAAGGGCTTGTTGACTGCATTGCTTTATTTAATTATGGCAGGATAATCCTTACACGGGTAACTACTTATTAAAAATAAGACAGAGCAGCAATTAGTTGGATGGCAGTGCTGTTACCTCTGGGGAAGAATGGCTGTCACCCATCATTCAGGCCCCGGATACTGGAGCAGGATAAACTTCTTCCTTGTGCCCGCCCCCACCACCACCTTCTTCTCCCCCAGCTTTTAATTGCAAATGAATTAAACTTTTGGAGAAGATAAGAATAACATTGTTTTGTTTGTACATAGACTGCACCACTAACAAGGAAGATATAAATAAAATCATTTCCAGTTCTATCGGCATGTGGACTGGCAGGCGTTCTGCTGAAGTGGAGATGGGGATAACTGGAAGATGAGTTTAGATTGTTATTACAAAAGAAGCCAAAGTTGCCTAGAGTTTAAAAGTAAGGGATCCTCCCTTTGTTTAAATACATACATTTGTACATGTATGTATGTGTGTATGTATGTATGTATATGTACATGTACGTGTACATGTACGTGTATGTGTATATGTATATGTATATGTATGTGTATATGTATATGTATATGTATATGCATATGTATGTATGTATGCTTCATTTTGGTATTTTGTGTGCAGAGGAGGAAGGATCCCAATCCAAAACTGAAAATGTCCCATGCATTGATGTTGATTCAGATGTTGGTTCACTTACAAATATACTTCATTAACACTACAGGATCCCAGACTAACCGTAGTCAATGGCATTAATGAAGGTACATATACGCCAATCCTTACATATTCTATATTCCAAGAAAGATACATGTTTATTCTTTGTTCTGCTCCTCTTGATCCAAAACATAGGAAGGAAAATGTTTACACAATTTTTAAAAATTAGACTATCTATAGGCAAAGAAAGAGTAAGCTTTATGGAGTCCAGATATATAACTAAGGTAGGGTAAGCAGGACCTTATCTCAAGGTGCTGAATTTGGAGAGCATTGACAGTACTTAAAGTCTTCTAGCAGCAGAGGAAAAAAAAAACCTTATCACTTAATTATCAAGAACCATTAGTTAAAATAGAAAGCTAGTAAATGGAGGATAGAGTAAGCTCTTATCCCATCCTGCCTGCTTCTCCACCATCCCCCTTATTGCAACCTCACCTTTCCAGGATTGGCATTGTGCCAGGGCCTCATGGTCTCTAAGTCATCCCCATGGGGCAATGTTCCACCCGTAACCAAACTGAAAGCTTGTCCCATGCCACTCATCCCAGTTATAGTTTGTTACTTGCCTTGGATGCAAAAATCCTTAGTTCTAAGGTGTGTCTGAGGTTGGGGGGGGGGGGAATGGAGGAGAAACTTATGAATGACTTTGGGCCAATTGATAAGGATCTATTTAAGTTAGTTTCCATATTCTTGTAAAAGGGGTCATGTATATGGGCAAGAACAATGTACAATGACAATAAGTTGACATTTATAGTTGACATTTATATATTCAATCTCCTTCAACTACTAATGTGATGGAGAATAGCCAGGTATCTCGGGTAGAAACATATTTCCTCAGGAAAACAAGACACATAACAACTCCAACAATATAAATGGAAAGGACAAAAACAAAACAACTGAAGCTGGATATTATGAAATTATAAATGCCAAACTTGATCTCAAAGAAGAGGTACGAGAAAATTACTCTCCCTACTTCTTTTTCAGAGGTGGAGAATAATACACATAAGGTTAGACTTTTTCAGTAGGTTGTTTCGTTTTATTGAACTCTTTTCCCCTTCTTTTCATAAGAGATGGGAAGGGGAACAAGAAGAGATATATTGGGAAATGTAGATGATCAAAAAACAAAAGGTATCAATGGTTCGGTTTTTTTGTGTTTCTTTTTTTGTTTTGTTTTGTTTTGTTTTTAGAAAAAGAAACAGATTCCCTCCTAATGACCTGGTTGTCTTTAATGACTGGACAGAAGGCTAAAGAAGGTAGGCTTTTAAGCTAACAAACAGGGAGGCAAATTAGGAAGTTTTTATCTACGAATGTGCCTAGGAATAACTCAATATTATCCAGTCAAGAATGAGTTCAGTGGATGAGAGATTGAAAACAAATTCTAAGTCTTTAGGAGTTCTGTGATCGATAGAATCAACCGAGTTATTTTAAATTTCCTTCAACCTACAGCCTGCTTTCTAAGGACATACACCAAGGTAGTATTTCCCAATCTCATTCAACCCGTAGAAAAGCAAGTGTGATCTTGCCTAGACAAGAACAGAATCTTGGGCAGGGAGGGCAGGGCGCTGTCCATCCATTAACACCCATGCCTCCAACCAAATACAAGGCAGCTTATATGAAAATCAAAAGCAGGAATGTGGCTAGACAGGAGGGAGACATTGACCTTGTCCCCAGTTTGTTTACTTCTGGTGCCTTGCATGAAGTCAGAGTTGAGAAACTGGGGTGGGGGTTAGGGGTGGAGCAGCTAACTCTGAAACTCTTAAGAAAGGTTTGCTGGAAAGATAACCTTTAAGCTGATGTTAACTGGAGGCTGTTTAGCAGGGACAAGGAACGTTTGGTCAGAGTGAGGCCTTGGTGAGAAGAAAATCAAGGTTTAAAAGCTAGATTTAACCCTGAAGGTACTATTCAGTTAAGATAGCTCTATGTTTCAAAGACCTTAGTGTCTATGGAGAGAAATCTCCTTCTGGAGAGGAAACTTCAATTCCTGCCAAGTCTCTGATGGAGAAAAAGACAGATAACACTCTCATGCTTATGGGAGGACAATACATTGAGGGATTTTTCTTGTAGTTCAAAAACTGGATCTGTGAGATTTTTGCCTTTCTAAAAGAGTCGTGGGGTGAGAGGAGGTAGAAGCCTCTGAGTTGTAGGCTAAAAAGGGAATAGCCAAGCCCACTGCTTCTCTCTTGGGAAAGAGGTCAGACCTCAGCTGAAAACAGAAACTGGAAACCAATAGAAACTCAACAATTCCATGGCCCAATGGAACCATGCCTAGCAGCCATTGCAGGACTGGGAAAGCATTGCTAAGCAGCAGCCACCTAAGACCAGCAAGAAAAGAAACAGTGACTGACAGAAATAAAATATCTCTCAAAGACCATAGCATGGTGCTGACCCAACATGAAAACATGTTGACATGTCAGTGACCTTACAGCACTATGCATGAATTATTCTTCTACATATATATATTTGTTCACAATAGTCTCTTAAAAAGTATGCCTTCCAAGGGCAGCAAGGTGGCACAGTGGGTAGAGTTCTGGGCTTTGAGTCAGGAAGACCTAAATTCAAATCCAGCCCTAGGCAAGTCACTTAACTCCAATTGCCTCACACACAAAAAACCATGCCTTCTTTGCATATTCTCTCTATATATACTCTTCTAACTAATAGTGAACATACTCTAGGAAGTGTGTGACCAGATTTATGTGGAGAATGTTTTGTTATTGCCTTATCTTCATTGCATTCTTTGACTGATGAGAAAAAAGTAAACATATCAGTGGGGGCTCATGAGCAATGGTTTTAAATCACAGAATCTTAGGGCTGCAAGAAACCTCAAAGCCCTGAACAGGAATGCCCTCTCTCCATGATACCTGTTAAATGATGCTCTAGCCTTTGACTGAAGGGCTCCAGAGAGGAGGTAACTGCTGCCTAGCACAGCAGCTTACTTTACATTCTAATAACTCTAATTGTTAGGATCTTTCCGTTTATGGAATCCCAATTCTGCCTCCATGTAACCCAATGCTCCTGGTGTTGACCCCAGGGGCTGAGTGCTAATCTAATCCTTTTTCTCCTTCAAATATTTGAAGACAACTGATATTCTGCCCACTTAGTATTTATTCTCTTACCCAGACTGAGCGTGCCTTAGTTTCTTCAACCTATCTTTACGTGACATGAGATTGAGACATTTCATGATCCTGTTTACCCACTTCTGGATATCCTCTAAATTATAGATATTTTCTCTAAAATGAACCACCAAGAACTGAACACAAACCTCTAAATGTGGACTGGAGAGGTACTGAAATAGGTAGGAGAAGGAGTGGATAGAGTGCTCAGCCTACAATCAGGAGGACTTGAGGTGACCTCAGCAACTTATTAGCTGTGTGACCCCGGGCAGGTCACGTAACCCTGTTTGCCTCAGTTTCTTCATCTCTAAAATGGGGATAAAAATAGCTCCTACCTCTCAGGGTTGTTATGAAGATCAGATGACATAATAATTATGAAGCACTTAACAATGGCTGATATGTAGTAAGCACCATAGAAATGCTAGCTATGATAATGAGAAGGAGGAGGAGGAACAAGGTAATGAGAATAGAATACAATAGGATTCCAGCACTTAGAACAGTGCTTGACACATGGTAGACATTTAATAAACACTAGCTAATTCTCGTCTCCCCAGTACTGATTTAAAGTCTCTTTTAATGTAACCTAAGACTGTATTTTCCTCTTCCCCTCCACCCTCTGTCCATTTTCCAACTCTGGCTCTGAAAATACTGATCAAATCAAAAGTACAATTTCTGAAAAAGACATCAATTGAATGCCCTGTAGCTCCAGTCACCATTCATTTTGCATTCTCTATCCAAAATACCCCTCTCTGGCCACCCCTCCCCATGTGTTGTCTTTCCTAATAGAATGCAAACTACTTTGGGGCAGGGACTTTCTTGCTCGCTTATATTTGTATCCTCCACGCTTAGCACAGTGACTAGCCCACAAGGATGTAGTTCATCTGAATCACATGATTTGAATTCATTTATCTAATTGCTCTCTTACTATTTCCTAAACTATCTTGGTTTTCGAGGTAGTCAATATTTTTGTCTTGTTATTTTTATTCTAGAGATCATTCTCTCAACAGAAGAGAAAAAAAACAACAGAAAAAAGTTTTACAGAAAGTTTCTCTGATAAAGGCTTCATTTCATATGTAGAGAACTGAGTCAAATTTATAAAAATAAGAGCCATTCCTCAGTTGTTAAATGGTCAAAGGTTATGAAGAGGTAGTTTTCAGAAGAAGAAATCAAAGCTATCAATAGTCACATGTAAAAAGGCTCACTCATTGTTGATTAGGGAAATGCAAATTAAAACAACTCTGATGTACTACCTCACACCTGTCAGATTGGCTAACATGACAGAAAAGGAAAGTGACAAAACAGAGGGGACGTGGAAAAATAGGGACACTAATGTATTATTGATGAAATTGTAAACTGGTCCAACCCTTCTGGAGAGCAATTTGGAACTATTCCCAAAGGGTTATAAACCTATGCATACCCTTTGATCAAGCAATAACATTATTAGGTCTATATCCCAAAGAGATCAAAGAAAAGGGAAAAACATATAAAAATATTTATAGCAGTCATTTTTGTGGTGCAAAGAGTTAGAAATTGAGGAAATACCCATCAATTGAAGAACGATTGAACAAGTTGTGGTATACAAATTGTGATGGAATACTATTATGCTGTAACAAATGATGAGCAGGATAGTTTCAGAAAAACCTGGGAAAGTCTATATGAACTGATGCAAAGTGAAGCGAGCAGAACAAACATAATATTGTACACAGTAACAGCAATTCTGTAGTGATGATCAGTTGTGAAAGATTTAGCTATTCTCCTCAATACAATGATCCAAGACAATTACAAAGGACCCATGATGAAAAAGGCTATCCACCTCCAGAGATAGAATTGATGGACTCTGAGTGCAGATGGAAGCATACTTTTTTCCTTCTCTATGTTTCTTGCTCTTTATTGGTTCTTTTTGGCAACATGGCTAACATGGAAATACATTTTGCATGAATTCACATGTATAATTGATATATTGTTTGCCTTCTCAATAGGTAGGGAAGGGGTAGGAGAGGAGAGAATTTGGAACTCAATTTTTTTAGAAATGAATGCTCAAAAATAATAAATAAAGCAAACAAATAAAAGAAAAAGTTAAATCATAATGCAAAAGCCCCCCCAAAAAATTAAGATGGTGTACCACAGTATATTTTCCTAAAATAAGAGTTCAACACATATTTGTTGAATGGGAAAACTAAATTTAGTATCTTTTCCTAAAAAAACAAACTCCCCTTTTCATCTCTCTCATTTCTGTCCACTCTTATTCTTTCACTCTCCTAGACTAAACAATTTAAACTCAGATTTGACTCATCCATCTCCTTTTATCCCAATAGTCAATCTGCCACCAAGTCCTACTGTTTCATCCCTGTGCATTATCTCAAAAACCCACCCCTCCTCTCTATTTCTACTGTTATCTCACTAAGCATTCATCATTTCATGCTTGGACTATTGCATTACCTCTGCCTGGACTGGGAGAATCATAGGGGGATGGTCAGAGTTCTAGAGCTGGAAGACAGAGGCAATCTAGTCCAACCTCTTCATTTTATAGATGAGTAATTGAGGACTAGAGATATTAAATTATTTGATCTGTGCAAAGTCATATAGCAATGAACACAAAGGTGGAATCTGAACCCAGGTCCCAAGACTTCAGAGCCAATTCTCTTTCCCTTTTCTGCCATATTGATCTTCCTAAAAACTAACTCTAATAAAGTCATTCCTACTAAAGGACCACCAATATTATCATATCAAGCCTAAACTTCTCTGGCTTTCAAGGGCTTCCATAATCTCACCCCAGTTTACCTTTCAATTCAAAGATTCAATTCAAAATTGCCCGGGATACAATGACAAAGATGAAGCAGTTCCTGCCTTCTAGGAGGTGACATTCTAATGAAGGAAATGATATGTGCATGGATAAATCAAAATGAAATCTATACAAAGCTAATACAAAATAATCATACACTACTTTCCAACAAGAAACTCAGCACTAATCAAACTTATCTTCTCGCTGAGTCCACTGCACCACGAGCACCTCCATACTTTTGTTCATACTACAACCCATCTACTTCTCAGCCACCTATGCAGATCCTATTTAGCCTCCAAGGCCAGTGTATGTTTCACATCTTCCAACAAACACACCTGGATCTCTACTTTCTCTGAATTTACACTTTCAAGTTCTCCTCAGTTGAGCATTTAATTGTTCTCTACTGCTTTCATTCTCTCCCTCCAACTAGATTGGAAGTTCTTTCAGGACAGGGACCATCTCACCTCCTTTCACATATCATAAACTCTATGGCCTTTCTCAAATACATTCTGTGCTTTCTCCCTCTCTGTGTCTTTACTAGTGCCTTATCCCTGGAATTCCTCCCCCCCAAAAAAAGAAAGGCAGACCAAACTGCATCAATGTCAAAAATAATGTATTGTTTTAAAGTACAAGTCACATAATATCTGTAAGATAGATGGATCTACACTGATTCAGGTATGACTTTAAAAAATTGTGGTATGTGAATATAATGGAAAATTACTGGGCTATAAGAAACAATGACTACAAAGGACTGAAACATGGGAAGACTTGTAAGAACTGATGCCAGATGAAGTAAGCTGAACCAGGAAAATAATGTACACGATGTGTACAACAATGTAATTGGAATGAACAACAATAATAATGACCAAAAAAAAAAAGAAATTGAATTCTATGTAATCATAGTGACCAAGTTTAGCCCTGGAGAAAAGTTATGAAAATAAACCTCTCACCCTTCTTTCCAGAGGCTTATGGGCATGAAATATTGCATGTAGTGTCAGGTTCAAGTTCATAATCATCCTAAAGCCGATTCTGCCCAGTTGGCTTAAGTTTATAATATCCCTCTGTAACATGGCAACCAATCAAAGCTGATACAAGATCCAGGGTTTTGAACCCATGAGTTCTCATTCCAAATCCAGCTCTCTTTCTTCTGCCTTCTGTATGTTCATTATCCCACCTTTTGACGATACAATCTAGAATTTTGCCAAAAAATCAAAATCAAGCTCATTGGCTTATTGTTTGAAGACTATTGTCTTCTGTGTTTTTAAAAATTGGGACATTTTGCCTTTCCCATCCTCTGCAGTACCGTTTTTCACAATCTTAGAATGATCCCTAATAATTAAGCTACATTAAGAGGACACTCACAGTGCCTGGCATATAGTAGGCCCTTAATAAATGTTTATTAACTGACTTAATCCCAAAAGAGGGAGGTGATCATTTTGCTACATATTGATCCGATGAGCCCATGCCTGCAGCACTGTCTAATTCTGTGCACCTCCTTTTATGGAGGACATCTATACACTGGAGAACCTCCAAAAGAAGATAAGTAGGGTGAAAAACAGGGTCTAAAGACCATGTACTATGAGGATCATATGGGGATCTGGTGATACCACAGAGACTTTTGTCTTTGCCACTGGACTTTGATGAATCTGGAAGAGTGAGGCTGTGATAAGTAGACTCCTCTGTTCCCCAAAGATTAACCGGAGATATTTCCAAAGCTCTAGATTTTCTGAACCATTTCCAATAGCTGTAGGCTGACAGGGTGGGAGGGACAATTGAGGGTTCTCATATTGCTGAATGTTTTCCAGGGAGTGCATTATAATCTTTCAAAATTGACAATTAGGGCTTTGGTGATGTTTATTTTTTTTAAAAAACAGGTTCACAGGTAATGGAGGCAACATAAAGCCACAGAACATCAGAGCTGGAAGGGACTTAGGAGATTATCTAGCCCAACCCCTTATTTTACAGATGAGAAAAACAGGAATTAAAGGATGTGCCTAGAGTCACACAGCTAGTAAATGGTAGAAATAGGACTCTCCCAGGATCTTCTGACACCATTTTCACAGCTCTTTGCCCTGCTCTACTTTTGAACTCAAAGCCTGGCTTCCAACTTAATCCCTCTGATGAAACTTCTCTTTCCAAAGGCACAGATGATTTTCAAATTTCCAAATGGAATATCTCTTTTTAATCTTCATGTTTCTTGACCTTTATTAACACTTTTGACCATTTTCTTCTCCTGGATAATCTCCCTTCTCTTGGTTTTTGTGACATCACCTTTTCTTGGTTTTCTTCCAAGGAGTGTCTAACCACTTCTCAGTTTCTTATGCTGGTCCTTATCCAAATCACATTCCCTAGCTTACCAAAGTTTCTGCTCTAAAGTCTCCGATTTTTCTCTCATTCTGCTCTTTCACTCAGTGATGTCATCAACTCCCATGGGTTTAATTATCATCCCTATAGCGATGACCCTCAGTCCTATATATCCAGCCCCAGTTTCTCTCCAGAATTCCAGGGCTGAATCATCAACTGTCTAATAAATATTTTAAACTGCACATCCCATAGGCATATCAACAATATCTGTCTAAAACAGAACTTATTACCTTCCCTGAAATGCCATTGCTCTTCTGAACTTTCCTTTTTCTGCAGGCAACATGATCCTTCCAACCACCCAGGTTTATACCTTTGGTGTGACTTTTGACCCTTTCACACCATTTATCCAATCACTTGACAAGTCATATGGATTCTGCCCTCCAATATCTCTTGAATCCTTCCTCTTCTACCCTAACTCAGATCTTCATCATTTCTTGCCTGCACTATGACAGTGACCTCCCAACTGGTCTTCCCTCCACCTCCAAATCTCTCTTCATTCAATCTAACCTTCACAAAGCTGTCAAATTGATTTTCCTAAAGCATAGATCTGACTCTCCACTCATCTTCCCACTCCATTTAATAAATTTCAATGATTCTTTATTGCCTCTAGAACCAATCAAAGCTTTTCACAATCTGGCCTCAATTTACCTTTCCTTATTATGTATTACTCCTTCACAAACTCTACAGTTCAGCCAAAATGGACTTCTTAATGTTTCTCAAATATAAGGCATCTCCTGTCTTCTTGACTTTGCAATGCCCATTTCCCATAATTAGAACATACTGCCCCCCCCTTACCTCTACCTTTTAGAATCATCACCAGTCTTGACTTTTGTCCTACCAATGAACTTAGATGACTCTGAAAGAGAGAGTGAGCTTGATGACTTTGTGCAACACTGCCTCACTTAAATCCAATTCATGAGCAAGTCAAACCATCACCTGTGATGTCATTGGTCTCTTTGAAACAAAGAACAAACAACAACAGAAAAATCACTGGTTCCTTTCAAGACTCTACCTTCTATACTGGGTCTTTCTTAATTCACCTCACTTTCAACCATTAGCACTTCCATTGCCCCCTTTCTATTACCTTGTGTTTATTTTTCCTATATTTTAATATATTTCATATTTTTTCACGTATTTTGTATATATCTATATCGACACGTTTGTCCCTCCTGATAGAATATTAGCTTCTTAAGGAAAGGGACAATCACTTTTGTCCTCTGTGCCTAGCATAATTTCTGGTGCATAGTAGGTGCATAATAAATGCTTTTGATTGACTTCGCCTCGTTGTATGACTCCATGGTAACTCATTTCATCCTCTCCTGAGGACAATACAAATGCTAGTGCTTTAGCTCAGACGTTGAGATATATCCCCATTGAACTGAAAGAGCATTGGAAACCTCCAAGGTTTCTTCCCACCCTGAACTGCTATGATTCTGACACATGCACGCAGGGTTGAACATTAGCTGGATTCATTTTTTCCCCAGTCTGAATAAATGGACCATTGATTCTTTCAAAAGCCAACCCATTTGAATTCAACATCACCTGACTTACAATCCTTTTGGATAAAGGGGTCTTTGTTTCTGATACTTGGGCAGCATCAAAATCTAAATAATTTGGGTTCTCTTTTTGGACTGGACCCGAGATTCCACCGATGCAAATCAGTCCTTTTTCTTCAACTCCTAACCTTAGAGAGTTGCCTGAGGCCCTGAGAGGTTGTCCAGAGTCACATAATCACTTCATCAGAGATAGGATTTCAATCCAACTCTTCTTAATTCTTCAGCCAGCTCTCTATTCACTTCACCAGAGGTGTCAAATATGAAGGCCCCACAAGGCCCATTCCCAAGTACACGCCCTGAAGCAGATGTACATTTTAAAGCTAAACCAATACACTGCTCACAGGGATCCTTATGTATGACTTAGCTATCCCCAGTTCTCTTTAAATTCAATGCCTAAGCTACCTCTCTGGGGCCCATAGGTCATTCTATATCCCTGTGTCTGGGACCACAGATAGTGCCCCTTCACATATCAGGGTGCGTGATCATCATTTCCTTTCTACTCCAAAGCAATCATCTTGACATGGTAACTATCTTAATTTTATATAAATCTGTAAAAACTAGAAATGTACTTAAAAGAAACTCAATTCATTATAGCTGCTGCCCTCTCTATAGGATCGCAATGGGATTAAAAGAAGTTTGAGGAGTTGTTTGGGACTTAACTATGCCTTCCCTGGAAGCTGATCTGCTGTTCAGGTGTATGGGCCAATTACACAGTTTCTTTTGCACACACAAGACCAAATGGAGTATTACTTGCCAATGGCAAGAGGCACGTTTGCAACGAAGAGACCTGTGCTAAAGAAGTCCATGATTATGGCTAGACCTTCTAGGGAGGATCAATGAGAGAACATGGACAAAAGTGACAGGATTGTTTAATAGAATGCAAGCTACCTGAGGGTAGGGGATGTTTTGTTCTTGCCTTTGTATCTCTAATATCTAGCCTACCACACACAACAAGCCAGTGTGACAGAAGCAGTAAGGTACCCTAAGGGAGAAACAGAAAGTAACGTGGGCCAAGCAAGTCAAATCAATGCTACCACCTTGGCTATCATCAACCTCAAGATCTTCTGGAGGTCGCTCAGGACATGGAATCCAAGAGCATTTGGAATAACAGGGATCCCCAAATTCCCAACTCACAGAAATCACTGAGAGGAGAGAAATCATTGCAAAGAAGTGCCTTACCTTTGTCATCATGTGAAAGAAAGGTTAAATAACTTGTCTGGGGTCATCTAACTAGTAAATGTCTAAAACAGGATTCAAACCCAGGTCCTCTAGATGCCAAACCCAGCGTTCAGTCCACTATCTCGTTCAGTCCACTCTCCACTTCCAATGTTAAAGTTCTTTCCAAATAACAACTCTGAAAAATAGGTAGGCATGAGCAGGCAATTGGTATTATTCTCCCCCATTTTGAAGATAAGGAAACTGAGGTTCAGAGAAATTAAATTATAGGCATATGGTCATCTAACACGATGGCACATGGCAAATGCTCATTAAACATCTAGAAAAAGAACTGATAAATAGAAATATGTATAGAATAATTTTACATTTATATACATACATATGTGGATGTGGATGTATGCCTATTTGTGTCTAATAGTAGCGATTTCTAGGGCAGGGAGGGGTGAGGGAGAGGGAAGAAAAAAAGGACAAAAAAGAAATTTACATAATTATTATATGCTTAAAAGGCATAGCAAGTTGTATATGACAAGTTTGCAGTTTCATGTGTAATCATCTCTTTTCTTGTACTATGTCACAGAAATGCTTATTTTATTCCATAAATTAAAAATAAAATAAATTTTAAAAAAGAAAACTTGATTAAATCATTCCATTGGTTGTTTGATTAATTGATAAATGCACTCTCTCTATCCACTATAGTTACTCTTAGTTTTGCCCTCCAATTTGAGAAATGATCAAGGAGAAATGAGGGCTGTTGGAGTCCATTAAGGACTTCTTCCCAATCACAGCATCTTACCATAAAACTGGTTGGGAAACAGTTGGAAAGGCAGCTGTTGAATGCTTGATCACTCCCTTAGCCAGTGCGTAGGCTTGGAGACTTGTCACTTCATAAAGATTGCCAGAGCTGGCCACGGGGAATATACCGTTTCCCTGATTTCATTAACACTTAAGGACAAATGTAGAATAGAGCCCTGGAATCACTCAGGCCTCTGCCTTCCTTCTATGGACTAGAGGTGGATTTTTGAGGCTCTTCCACTTGGGCCATCCATCACGCCATTTAGAAATTCTTCTTTCTACTCCCATCCACACAAGGGGTTAAATGCTTCTGGCACAAAAAGGATGGAGTGGTCTAACTCTAAATATCATGGGTACATGGCCCAGAAAAGCCAAGGGCCATTGCATTATACAATTACCTATTTACTGGAGACAGTATATTTAATAACTAATCATCCAATCTAATAATACGTAAGAATATCAGACTGAAAGGTCAAGTGTTGAAGATTAGGCAGAGACCAGCCTTAAAAATGCATTAAAAAAGTCCTCACAGATCAACAAGTCAGCCTCGGGTCTCCTCTGTGTCACCATGCCTCCTTTTTTGACCTAGAAATGTTGACTTCTCTCAAACTCAAGAAAATTCAAGAAGTTTTAACTCAAACTCCTCATTCTTGATGCTAAATCCTCACGGTCTTAGCTTTTGGGAGTGCAGGGGGCTGGTATAAGAGGGAGAAGCAATGTTGGATAATGAAGAAAGGACCATATTTGGAGCTATTTTCGCCAAGGTCAACCCTTCTATTTGTATCCTTAATCTCATTTCCTCCCTCTTCTTTGTAATCTTGCCCCTTGAACATCTTCAATTTTTGCTTATCCACTGGCTTTTTCCATAATAATAATAATAATGGTAAATAAATAAATGGATAATGATGATGATAATGACAACTCACATTTAAATAGCCCTTTAAGGTTTGCAAATAAAAAAATCATGAAATGATATTTCATACATGATCTGTAAACATGATCAACTCTCCTCCATCTTTAAAACCAATCTCCTATCCCTTTAAGCTACCATCCTGTATCTTTCTCCATTTCATAGTCAAACTCTTAGAATCTTCAATACTCATGGCCTCTTTTTTCTCATTTGCTACTCACTTCTCAGGCTCTTACAGTTTAGTTTCTGAACCCACCATTGTATTGAGACTGCTCTCTCCAATGTTGCCAATGATCCCTTAATTGCTAAATCCAATGGCCTTTTCTCATCTTTAATCTATTTAATTTTTTTTTTTTTGCAGCTTTTTACACTGTCAAAAACTCTTTTCTAAATTGGCTTCTATGACCTTACTCTCTCTTGGATCTCCTCATACCCGTCTGACTGCTACTTGTCTGGGCCATCTTTCATCACCTGCCCATTAACCTTGGTATCCACCACGGTTCTGTCATTGATTCTCTCCTTCTCTCTCTGCCTCTCTACATGCATTGGTGGATTTTGTCAGCAGCCATGAATTCAGTTATTATCTCTATGCAGAAGACTTCAAAATCCATATATCCAGTTTGAATCTCCCCCTACAGAGAGAAAAGCATCTTCATCGGCTAAGTACTGTTGTTACTGTTTGTCCTTCATTCTTCAAGAGGACCATGATATCAGAAGGTGATGCCATGACTTGCAAATGAATTGGTTTTAAGTGAGGGAGGGCTGTGCAAAGTCACCAGCCTTACTCTCTCTTCTGGAGCCGTCTGCATCCAGTGGCAAGATATAGATCAGGATGACTGGAGATGGCCCCAGAAGCAGTGAGAGACTTTGGCCTTTCTTGCTAAATACTGTATCTTCATTTGGATACCCCACTGGCATCTCAAATTCAACATTATTAAAATAGAATTTCTTATTCCTCCATGTAAATATTTTGTTGAATGCTACAGAATGAAAGATGCTAAAGAGTCCATGTTTTTAAGGAATCCATTTTTTTTTCCAGGTCTCCTGCCCAAGTCATCAAAAGAATTATTTGGCTTCAGAGATACTTTATGAAAACCTAACCTTGTGGAATGCCTTTCCTAATCCCCCTTCCCCTGGTTACTTGTGCCCACCTCCTCATGAAAATAACTGTACTTCCAGTGTATATATTTTGTGTATGACTATTGGCATACACATTGCCAACCCCTCTTATATAGAAAATAAGTTCTTTGGTGGGTAGGAACTGTGGTACTCTATATCCCCAGCACTTAGCACTATGCCTGGCACTTAGTAAGCAATCAATAAATGTTTATTGAAGAAATGAAGGAATGAATGGTTAGATAAATGAATGGATAGATAGATGGATGTAGAAAAATCATCCCTATCCAGAGGAAATGGTATACTTCTCTTCTTCCACATCCAGACCAAACTTTAAATCCCATCTAGCCATCCACCAAGAAACTAGGATACAGCTAATTTCTTGCCATCTTACCCTATGTCCAGTCACCATATACTCTCTTCCTCCCTCTCCTCCCATTTTTTTGTTCTTGCTCTGAGAAGAATAACCATATGAGCACTACCATTGCTACTGCAAAAGGGCTTAGCAATGGCATGTCCTGTGGTTCCTTTCATCATCACCATCCCTGTGACTGCCTAAATCATAACTCATTTTCTTGTCTGACACTTTTCTAAGTCTTGTCCTCCCCACCTTAGCATGGAAGCTCTTTGAGGGCAGGGACTGTCTCGCTTTTCTACTTGGACACTCAGTACCTGGAGTAGTACCTAGGACATAGCAAATGCTTAATAATTTTTTTTCATTCATTCAAATTAGTTCATTTAGAGGATGGAGGGGATGAAATGTAGAAATGAAAAACCTTATGTCACAAATACAAAATTATCTTACGTGCAATAAAAATGAAAATAAAGAATCCTAACATTGTGGCACGTGGTATTCCTCATGTGTTTCCTTTGACATCTTTCTAATGGAGAGTTGGATTCTCAGGGTACACTGCCCACCCTTTAAATGTGCTGTAATTGGCGCATTTAAAATTCTTGCACTGGGGAGTTCAGAAGCCATGGACATGAGCCTAGTTATTTAGAGACCCATTTCTTTGGGGAATAAAGCAACAATAAGTGCATCTACACACAGTCCTTAGAAACTACAACTATGAGGAAAATATTTTACATTCTTTAAAAAATACTGAACTGTGTCAGGGTGTTCTGTCACTGTTGATTTTCTTAACTCATAAAGCACGATCCTTATTAGTCTTGGAGCAAAAACAATCAAATGCTTCGCCTGCAACTCCCAAAGAAAACCAAGAAGTCCTGACAAAATTTGGAATTTTGGAAGAAAAGTAAGAACAACTTTACATTGTACGTATTTTTCAAAAGAAACAGACAAAAATCTATGTACAGGAACATTCTAAAGAAGTAGCGCAATTTTCCAGTGGCTCTGATAGTGAGTAAAGTGATAATTATCAGGAGTAGTAGAGCCATAATGAAGATCTGATTTTCTTTAATCATCTTCAAGCCCTGTTTGTGCAGCATTCTCTGAAGTTCTCAGATAATGGGACTGTTTTCATGTAAATTTTCTTTCTTTGAGATTCTTGATTTCTGAAGTTTAGCCATTGTGTTGCTCTTGCTTGTCCTTCATTCTCTAAGAGGACCATGACAGCAGGAAAGTGATGCCATGACTTGCAAGTGAATCAGCCTCACTTTCTCCTTAAAAGCTATCTGGGTCCAGTGGCAACATATAGGTCAGGAGGACTGAAGATGGCCCTGGATGCAGGGAGAGACCTTAGCCTTTTTAAGCTAAGGTCTTTCCCAGGTCTCACTTTGGCCGAGTCAACCCCTGTTCAGTGATTAAAAGCTAGGTAAGAAATGAGTCAAAGAATGGCCTCTTTTACCTAGTTACCAGTGTGGGAGGGGAAGATCTTCAAGGTTTCTGGTCAAAACAGAAACAATTACTATTTACATTCACTCTGAGCCATCAGGACTCAAACAATGACCAAGAGAGGCCTGGGCTGGGACAATCTATGAAAGCCAGAGTGATTTGGGTTTAAGGCATGATCCTTAAGAAAGAAATCTAGCCTTAACCCCAAGATATCTTGTGAAGTTTCAACCATCAAAACTGACATTCCTTTGGGCAGAGCACCTGCAGGTAAAGATATGATACCTATGTGGACAGAGGGAGAGCAAGTTTTTGCTGAAAGCTACACTGGATTTTTTTTTTCTGGTGAAGATACTTCCTATCAGTGACTTGAAACTAAAATTTCCATGGTTAGGTGGCAGGTGATTCAAGATTAAACCTGGAGAAAGAGCAAGTAGGTTGTGTATCTTGCCTAGTTGCTGACTTGCATCTTACTTAATACCTGTCTGCTGTTCTCACTGGAAGAGACAGCTAGCTGTTGGTACATAGAGTACTGGTACTGGAGTCAGGAAGACCTGAATTCAAATTCAGCCTCGGATATTTATTAGCTGTCTTTTCTCCAAGTCTGTCAGTTTCCTCAACTGTAAAATAGGAATAATAATAGCACCCACCTCTCAGGATTGTTGTGAGGACCAAATGAGATATTTGTAAAAAGTACTTAGAGGGGCAGCTAGGTGGTGGAGTGGGTAGAGCTCTGGCCTTGGAGTCAGGAGGACCTGAGTTCAAATCCAGTCTTAGACTTACTAGTTGTGTGACCCTGGGCAAGTCACTTAACCCCGATTGCCTCGCCAAAAAAAAAAAAGTGCTTAGCACCATGCTGGCATATGGTAGGGGCTATATTCTCTTCCCCCAGAACAGAAATCTGGGGGAATCTAAGCTGATCCTGAAAGGAAACCTACAATTCCAAGAAGCAAAAACACAAATGACCCTAATGAATTGACTCAATTACACAAATCACCATAGCTTGATCTGGGCGGAAATAAGCCAGAAACAAAAGAAAAAACACTAAAATATACACATTGGAACATTGTGAACAGGCCCTCTGGGTGGAAAAAAAGGTACATATATACACACATACATATGCATGTGTATATATGTAAGTATGTGTACGTGTGTGTGTGTTTGTTGTTGTACAGTCGTTTTCAGTTGTGTCTGACTCTTCATGACCCCATTTGGGGTTTTCTTGGCAAAGATACTGGAGCGGTTTGCCATTTCCTTCACCAGCTCATTTTATAGATGAGGCAACTGAGACACACAGGGTTAAGTGACTTGTCCAGGGTTACACAGCTAGTAAGTATTTGAGGCTGGATTTGAACTCAGGTCTTCCTGACTCCATGCCTAGCTCTCTATCCATTCCACCACCTAGCTGCTCCATACACACACACACACATGTATACACATATGTACATATATATACTCACAAATATATACATATATGCACATATATGGACACACACATAAAATCTGTCTGCCTTTGTCAGTGAGGAAAGAGACTGCGAATTGATTCACACACAAGAAGATAAAGTTTGTTGAGACAAGAGAAAAACCAGCAGCTGGATTCGATTTAAAAAATCAATCAAAAAGTATTAAGTACTTTCCATGTGCAAGGCACTGTTGATAAGAAAGAAGAGTAAGACTAGTGTGGGCCCTCAAGAAGATGACATCGTGATGGGGAGTTTTCATATAAATCACTGGTCACATGCAGACATATAAATAATAGATGGGTGGTAATCTGAGAGCGAAAGCGAGTAGCAACCAGGTGCACCTGAAAAGTCTTCCTGTACTACATGGCATTTAAGTTGAGACTCCAGGAAGCCAGAGAAACTAAAAGGACAGCATTTCAGGCACAGGGGACAAACACAAAAACACAGAGGCAGGAGATGATACCACCTGGGAGGAGCAGAAAGGAGGCCAAGGTAAACTGGATTTCATGATGCATAGAAGAGAGTAAACTCTAAGAAAACTGGGTAAGGTTGGGTTTAAAGGAGTCAATCATTAACTCACCCCACCCTACTTAAAGTAAAAAACAAGATACTACCCTAGCACCTTTGTCGAGTGAGAACATCTTTCCTTTGAATCAAAGGCGTGAACCAGGTATAACCAAGGCCTGGACACCACCCTGAATCAATCAACATTTCAACCACTGTCCCAGGAAATTTGTTTAGATTTGTTAAGGGATTTGATTGAGACCTGTAGGGCCTGCAGAAAATAATTAAAGTTTGAAATAAGGGATTCCAACATCTGGCAGCTTAGAATTCCAGCCTTCCAGTCAAGTCCCTGAGAAGGAATCTCTACTTAGAGATGAGGAGAGGCCCTGGCCTTAATCTTGATTCCCTCCCCCATTTCTAAAAGCTAATTAAGTCTGGATGACTAATTTATTCCACTGATAATCAGTGGCAGGAAAGCACACTGGTGGGGTCTCCAAGGTTGCATAGCACTAGAAAACCATTCCCCATCTGCTGCAGGGTCACCTAGAACTCTGAAGGGATAAGTAGCTCTGGGGACTCAATGTACAAGTGGAAATTTGAGAGAACAGCCCCAAAGTTTGTGATAAAACTGGACAGATAGAGAGGAAGGATCTAGGTTATGAAGAGCTGTAAATACCAAACAGATGGCTTTATATTTGATTCTAGAGAAGTTGTCTTCCTAGGCCCTGATCACAAACTTGAAACCAACCATCTTCTTCAGGTTTTGAGCCATGTTTCTTTCTGAAAATTTTATCGGAGCTCTATCCTCATAGACTCTCCTTCTCCCCCTTAGCCTTCTTTCCCCATTCTTATGAGGACAAGGGAGTTTGCCGAGGGAGCCACTCAGGGATGGTTCAGCTTGCTACAATATGGATATTTCCCACTCTGGCTCTGCATTAACTCCCCTATACATTTGCAGAGCACACCTTTCTCTTCTGTGTGCTTTTGAGAGAAAGAAAAGATGAAAGCCAGTTTGGATTACCAGTGGCCTTCAATGTACACTGCAGAAAAATATCTGCATTTTTTGTTATGGATGGCAAAGTTCAAGCTAAAACTACATCCACTAATTTAATCATTTACAATGAAATACCAGTTATCTTAATCGTACAGGCCACCTTGTATCTGTTGCATTTTTTTCTTGTAATTGAATACTGACCCTAAGAAGAATTCAAGGATTTTTTGCTCCTTAGTGAATAGTATTAGAAACACATTTCCAATTGAAAAATGATGCATTGATGGCATGCTAATACTGAAAGAGTGGGGCTGAAAGGGCCTGGTGTCTTAGAGGCACCTGGGGTGGGGGGGATTGCTCTTTTGTCTTTCTTCCTTCCCCTCACACTTCCATTCTTGTTTCTCATTCTGCAAGGACAAGATGAAGCAATCCATCTCCAAGAATATCTCTTTGATCTCTTAACAAAATGACAAAAAATGCTCAAGACTGTTGGGTAGTAAGGAAAAAATGAAGTAACGTTGAACCCTGATGACACGCTTTTTGTTTCTATACTTTCCTTTCCCTTCCATGTCCCTAATGCATGATGGTAGCAGCAAACACAAGACCAAGATGTCTTCCTTTTTCCAGTGAGGAAAGGCAAGGTGCCTCAATACAATGCAGGAGAGGCCCTGGCCAGCTAGGACCCTTCTCAGCAGCTATGTTGGGCCAGGCGGAGGCAAGGGAAATGGGAAGCTGTCTAAGCCAATAGGTCCAGGCCTATAGCTTTGTGTGTGACTGGAGGCCAGAGAGGCTAGGGCCCAAGGAAACCCCAGCAGCAAGGGAAAAAACCAGATTGACTCTCACTAACTCATTTAGCTCCTGGATTGGACAGATCTGTCCCTGGCTGGCAATTTGGCCAGGCATCAATAGTTTGGACACCAGACTGAATAGCTTAAAATAGTTAGAGGGGGAAAAAAATCTGTGAAACTGTCGGCCATCCAACTCTTTACTTTGTGCTGAAAGACACAGGACAAATTACATTGAAGTTATTAAGTATGAAGTCACTGGATCAGCTGCCCATTTGGTCCAAAAGCAGGAAACTGGAGAAAACTCCAATGGCTCCTTGAAGGTGTCCATGGGTTTTTGGCAGGGCAGGTACACAGACATGTGGAAGTGATGTGAGAGGGAAGGGAGGTGGGGGAAAGAGAGGGATGCTAAAGATGTTTGGTTTCTCCCTACCCTATCTCTGCCTCCCACCTAAGGGAAGAGAGGAGGAGGCGTAGAAGAGGGAGAGGAATTCGTCAACGGTGAATGAGCATCCAAAGGGCAATGGAGTCTTAGCCAAGAGTTTCGGGAGATGCCAGCTTCAACTTTATACACTTTTGACCAGCAAGCTGGATTTCCAGGGTTTTTATATCTAATGCACAAAAACAGAAGCAACAGGCTCATTCAGTATCAGTAAAGGTCAGTTAAAATTATAGAGACATACTTTGGAGCAAATCCCCTGCCTTGTATTTGCATATTTATGAACTAGAGATTATGACAGGCCATTCCATTTATTAGCACAGTGCTGCTATAGTTAATAGTCTGTCAGCATTTCCATTATAAACCCCGTTTTTCAGTGTTTTAATATCTCAGCTGTTGGAAAGCCCATCAGGCTGAAAAGTGGCCTTCAGGTTCTCAGTCCCCTGGCAGGGAGGGGGATGTTGGTTGTTTTCTAAACCTAACAAAAGCATTTACATCAAACTGGATATTTGAGCTCTGGGCAGCAACAACAAAAAAAGGTGGAATTATGGATTTGAGGGCTGGCTTGGGTGGAGTCTCCCCTTGACCCCACTTCTGTTCCAACCTCAAAAAAAAAAAGTCTTTTTCTACACAGTCTCTATTAGACTTAATAGCTGGCTTGATTTAGGAGCACAAGAGGTAGTGTTCTGAGGGGACCAAGAAGTTCATAGTGGTCCAGGATACCTCAGCTGCTAGAGGTTTCAAAGGCCACATTCCCAGGGTACCTGACCCTCCCCCACTATGCAGATGACTCCACGTGGCACCAGATTATGCCTAGTTGCTCTCGGACATAGCTTATTCTTGAGTATGTCTCACTTTGTCATCGTGAAGTCCCTTTAGAAAAGGGGTGCTTAATCAATATTGTGCCATGGAGCACTTTAGGGATCTGGTGACACCTCTGGAGCCCTCAGAATAATGTTATAAATTATTACTACATAATAATATATATAACATGACAATAGAAACCCATTACATTGAGAGTGATCAAAAACAATTTTTTTCTCAAGTTTATGGACTCCAGAGGGAAAATTCCTACAAAAGGTATCTTGCATAAAAGTCACTTTTCTATGATCGGTCCCCTAGAATTGCCTCTTGGACTCTGTAAGCTTTCCTCCTCGAAGGAGGTCACATTCTCTTTTCAACCAATAAGAGGTTCTCATATGCATACAATGGTACCAGTGCCTCACTCCATTCTGCATAAAGAAAACTAAAAAATAAATTTTTAAAAAATAAAGCAGAGTACCCCAGGTGCTGCTGCTCACTGCTGGTCCCAAGAAACACTATGGGAAAAATGCATCCAATGGATTGACTCAGTCCTCTCTGGGTTATTGCACAATAGTGTATGAGATGCTATGTTCCTATCTTAGGTCCAGTTGTTCTCATTTGTCAGGATGGTTTTATTTTTACTCTGAGAATTCCTTGTGAAATGAACAGCACTGACGTAATCGCTTTCAGCAGCACCTCTCAATGGGAAGGGTGATTACGTAACAAGACACACAGTAATGTGTGTTGTTGTGTAAAACAGTGAGCCAGCCTGACTGTGCTGGGCCAGGAGCCAATAACCACCTAGTTGTGCCATTCTGACACAAGAACGTATGCCCTGAAGACGTGTTATAATTAGACTGACAATTTTAAAAGGAAAAGTAACTGATCAAAAAAAGAATCTCGACTTTTCAATAACTTTTTTCCCCTCCCAACTTGATACGGCTCCTTCCAACAGAGGCCAGAAGAATGAGACCCAACATTCACACGAGCCAAAACTCTAAATTAAATTTTTGTTTATGATTCGCTACATTTTACCACAGGCTTTGGGACTCTGTAGAATATTCAAGCTCCATTTAAGAAATCTAAGAAAAGAGAAAAATTTTACTCCAGGTGAAATTCCATCCCTTCAGAGAGATTCCTATCTCTATTTAATGTAGGAGCATTTTCATTCTGAACTCCTTAACTTCAAGAGCAATTGAGTCACTCGATGCCCAGGGAATACAGTGTTTCGGCATCTGTGCTTGTCTCTTCTCTGTTAACAAATTGTCAGCCCCAAGTTGTAGATAGATAGACAAGCAGGTAGATAGATAAACAGACAGACAGACAGATAGATAGATAGATAGATAGATAGATAGATAGAT
>NW_020954813.1:2045924-2059309 GCF_900497805.2 Vombatus ursinus
ATAGATATTGATAGACACATATATACCTATACATATATATACCCACATATGAATGTCTGTTTGTACACATGTGCACATATGCACACATACACGTGTGTACGTTGTTTTGTATGTAGGTATAGCTATATCTATACTGATATCCATATAGATAGATATAAACATACCAAATATATATACATGTATTCCTATTATATACACATATAAAAATCAATATATACATATATATGGAGAGAGAAGTTAGATAAATCTATCGATAAGTAGGTACAGATATCCAAATATATATATATTGTACAATTATATATGTGTATGTGGCATTCATACAAGACATAGGCATATTGTACATGTATATGAAATGGCTAGATGGTACAGATATTGACATTGATATGCACATACATACTTATATGTATATCTGTACATATACACAATATATACATTATATATAGCTACACCTGTTTGCATATGCATAAATGTATATTTGCACACATACACACATATATGTATATTAGATATAGATATATCTGTATCTATATTTATAGATAGAAATAAATATATTTATATTTGTAAGTATATATAGCATACATGTATAGAGATTGACATATTCATATATATGGAGAGAGAAATTAGCTAGATATATAGGTAAGTAGGTATAGGAATACATATATGTTATCATATGTTTATGTATGTGTATATGGCATGCATGTATGACACATATATACTGTACATGCATATAAGAGATATACAGACTGCTATAACCAGATAGATAGATAGATAGATAGATAGATGGATGGATGGATGGATGATGGGTACTATAGAAAGAAGCACTCTTACAATGTGGATTTCTTTTCTGACCTTTTTTAGAGTCATTAAGAAAATGATGTCAAGTTGTAGTGATGAGAACTCCCAGGAGTCTGTTGATGCCTCACTGAGGTTTCAAGATTGCAGCTCTGGAGCTGAAAGAGACCTCAGAGACTTTATAGTCCAAACTCCTATTTTTACGGATGAAAATACTGGGCTCTACAATGAGTACTGACCCTACAATGGGTCAGTAATTTGCCAAAGGTCACAGCCATAAGACAGCCAAGATCTGAGCCAAGCTCCCCTGGCTCCAAAGACAGAGAGCTCTTGCCACTGTGACCTGTTGTTGGACACGCTCTTGAATTAAGTGGAGCAAGTCAAGGACTGCAACACAATGACACCTTCAGTGCATGGTACGATTGGGGGTGGGGACATGGGGGGCTGGGTAGAGATTTCTCCACTAGATCCTTAGAACAAAGGCAGTTTCTGTGCCATCTTGAAGTTGTCACCTGTGGGACATCTCAAATCAGATGTTTATAAGTTGAGTTGTGGAGGTGATGGTGGTGGTGGTGGTGGTTATTCAAACATATTAGTAGTTAGTTATCATGGTTATTTCAGTCAGCTTAATGACCATATAGCTCAGTTAATGCCCTAAAAAGAGTCACTGTAGTTAAGCAGATAAACCTTAGCTCTAATTCCAACTCATTTAAATATATAGACCAGTTATGATTAACTAAATATAACAAAGGTCCCAATTGATTCTGTAGCACCTTGCTATCCTAGGTTCAGTGTGAGGTGTTTGGGGTAAACACAGTTGCACAAATAACCCCCACCCAATATCTTCTGTACCAACAGACTAAACAAGAACCATGAAATATTATCTCATCATATCCTCACAACTACTCACAACTGGGAGGTAAGTGCTATTACCATTTAAAAATAATTTTTATTGATATCTTTTGTTTTTTATATCACCATAGTTCTCTCCAATATCCCTCCCCTCCATCTTCCAGACAGCTATCCCATAGAACACATAGTATTTTTAAAGAAAAAAAGAAGAGAGAGAAAAGTCAGCATAAGTAATAAATATATCAAAAAAGGATGAATATATGCACAATATGCAACACCTAAGGCCCTCCCACCTCCATAAAGGGGTCAGTATTGTCATGTCCTCTCATATCTCTTCCTTCATATCATGCCTGATCTTTGAAATTCTACAACATTGGTCTTTGCTTTGTGTGTGGTTGGTTGTTCTTTCATTCTTGCAGTTATTGTGTCTATCGTTTTTGTGGTTCTACTCAGTTTATTCTACATCAGTACATGTTGATCTTTCTGTGCTTCTCTATCCATCCCATTCATCATTTCTTATAGCACAGTAATATTTTCTCACATGCAAGTACCACAATTTCTTTAGCCATTCCCCAATCAATGGGTGTACATGTTATTTCCAATTCTTCACTATCACAAAATGTGTTGCTATAAATATTTTATTGTATGTAGTAATTTTCTTCTTATCAATAGCCTCCTTGGGGTATAATCCCAGTACTGGAATCTCTAAGTCAAAAGGGAATAGATATTTTAGTCAATTTATTTGCATGATATCAAATTACTTTCCAAAATGCTTGTACAGATTCACAGCTCCACTAACAATGTACCAGCTTCTGTCTTCCCATAATTCCTCCAATATCAACTATTCCCATCTTTTATCACATTTTTCAATCTGCAGAGTATGAGTTGTTTCAATTTAGATTTCTCTCATTATTAATGATTTAGAACATTTTTTTCATACGGTTGTTAATAGCTAGCAGTTCTTTTGAGAACTGTTCTTATCCTTTGAACACTTATTTATTAGAGAGTAGTGGTAAATAGTACTATTATCCCCATTTTACAGATGAGGAAACTGAAGCAGGCAGAGATTAAGTGACTTGCCCAGGGTAACAAAGTAAGTATCTGAGGGAGGATTTGAACTCAGGCCTTTCTGACTCCAGGTCTAGGGTTCTATTCACTGTGATGCTGCTGTGGCCTCTGAGAAAAACTACAGAAGAAAGGAGTTGGCCATAATATAGCTTTTCAGATGGGTGTTGATCGTGCCTCCCTATATGAACACTTTAAACGGGCACTTTCAAAGTTATTATTCCCCATAAGTTTATCTGACTAATCAATATCCAAGTGAGCAAAGTCAACCACCTTCCAAGACCATCAACAGATTAAAACTGTACTCAAGGGGAAAGTTTCCCTCTTTTGCAAATTTCCAGCCCCTGCAAGCACCTGTGAAACCACTAATTGAAATTAAAAATTCTCAGTGGTTCATGTAGAATTGTTCAAAGAAACAATTCCTGCCAAACAAAACATCAACAAGATTGAAAATAATTTTCACTGACAAACCATGTGCCTGTTTGGGCATTCCAGAGGAATGTGATGGGAGTTAGCTTGATTGAACCACCAAGGCAGTTACTACATGTTGGGTCAGATCATCCTACTAAGACTCAGTATCAAAATGGTACAGTGGGAAGATGGCTGAATTGGGAGTCAAAGGACAAGGGAACATATGTCCATTGACTTCCTGTGTGATCTTGGGCTGGTGATTTCATCTCTCTGGGCTTAAGTTTCCTCATTTGTATCATGAGGCAATAAGACTAGATGAACTCAAAGTCAGTCAGTCCATAAACATTTATTAAGCACCTACTATGTTCCAGGCATCGAGAGTTCTTCCCTTCTAATGTCATCCTGTGAGAGACAATGTTGTAAGTGGAGAAGCCTTGTGACTTCTTCCTCCCTAGTTAATATGCAGTCCTGTGATCCAATTCTCTGCCTTAACATTAGTTCTCTAGATAAAGGAAGGTAGAGGCTATGATTTTGTGAGTTTTGAAAGTTCAAAAGGGTGAGTCATCTAAAAGTCTAGGAATTTCAGTGACTTGGGAGTCCAAAAGTGAAGTTCATGCCAGATTTTGCAGCCAGTTCACCATCAATGCCCCAAGAAACAAAGAGTATCCTTCAGCATTCAGCCTAAAAGTGATAAAATGAGGATTTATTAGGCAATGATGGCACATTTGAATGTAAATTTAGTGGGACCAATGCTACATTGAAACAGTGTTAAGTTTGAGCCCATTTTCCCCAGAGAATAAGGTTCTTTAGGAGAGATTTTTCAAGGAAATAACTATACTCCTGTTCTTGCTGTATCTTTAATGTCTCCCCTTTGTAAAAACTAGTTGATATTCGTTGGTTAAATGGGGTGGTAATCTGGGTTACTAGTCATTGATGGCTAACAGTAGAGGGAAAACACCTGAAATGTGGGCTTGAGCCAATCACATCAGTGAATAAAACTCCCAAACTCACAGAGTTGCAAGTGTTTCTGAAACTATCCCTACTCTTCTGTGGCTACTAAGTGAAATACCAAAGTATAACAGGAGGGGGAAGAACCCACATAGACACCTCATGCATTGAGCTATTATGGCCACATTGGTTGTTCTAGAACTGTGAAGAGGAAATGTTGGCAACTTGACTTTGGGATAAAAAGGCAAAAAATACTTGCTAAATACATATAAAAAGAAAAGTGAAATATTTATAACAGATTCACAGTTTCATGTATAATCCTTTTCTCTTCTACTGTGTATACAAAAAAATTCATTTTAGTTTTTGTTGTTCAATCATGTCCGACTCTTTGTGACCCCATTGGTCCTACTGTCCATGGGATTTTCTTGGCAAAGGTACTGGAATGGTTTGCATTTCCTTCTCCAGTATATTAAGACAAATAAAGGTTAAGTGATTTGCCCAGGGTCACATAGCTAATAAGTATGTGAGGCCAGATTTGAACTCAGGTCTTCCTGACTCCAGGCCCAGCATTCTATCCACTGAGCCATCCAGCTGCCCCTCATTTCAGTTATCGTTTGCTAAAAATTGTAAAATAATTTTTTAAAGGTTGTCAACCTTTAAAAGCAGACTTTGGGACTCTTCATATGCATGGAAATCCATATGGAACATTCCAGTTGCTAATGTTTCCTCAAATACACTCTGCATCAGATTAATTGTGCGTGGAATTGTGCTCTGCCCAGGAAGATTTTTTCTTCTTGAACTGCAGTTTGTTAGAGTAAAATGGTTAATGAGATTTAAGTGTAGAAAAAGTTAATGAATATTCCTGTGTATATTTGGTATTGGCATTTACCTTTATGTGTGTCTTCATTTTCAGATTCTCGAATGCAATAGTAGTGGGGATGGTATAACTCTCACTCATACTGGTAGAAATTCAAGATGGAGTTGATCTTAAAACTCACTTCAAGAAAAGACTTTAACTCCTTATATCAGCACAAACATAAAGCTTGTGAGTATAAGAGACAGGCCACTGGTGCAGTAGGATGACCACATGACCTAGTGTCCAAGAACCCATGATGGTTACAGTAGTGAGACTTTGGGCAAGTCATATGACTTCCCTAGACCTCATTTTCTCCATTTATGAAATGAGAGTATTGGATAAGTTGGCTTCTATGGTCCCTTCCAGCTCGACATGATTCTGCTATCCTGTGGAGTTTAAGCATTCCTGATCCTTACAGAAGACAAAACTGATATACTTTATATTTGGAATTATTTCAGAAAAGCCACAGTTTCAAATTGTGAAGCAAAAAAAAAAATCCTTTGTTGTTTCCCTGTCTCATCCCAGGTGTCACAGGTTACTTCTAGTGCTAAAGCAAACACATCCCTAGGGGCTGGGAAACGGCTTCTATAGGAAGTACCAGGCAGGCAGCAATTAGCTGTGCCTGTAGGCATTCATCTCACCATTGGCCAGTGATTCCCTCTTGGTCCCGGCTCATGCCCCTAAATCCCTGAGCTGTTTCCCTTCACAGCCACAGACAGACCAGGCTTGACCCAGGGAAGGGACCCAAGACAATCCCCTAGGCTTCCTCTAACCGGCAGACGCCATGAAGGCACTGAAATGGACACAGAGGGAGAAACACCTGAGGGATCATGGGACACTGTGCTTATGATGGCTCAGCCCACTCCTGTCACTCCTTTTAGTATTTCACCCAGTAGCCATGGAAGAATGAAGCCGGTTTCAGAAACATCTATAACTCTGTGAAAAATCCTTCCTTCTATAAAACTAACAGGTTAAGTTATCTGGTTCCATTTGTAAGAGCTCACAGGTACAGCAGGTTTGTCTCTTCATTCCCCCTTATTGCCTTTCCCCTCCTGCAGTCTCTTAAACTCCACATCACCTCAGTCTATAATGGGGAGACATAGGGTGACACAGATAGACGGTTGGTCTCAGACCCACGAAGAGATGAATTCAAAGCCCTACTTCTAAAACATACTGGTTGTGTAACCCTGGGCAAGTAACTAAACCTCTCAGTGCTCTAAAAAACTCTCTAAGGTGATACATTGCAAATAAAGTACCTGTCTTGGTAGAAGGAGTTTCCTCAAGGTTGAGTTCCCCATATCATTGATTGAAATCACTGATCTGGTCCCTACCTTTAGAGTATGATTGAGAGTTAACCTGGCATAATGGATAGAATCAGCCCCTACTCTGACCCATGATGGGCTCTCATAGTGACTGGGGTGGGGGGGGAGGGTAAGGGTAATGAAAAGTGACAAGTCTAGGGGAATCATGAAGCCCCTCAGATAATGAATTTGCTGCTCTTCTTCCCACTGCTGAAAATAAGCAAGGAACTAGAAATTGCAATTTCTCTGGCATGGGGTGTTTGGCCGCTGAGGTAGGGTGACTATGATTTCAAGACACTATGACTTCAAGAGTGGCTGTGGCCAAAATCACTACCGCCCTCCAGCCAATCTGGTGGTGAACCTCTTGAACTTTACCTGAGCTCATCTTCCAACAAAAGACACAAAAATCCAGCCCTGGGATTAAACGAAGCGAGAAGACTCTCCAGCTTGGTAGGACCTCTCAGAGTTTATAATCGTTTGGCATAACTTTCGAGAGCCAAGGGTCCCCTCTATAAACAAGGTCATTTGTCTGATGGGGCCTCTAATGGAGAGGGCAGAAGATAACTGAGTGCCATGAAGACAAAGTGAGAGTGATGGCTTTCTAAAGTAATTTAGAACATCTGATCTGGATACCAAGTGACTATTTATACAGCAGTTCACATCCCTCCCCAGCTGATATTCTCAATCACCAAACCCTGGTTGTCTCTCAAGAGAGTGGCCCTATGGAAGACCTGTTCCCAAAATAAGAATCTGTTTTTAATGGAAAGATTTTTATCTTAGAATTTCAGAGCTGCAAGGGACCTTAGGGATTACCCAGTACAACCAGCTTGTTTTACAGATGAACTATTTCCATTCATGGGAGGATCATTTTCTCGGTCACCAGTCTTGAAATATTGAAGTGAGTCTTGACTTTTCTTTCTCCTTTTCCGCCCTCCTCTAATCCAAATCCTATGGATGATTCCTTGGGATGTTTCTCTCTTCCATCCCTTCCTTTTCACTCCACTTGTCACCACTCCACTAAGGTCCCTCATCCACCCATGTCCAGACTCCTCAGTCACCTCCAAACTAAACTCATTTTCAGTCTCTAACCTGCCCTACTCCCCCACCTTCAATACATCATCTACACTAACTCCAGATTTCTACTCCTCTGGGATGACTCCTGACTGACTGTATCACTACTCTGCTTAAAAATTAAAAAAAAAAATTCAGTGGCTCTCCATCACCCACCAAGCTCAAACTCTTCAGCCTGGCTTTCAGAGACATTAACAATCTAGGTAGCCAGTGATAGATTTGGCACTAAGGTGAGGGAAGTTTAGGTCTGAAGCCTATGAGAAGGAACTGAATGAGGGGAGAGGGAGAGCAACTGCAGGAGAGAGATGCTGGCTCTTCTTTCCAAATCAAATTCAAAGGAGAGAATAGAACTAAAAATGCATCTGTGAACAAGACAGCTTCAATCAGAAGGAGGAAGGCAACTTAGAAACTCAGTGTAATTTTAAAGAGTGCAGGATGCTCTAGGACCCACGGTATCACATTCCCATCACTTCAACATTCCTGATAGAAAAGCTTCAGTTTCCTCATGGTTAGTGTGGCTGTTGTCCTTTGTTCTCGAAGAGGACCAAAATGATATCACTGTGTTAGACTCAAGCTTCAGCCTGTCCATCTGTGGCTGATCAGACCAATAAGAGCTCAGAATGTTCTACCAAGGGTCAGGCACAAATAGTCCATGTGAACATTTGGGGTGGATTCTCTAAATCTGTGTATCTTGCCTTTCTTTTGAGCTATTTCAACTCTGAGTTTCCTCATATGTAAAATGAAAAAAGTTGGATTCCCCTGTAGGACCCCTGAAGTCCCTTTCAATTATGGATCTCTGATCACCCTATCAGATAAAATGAAGAGGACTAGATGGAAGAAATACAGTGGGAAGATTATGAAAAGGAGCCCAAACTCAGCAGGAGAGGAAGGAAAGAAGGAAATGGAAAGGAAAGAGGGAGGCAGGCTCACTTGCCTGTTACATTTCATGTACGGCTTGTACTGGAGTATCACTTAGGTTCCTTGCAATTTTCAAATTCTATGGTTCTATAAATAGACTTAGATTTGCCTCCGTAATTATTCATCTAAACTTCTTTGATCCGGTCACAGGATCATAGATTTATAGCTGGAAGGGACTTTAGGGGACATCAAGGAAAACCCTCTCCATTTATAGGAAATTGAGGTTCAGAGGAATAGAATGGTTCAGGATTGCATAGCTGGTGAGTTTCTGAAGCATGATTTGAACATAGCCCTTCCTGAATCCAAGTCCAGTGATCTAACCATTAGGCTATGCTACCTCTCAATTTCTCGTGTCTAATTTCTTAAGTTTCTGGGTAACTTTCATTTTGTGTCACCCCGTCTTTAAGTCTGAAATTGTACTTGGGATTTCAGAAAACACAAGGGAATTTTTGTGCCCCATGGTTCATGTAATAATAACTCTCATTCAGGAGAGGCAGTATGGTGTAGTGGATGAAGAGCTGGCCTTGGAGTCAGTGAGACTTGGGTTTACGTCTTGCCTGTGATATGTAAAGCCGCCCTTTCAGTCTAGAATACTGCTCCTCCTCCATGCCCAGGCCAGCCAACCTTCATTCCCTCCATGACTCTGCTTCTGATTTTTCAGACATCGACATGTGTTGTCAATGTCAAAAAACAAACAAACAAAAAACCCAACATTTCAGCTATGTTTTGTGTGTTATCCCCCATTCGAATGTAAGCTCCTTGAGGACAGGGACAGTCTTTCTTTTTTGCTTGCGTTTGAATTCCCAGCTCTGACCACGGTGTCTGGTGCAGAGTAAGCACTTAATGAATGCTTACTGCTTTGCCTTCTCACCTCCCTGTGCCCCAGGGAGCTCTCTAAGGTGAGACATTACAGAGGGCTGATGGACATCGATCCAGTGAGTTTTCTGTTCAGAGTTGGCCAAGCCAAGGAAATCGCAGGCCTGGCCCAGGTCAGTTGCATAGGATGCTGAAGTTTTAAAAGACGTTTTCCTTGTAATAACACATAAGATAGCTATCACAGGTAGTATCAGTCCCATTTTACAGATGGGAAAACTGAGAACTAGAATGATAAAGTAATTTACTAGGAAAGAGTCAAAGGTGGGATTTAGTCTCAGCTTTCTATTCACTTGTCCATGCTGTTTTGTCCATCTCTGTTCCACAGATCTGGAACCTGGGCACAGTGTGTGGAACCCAGGTGTGGTACAGTTGGCCAATAAGCATTTATTAAGTACAGTCAATCAATAAGCATTTATTAAGCACCTACTATGTGTGCTCAGCATGCAATGATGCAGTGGAAAGACCAATGGATTGATTCAGTGGGGGCAGCTAGGAGATGCAGTGGTTAGAGCACTGGGCCTGGAGTCAGAAGGACCAGAGTTCAAATCCAACCTCAGGCACTTACTAGCTGTGTAACCCTAGACAAAGTCACTGCGTAAAACTGGAGAAGGAAATGGTAAGCCATTCCAGTATCTTTGCCAAGAAAACCCCATGGACAGTTGGACCACACAAATGAACACCAAGGTACTCAGTGAGTAGAGCTCGGGGCCTGGAGTCAAGAAGATCTGAGTTCAAATCCAGCCCCAGACTCATAATAGTTGTGTGACTCTGGGTAAGCCACTTAAATCTATAAAATGGGGATAATGACAGCAGTAACTTTCCAGGGTTGTTGTGAGGATGAAATGAAATAATATTTGTAAAGTGCTTTACAAAACTTAAAGTGGTATGTAAATGGTAAATATTATTGTCATTCTTATCATTATTAATAATACTAATTAATAGGATTATTACTATTACAATAATTACTGTTAAGGCTGTTAATGTTAATAATAATCAGAGAAATCACTATTATTATTAATAATACTCTGAGGACTTGGGTTTCCTTCCTGGCTCTGCTACCTACAATCTTCAAGTCACTCAACCCCTCTGAAGCTTCCTCACTTCCCTCCTCTCTCAAATACAAAGGTTGAGCTTGATGACCTTGAAGGTCCCTTCCCCCTGGGAAATCTCTGCTTCTATGACTGAGTCACGACCTGAACCCAGTTGAGGCCTTCTGGTCAGGGGCTGGGAAGGCTGTCAAACTATAAACTTCCAGGATTATCTGAATGAGGCCAGTCTGATGCAATTCAGCCAAAACTGGCTCTGTTCAAAGCACTGTGCTTGGGGATGGGCACACAAAGACAGAAATGAAAGTCTCTACCCTCAGGGAGGTTATATTCTACCAGGGGACTCTGGGGATAACAGATACCCATGTAAGCAAACATAAAATGTCAGCAAAGATTCCCTTTCAAAAGGGAAAGGTTGCTAATAACTAGGGGGATCAGAAAGCCTCAGGTGGTGACAGCACATGCTCAGTGCTTTCTGAAAGAGGCCAAGGTCCAGAGGAGGGAGTGAATTTGAGGCAGGGTTGAGTGCTGGCACAAAGGCGCCCACCAGAAAGTCCTTTCATGCTCAAAACTCCTTACAACGTGTCCCCTTCTCACCCTTCCACTCTTCTAACACTTTCCTTCTACCCTTCCACCTTCCCACACTCTCTGATCCAGATGTATTGAAATACTTGCCAAGAGGGATACATCCCCCATCCCCAGAACCTTATACTGACTGTCTCCCATACCTAGAATACTTTTTTTCTCCTGGCTTCCCTGCCTCCTTCAAGACTCGACTGCAATGTCACCTTCTGCAGGAGGCCTTTCCCCAATCCCCTTCTCAGCTCTCCCCAGCCATATAACTTCTACGTAACTATATGTGTGTTTTCTTCTACCTTGCCATTAGAAGGTAAGTACCTCGAGGGCAGGGGCTATTTTTACCTTTCCTCCTATCACCAGTAATTAGCACCCAGATTCGGCACATTGTAGCTGCTTGTTGATTGATTAACTGATTGTAATGATGGGTAGGGACAGTAATCAAGTCAGTTTGATTAGAAATGAGGGGAGTAATATGAAGTAAGACTGGAAAGGCAAGTATTGGCAGGCTCTAAACGCTAGGCTGAGGACTGAGGATTTTGTCTAGCGAACAATTGATTCTGAAGGCGCGCCTGCCCCCTCCATGTTGGGTAATACAAGGACTGCACTCTTCTGAGCCCATCACGGGGATAGCTTTGACAAGCCCATGGAAAATAGTGTAAAGAATAGTTAGCCCAGAGCTGCCAAGAGATTGATGTCAGTAACTTCTTTTGATTTTCTTCTCCATTCTGGAATGAAACTATCATGCAGGAGGGCTAGGAGTCTGACAAGGGGTCTTGTTTCCACTCATGGAGTGCGACAATGTTTGGGAAATGAAAACCTGAGCCACAGCAAAGAGAATTGTAGCCAAGGAACTGTGCCAGTGCAGCTGTGAGCTGCAGTGAGACACTTAGAAGCCAATGCCCAGGCCCAGTTGGCTCACTCCTTATATTTATAGCCAACAGGGGTGTCAATGGGACATTTGTTCTCTGAATTGGTCATTTGCAAAGGGATCATACTCGTCCTATCACATGTGTTGGGGATTTTAAAAGTTTTAGATACTGGTCAATTGTTGCCGGAATTAGACCCGAGATATATTTCCTCCCTCCTAGTGGCTTACATTGTGAGAAAATCTCCCAGGATCGGAAGATCAAAGATTAGCACTGGAAAGGGCTTCTGAGTCCATTTTGTTCAACCCGCTCATTTTACAGGTGAAGAAACTGAGGTCTAGGGAGGGTAAATGACTTACCCAAGGTTATGCAGGTAGGACGCATCAAAGGGAAGATTGAGACCCAGATTCTCTAACTCAGGAGCCACTGCCCACCATAACCCATTGCCTTCAGGAGCAGTGGAATTTTTCATATTTTACAGCAAACATGACCGATGGTATCATAGAATCATAAGGTTAGAGCAGGGAGGGCTGAGAGATGTCACTGGTTTAAAGACGAAAAAATTGAGATTCAGAGACATTCTGTAGAACCACACAGCCAGTGAAGAGCAGGACTACAACTAGGACCTGGGTTGGTTTTCTGACTTGTAAGGCTACACTTTTATACTATCATCCACATAGAAATGAAAGGGTTCCTGTTGTTCAGTCATTCTTGTCACGTCCAACTCTTCATGACCACATTTAGGGTTTTCTTGACAAAGAAACTGAAGTGGTTTACTATTTCCTTATCCAGCTCATTTTACAGATGAGGAAATTGAGGCAAACAGGGTTAAGTGGCTCGCCCGGGGTTATCTAGTTAGTAAGTATCTGAGGCAAGATTTGAACTGGGGGGAGAGGGGGTGAAGCCAAGATGACAGAGTAAAAGCAGTAACTTGGTTGAGCTCTCCCCCAAACCCCTGCAAATACCTGTAAAAATGGCTCTAAACAAATTCTTGAGCAGCAGAACCCACAAAAAAACAGAGTGGAACAAATTTCCAGCCCAAGATAACCTGGAAAGTCAGCAGGAAAGGTCTATTGTGCCGGGCTGGGAGAGAAATGCAGTTTAGCGTGGGAGCGCTGGCAAAGACCAGGTCTCGGTGAACCTGGAGCAGGCCTCAGAGGACTGAATCACAGGCAGCTGTGGCAGTTCCAGACTTCTCAACCCACAAATGCCAAAGACAACTTAGAAGTTCAGTAGGAAAGGTCTGTGACTGCAGTGAGAGAGAAGTTCTGGTCCCAGTCCCAGCACAGCCCTGGAGTGGTGGCTGCTTCCAGAGTCTCAGCCCACAGAAGGAGGAAGAATCAAGTTGCTGATCAGAAGGGGATTGCAGGAATCTCTTTTCTGGTGCTGAGGCAGGATTCTCTTGCTTTGCCCGTGCTTGGATCTGGGTCACAGTTCTGAGGGGCGGTCCTGGGGCGAGGAGGGGCTCTGGCATGGTGAAGCTTGTAATGGAGGTGGAGAGGGAATCCTCCTCACAGTTCCAAGGCAGAAAAGAGTGCTTGTGGTCACTCAAAGACCAGAGTCCAGGCCAGGAAAAGAATAAACACCTCACCTTTGATACCACCTTGAAAGAACTGAAAAATTTACAGGTCTCTAGAAGTATCTCTGAAAACCAGCTGCACAAAACCCTTGAAGCTTGGGATAGTACATTCTCCACACTGGAAACAGACCCTTATTCTAACAAAGAGTTTAAAAGTCAAGTAATTAGCTGGGATCATGAGCAAACTGCGCAAAAAAAAAGTAAGACCATAGAATCTTTCTTTGG
>NW_020954813.1:2059319-2059476 GCF_900497805.2 Vombatus ursinus
GAAACAATTCAAGTATTGTGGAAACACAATCAGGATAACACAAGATTTATTAGCTTTTACATTAAGGGACTGGAGGGCTTGGAATATAATATTCTGGAGAGCAAAGGAGATATCACTTACCCAGCAAAACTAAGTATAATCCTTCAGGGGAAAAAAA
>NW_020954813.1:2059654-2074933 GCF_900497805.2 Vombatus ursinus
GATAGATAGATAGATAGATAGATAGAGGGCACAGGGTGAGTTGAAGATGAAGGGCTGATGTCTGGAGAATAAAATTAAGAGGTAAGAGAGGATTATACTGGGAGAAGGAAGAAGGAAGAGGTAGAATGGGGTAAATTATCTCACATAAAACAGACAAGAAAATATTTTTACAGTGGAGGGGAAGTGGGGGAAGGTGAGAAGGAATGAGTGAATCTTATTCTTATCAGATATTCTTATCAGTGCTTAAGAAGGGAATACCATACACAACTGGGTATGGAAATCTATCTAACCCTTCAGGAAAATAGAGGGGAAGGGGATAAGAGAGGAGGGGGATGATAAAGGGGAGGACAGATTGGGGGAGGGGGTAATCAGAAACAAACACTTCTGAGGAGGGGTAAGGTCAAAAGAGAGAATAGAATAAATGGGGGGCAGGATAGGATGAAGGAAAAATAGTTTTCCACAACATGACTACTATGGAAGTGTTTTTGCATTACTACACATGTATAACCTGTATCGAGTTGCTTGCCTTCTCAATGAGGGTGAGTGGAGAGGGAGGAAGGAAGAAAATTTGGAACCCAAAGTTTTAAAAACAAATGTTAAAAAATTGTTTTCCCATGCAATTGAGAAATAAGATATACAGGCAATGGAGTATAGAAATGTATCCTGCCCTACAGGAAAATAGAAGGGGAAGGGGATAAGAGAAGGGAGGGGGAGATAGAAGGAAAGGCAGATTAGAGAAAGGAGTATTCAGAATGCACACCATCTTGGGGTGGGAGGAGGGACGAGATGGGAAAAAATTTGGAACTCAAAATCTTGTGGAAGTGAATGTTGGAAACTAAAAATAAATTAATTAATTTTAAAAATTTAAAAAAAAATAAAAGGTTTGAACTTGGGTCTTCCTGACTGCAGGTTTAGCACTATCCACTGAGCCACCTAGAGTCCATATAGTCCAATACCTTCATTTTACAGATCAGGGAATTGAGACTGAAAGAGAGGAAATGACATGCCCAGGGTCATACAAGTAGTAAGCGATAAAGGCAATGTTGAAACCCAGGCCAAGTGTTCTTTCCACTGCACTATGCTGAAAAATGTTTATTTTGACATCAAGATTCTGTTTATGATCTGAGACTTAAATATAATAAATACATACAAATACAATATATAGACATATAAATATATAATCTGAAATTTAAATTCTCTACCAGAATTATTTTAGAACTAGAAGGGAATTCATAGATCACCTAGTCTCCTACTTGGCAAATAAGGAAACTGAGGCCCAGGGAGATTCAATTGAGTTCACCAATACCACAGAGTTCCAACAGCAACATGGTAGAAGAGCCCAGGATGGGAAGCTGGAGTGCCTGGGTTCCATTTCTAGATCTGATACTTACTACCAACATAGCCCTGGGCAAATCACTGGACCTCTCTAGTCCTCAGTGCCTCTATCTGTCTGTCCAAAGAGGCAGGGTCAGACTAGATAATTTCTGACATCCTTTCCATCTCTAATCTAGAACCCTAAGACAGAACCATAGTTAGTCTACAGTTCCTTGATTCTATCCCAAGGTCACGGATTTAGATCTGGAAGGGACATTAGAGACCGTCAAGAAAACCCTCTGCATTTACATATGAGGAAACTGAGGCTCAGAGAAGTAGAGTGAATTGTTCAGGGCTGCACAGCTAGTGCCAAACAGAGGTGTTTACATCCTAGCAGTAAAAGGGAACCACTGAAGTTTACTGAGTAGAGGAATGAAACGGTCAGATTTGTGCTTTAGGGAAATTTCTTTGGGTTTTAGGTAGGGTACACACCTGTGATCCCTCAACCTGGGAAGGCTGAGGCTACTGGATCACTTGAGGTTAGCATTCCTGTGCAGCAATAAAGCTAAAGCCAATCAGGCACCCCCAAGAAGTCTGGCACCAGTGTGGTGAGCCCTGGGAAGCTGGAAACCAGTAGACTGCATAAGGAGGGGTGAACTGGCCTAGGTTAGAAACAGAGCAGGTCAAAGTTTTTAATGGATCAGCAGTAGCGTTGGCTGAGTGACTGCTGGAAAAGATAAGGGTAAGAAAGAAAAGAAAGAGAGAAAGGAAGGAAGGAAGGAGAGAGAGAGAAAGAGAAAAACAGAGAATGAAAAAGAGAAAGAATGGGAGGAAGGGAAGAAAGGAGGAAGGAAGGAAGGAAGCTTGAAAAAGTGCTCAAAGTGGCCACATGAATTCAAAGTTACTGCTGTGTTGTTGGAAGAGGTCAGATTAAGCCCTAATATTAGGTCACTCTGTATTTTCCAGATCGACAGCAATAACCAACCTAATGATCATAAGCAGCACCTTTCTTGGTTTCTCATTTATTTTTACCCCAAATTATGGATGTTATGGACAAATTTACTGACTGCCTAGGTTTCCTAGCTAATTGGGGTAACACTCTTTTATCACCATTAGAAGATTTAAATATAGCTCTACTTGAGCAATACGCTTTATTGGATCCCCTGTTATCCTTTAAATATCTTGGTGTGCAAGTGGATAAAATTAGAAAGAATTTGTTTGCTTTAAATTACCAACCTCTGCTTGATAAAACTATTAGCGATTTAGCTAATTGGACGGCTCTTCCATTATCATTAATTGGCAGAGTTAATACTATTAAAATGGTTGTTTTATCTCAATGTTTGTATTTATTTCAACACGTTCCCATCAAGGTACCTAAAAAATGTTAGAAAGCCTTGAATTCTGTAATTAGTTCTGTTTTATAGGTTAGAAACAGAATTAAGATTAATCTTAAAGCTACAACTTCCCTAGGAGGCCAATGGATTAATTCTTCTAAGGGGCTGGGTGGGTGTTGGGCTTTTTGTCCATGTAGTTGTATAATGCACCATTCTGAAGTTTAGAATAGTCATCAATAAGAAATATTAACATTGAGGGATGAGTATAGAAGAGATTAAAAGATATTGCTTACTAAGATAAAGAACCACAGAATGTCAGAACTGGAAGGGGCTTAAATTGAGATCTAGATAAACCTATAACCAAAAAAAAAAAAAGATCACTTCAACAACATCCTGAGAAGTCGTCCTCAAGCTTTTCCTTCAATGACTCCAAGGCAGGGGAAGCCACTACTTTTCAAGGCATCCCATTCCACTTTTGGACAACTAGAATTAATTATTATAAAGTTTTTCTTTGTATTAAGACTAAATCTACCTCTTGGTTAATTACACCTACTACTGATTCTATTTCTACCCTGTAGGGTCAAGTAGAATAAATCTAATCCCTGTTGAACATAACATTCCTTCAAATACTTGAAGACACTGATGTCCTCTCTGAATCTCCTCTTCTCCAGTTCATTCACTCCACCTTTATGTGGAATCAACTCAAAGCCCTTTATTGTCCTGATATTTTCTCTTAATACCTAACACACCCAACAGATTTGCCTGAAGATATGTAAGAAATAAATGCCCCACCCTAGTGAAACTCACCACACTCCATTTGGCAGCTCTACATTTTGCAATAACTATCCTATTATTTTAGAGAGGGGGTGAAAAAAGAAAACTAGGAGAGGAAACTAGGCAGATCTACATTCTTCAAGTTCTACCATCTAGGACTGGGGGAACCACTGTAGGGAAACCATCATGGAGCTTAAGTTAGTCAGCAAGCATATGAACAATAAGTCTCTGGAAATTTTCAAGAGCAATTCAGTTGAAGAAAAATTTATTAAGTACTTACTATGTACTAGGCACTATGCTAAACACTGGGGATAAATAGATCAAAATGAAAGAAAAAAAACTGATGCAATGGTGTGACGTATGAAAGTAGAGATATCTAGGGGGCACTTTGAGAGTTGAATCTGGTATTCAGAAGATACTCAAGATAAAAGCATAGACTTCTTTGCATGGAAATGACTAAAGCCAAGGAAATGAATCAGATCACCAAAATAGAGCACAAAAGCAAATGAGAAGAGAGCCAAGGATGGAAATTTGGGAAATATCCACATTTAGGGGAGGAGGAGAAAGAAAGAATTGAAGGAGACAAAAAAAAGTATTCATAAAAGCAGGGGAGAGAACCAGAAAAGTAAACTCAAAGAAGCCAAACAAAAAGAGAATCAAGAAAAAGGGATACCACATTGTGCCAAGAAGAGAAATGAGAAAAGTTTGTTATTAGTGATGACAAAGTCTTTGGTGATCTTTATGACAGCACTTTCATTTGCAAATTTGGTCCTATCAGGTAGTAAAGTACTTCATTCACAGAGCTAAATTAAATATATGTGTGTGTTATATACGTGATTTAAGATATATATGTTTATTATGCGTGTATATGTTTATTGTGTGTGTGTATTTTATATACGTCTATTCTATATATATTATACAAATTATATATGTAAAAATGTGTGATATAGACATTATATAGAATACATGCATATTGTATATTGTATATATACTAAATAGATTACATATGTATGTGTCTAGATATACTATGTGTTTATTTCTATATGTGTATATTATATATCATATAATGCATATATTATATATATATAATGTGTGATATATACATTATATAGAATACATATGTATATGTGTATATATATGAACTATCTCCTTAAGACCAAGGATCATCCCAAGTACTTTTCACATAGCAAGTACTTAATAAATGCTCTTTCATTCATTCATTAGCAAAGGTTAAATTATGTAATGTTGATTACACAAAACTGAAAAGCTTTTGCAGAAATAAGATCATTGCCACTAAGATAAGAAAAGAAATTGTCAATTGGAGGGGGAATACTTGCTTTCAATATCACTGATGGGGATCTGATATCCAAGGTGTATAAGGACACAAATATATGACTGGTAGTTATTCCCTTGTGGATAAGTATTCGAAGGGTATTATTTATGAATGAATGAATAGTATTCATTAAACACTTGCTATGTGCCAAGCATGGTGCTAAACACTGGGGACACGAATACAGAAAGGAAGTCAGCCTCTGCCCTCAAGGAGCTTATATTCTTATAGGAGTAGACAACATATACAGATGAGTGGTAGCCAGCTAGGGGTGTTTTGGTCAGGGAAGTCACAGGGATGGTGAGTGGAGTTATAGGACCATGGATTGACTTGTCCTTTCCAGGAATCACAAAGTTGATTTAATTACTGTTCTTAGAGCTAGAGGCAGAAGGGGATTGGAGACGGGCACCTTGAATGCAACGGTGTGAAAAAGACCAGGGACCAACAGTATGGCAGGACTGGGTCAGGACTAGATCTAATGAATGCTCACCAACCAGACACAAAGTCCCAGGCTAGGGACCTCAGGGCCAAGTCAAAGGTTATAGGATCATAGATTTTTGTTGGAAGGGATCTTGAAGGCCGTTGAGTTCATTGCACAGAGGAAACTATGGAGACTCAGAGAGGTTGTGATTTGCCCAAGGTCACATAACTAGGAAGTGTCTGGGCAGGGTTTTAGCTCAGGTGTAGCCTATAGCATAGGAACATGGGCATGAAGGTGGCAAATAAGAGGCAACTCTTAATTCAGAAATGCAAAGTACCAACCATTTGAAAGAGCATTCAAAACCATTAACAATAAAACAAATGTACATCAAAATAACTCTTGTGGTGGAGGCAAGCATTTTGTAGTGGATAAATTGCTGTACTTGAAATCAGGAAAACCAAATCCCACCTCAAATACTAATTGTATGTCCCTGGACAAGTCACTTGAACTCTCTGATGTGGGAAATGAGACACTTGAACTACATGGCCTTCAAAGTCTCTTCCAATTATAAATCTTCTTCTTCTTCTTGTTGAGTTGTTTCAGTCAAGTCCAATTATTCAATACCCCCATTTGGGGCTTTCTTGGCAGAGATAATGGAGTGGTTTGCTGTTTCCTTCTCCAGCTCATTTTACAGATGAGGAAACTGAGGCAAATAGAATTAAGTGACTTGCCCACAATCACATAGCTAGTAATTGTCTGAGGCTAGATTTGAACTCAGGAAGATGAGGCCCACCGCTCTATCCACTGAGCCACCTAGCTGCCCCTATAATCCCATAATGTTTCAACATGTACCTAGCAAATTGGCAAAGATGACAAATAATTTAATTCTTGGTAAAATTAACGTGAAAATGTTAATGTTGGAAGAGCTACAAGAATATAAATTCTAATACATTCTTGGTGAAGCTGTGAATTAGTCCAAACATTCCAGAAACTAATTTGGAATTATTTTTTTTTAAGTGGCTAAAACCATTAATAATAAAAGAAATGTAGATCAAAATAACTCTTGTGGTGGAGGCAAGCATTTTGTAGTGGATAAATTGCAGTTTCCACCTTTTGACCCAGTCATCCCACTGTTAAGCACATACCCAAGGGGGTCAAATACAAAAAGAAAATTCCCACATACACCAAAATATCCATACAAGTATTTCTGTGGCGGCAAAGAATTGGAGCCAAGGTAGGAGCCCAGTAGTTAAGGTATAACAAGATGCACTACGTGAAAATGACAGTATCATTCTGTAGCATGGGAAAAAACAAAGAAGAATTCAGAAAATCAGGTACCCAAGATGCACAATGATTACAAAAATAAAACTAAACTAAATGCTGTTCAGTTATAATGATCAATGCTTGGCCCTGGAGAAGAGTTAAGAAAATGCACCTCCCTCCCTTGGTTGGAGAAGCAGAAAACCATATGTATTTAATATCGCATAGACTGTCAGAGATGGTGGATATGTTGGTTAGTTTTGCTGAAATGCTTCTTTTTCTTTGTTTAAAAGGGATGCTTTACTGGGGAGGAGGGGAGGGATATATTTGAAAAAATGAATGTGATATAACAATAAGAAACATAAACAAAAATAACATTGAGAGAGAATTTTTGGCAGGGTCGTGGACAGAGAAGTATATGATTGAAGAATGAGTGAGTGGTAGGGAAGTGTTGACAGTGAGTGAGAGCTCCTCTTTACAGAAGGTGTTCATTGAAAGGGATGAGAGAAGTGGGCCATAGTCCAAAGGAACAGCAGAATGTAGGAATGTATCAATGGGCATGAATGAATCTTTCAGTTACAAAATTAACCATTAGAAATGGACGTAAAGCTTTTGGTGAGCGTAGATTTGCATGGGGCATTCAAATCTAATTTTATTAGTATTTTCCATTTATAGACACTCTATTCTGTGAAATAAATTATTTGAATATTTAAATTATCATATTCATGTCTTCCACAATATTTTCACGCTAAAATGGGATGAAGAGAAGAAATTATATAAGCATCCAGATCCTGTTCCATCATCGCCCTTAGCAAACTTCATTCATTCTTTAAATTTTAATCCCCACTTACTAAAGAGCAGTACTTAGAGTAAACAGAATTTTGCTTTTTCAATTTTTTCAATCCTTCAGCAACCCCTTGCTATTTAGAGCAAAAGACTGCTTAGAGGCAGGCTCCCTTTGTGTTTTCTGAAAAAGCCACAGAAAAAAGGATAGGTAGGCCGGTGATTTTCAAGTGACTGAAAGGGGGTGCTTACATTTTTTTATTTCCTTTCCTTTCAAGTTTCAGGTCTGTGACTTATGCACCTGTGAAATGAGGAAGGAGGATTAGGGAGTTGCGGAAGCTATAAAATACTATTCACATCTCTCCAGGAAGTTAAAAGTGTTTGGAGAAGCTGATAGTTCTACACTCTTAGCCCAGGAGAGATATGAGGGGCACAGAGATAAAGATGGCAGGGAGGTGTCTGGGTAGGGGAAGGAAAAGGAATTGAGAAGGAAAGAGAATTGAGAAGGGAAGGTAAGGGAAGGAAAGGGAAGGGAAGGGCAGGGGAGGGGAAGGGAGAGAAAGGAGACCAGTTTCAAGAAGCTTCCACTGGCAGTAATAATTGCTTTTTCAAAACAGAAAAGTCAGGAAAAGAGCCATGTTATACAACTAAAAAAAAAGTCTTCTTAAAATGTGGTGGAGAAAGACTATGTAGGGTGGTGGAAGAAGACAAATACATCAGTCAATACATCAAAGAAAAAGGTTGGTCACTGGTAATGTTTTGCCAATATCTTTGCCCCTGATTCTCTCTGTGACCCTGGGCAAGACACTGAAACAGTCTTGGGCAGCTATTTCACCATCTGTAAAGAAACAGGGGAATTAGATGAAGAAAATCTCTAAGGTCCCTTTCAGTTCTAGCAATTTATGGTTGTAATGTCTCCAGCAGGTGCTTTGGTGAGACAACAAATATAGCCATCAAATCGCTTTTTCCCTCCCTCCTTGTCCTGCCCCCAACAGATGGAGACAGTGAGGATGTCCAGAGTGCAGCACTCTAGGGATGGAGTCAGGAAGACCTGAGTTAAAATCCTTCCTCAGAAACTTCCTGTGTGGCCTTAGATAAGTCACTTAACCTTTCTTTCAGCCTCTATTTACTCATCTGTAAAATGAGGGGTTAGAATCCATGGCCTCTAAGGTCCCTTCTGGTCCTAAATCTATAGAAACTCTATGTGTTCCAATCACTAACTCCGTGACTTCTCTGGCCAAAAATAGCCTTCATGGCCATCTTATATGAATGTAAGCTCCTTGAGGGCAGGGACTATCTCCCTCTTGTATTTTTATCCCCAGTGCTTAGCACAGTGACTAGCACATACTAAGTGTGATGTCTTTTTTAATTCATTCATTCATTCATATCCTTTGGCCACTTCTCCATGAAATAATGCCTCTTTTGGTTTTATATATTTCTGATAATTCCCTCTAGACCTACATACCTTGTCTAGTGCTTATTTTTTTCAGATCTTTTCCTAAAATTTTCCATGGCAAATTAAATGCATCTTTACAACACTGTGCAAATCCGTCAGGGAATCGGGCTAGAGAAAGCTGTGCTATTCCCAGAGGAGGTCAGCCTTCCTCCACCATATGAGGCATAACAGCCCTAGACAGAAATTCCTTAATAGTTGGCAGCAGCTGCCACTTTCTACCCAGCAAACAGGGGAATGGCCCCTCCTTAGAAGCAGGATTCATAGTCCCCATCCCCATTCTCAGTCTTTCTCCTCTAGCTTCCTGCTCTCAAAATGGACAGATAGTCAGCGGGCATGCATAAGTGAAAAATCATTTATTAAGCACCTGCTATGCGCCAGGCACTGTGCTAAGGGCTGTACAATTCCAGGTCATGACTGCTACTGAATCTTTCTCCCCTTCAAAGTTGTCCCACATTCACAGCCCACCACCACTGCCTCTTACTGGCTGACTGACCTTGGCTAAGTTCCTTCACCTCTCCTGCCAGTCAGCCAAGCAATAAGCATTAGTTAAGGGATTCGTTTGTGCCGGGTGCTGTGCTAAGTTTCTGGGGATACAAAGAAAAGCAAAAACTGTCCTCACAGAGCTTACACTCTAATGGAAAAGGCAACATGAAAGCAACTGCGCTCAATACGGTGTGAATGGGAAGTAATCTCAGAGAGGAAGTCACTAGGATAGGGTGAAGGGCTGGGAAAGGTCTCTTGCAAAAAGTGGGATTTGAGCTGACTCTTGCAGGAAGCCAGGGAAGCCAGGAGCCTGAAGGGAGGAAAGAGAGCATGCCAGGCATAAGGGAAGGCTAGTACAAAGGAGTAGAATTTAAAAATGGAGTGTCATTTCCAAGGAATACCAAGAATGCCGGTGTCTCATATAACACATAGAGGGGAGTAAAAAAGAGTAGGGCCAAAGGCACCAGCTTGTGAAGTACTTTAAAAGCCAGAAGTTTTTCTATTTAATCTTGGAGCCTAATACAGAAACCACTTGAGTTTGTTTTGTAAGGGAGTGGCATGATCAGACCTACATTTTAGGATGATCACTTTGGCAGCTGATCGGAAGCTGGGAAAGGATATAGACAGAAAGCCCATCCAGAGAGCTGTAGCAATAGTCTAGGTGTGAGGTGATATGAGGGGATTCCTCATACAGAAAATGGGGATAATGATACCTTTAATACCTACCTCTAGATTTGGTGAGAGGTTCAAATGAGATAGTGAATGGAAAGCATTTTACAAATTCCAAACCACTCCCTCTTCCTCTTTTCTTCCCTGGTTGTGTTTGAGGAGAGTGATACCCTTGTAAGCCTCTGGGTAGGGACAGCCCTCAGGCTTTCCCTTCTCACCATCTTGCAGATGAGAAAATTAAGACTCAGAAAGATTATGACTTGCTAACAACCAAGTAAAAGTCAAAGGTGGGATTCAAATCTAAGTATCATCTGACTCCAAGTCCAAGTTGTAATTAAGTTGTAATTGTCTCATAGAGGCACACACTCTTACAGGAGATTTTAAAAAACAAATAAACAACTATTAATGCTGCTATTAACACTTGATGGAAAAAATCAGCTCTGCTGATGAAAGGGACAATACCACATATCATGTATGATGATTGCTTTCTCAAAGGACTCTGTTTACTTAAAATAATAATAAGCATTATAATGATTCCTTTATGGAGCACGTTAATGCTTGCAGAGTACTTTCCTCACTACAACCCTCTAGGATTGTACAAGATAGATAATGTGCAAGTAGTACAAGAACTAGCATCCATATTTTACAAGTGACAAATGAAGGGCATGAAAGGTTAATTTGACTTGTTCGTGATCACACTCATCTTGGTGTGTTTTTCAGGCCTGGGTTGAGAAGTGAGAAGGAGCCAAATGATGGCCAGATAGGAAACTGATGAAACAAAAATGTGGTGAATGATACTTGATATCAATCTAGAGAGAGGTCTACAGCATAGAGCCCCAAGGATCTGTTGTTGGTCACATTCCAAATAAAGGATAGATTGCGTGGGTATCACATTTGCAGATGGCACAAAACAGGGAGAACTAACCAATATATTGAACCTGAAGAATCAGGTTACAGCAAGTTTTCCACAGACTAGAAGCCTGGACTAACTATAATAAGATTAAGTTTAATAGGGATAAAAATTAAGATGTTAGGTGAGTTCAAAAAAATAGCGCATGTATACCAAGTGGGGGAAGTGTGGCTAGGAAATAACTCACCTGCAAATGATCTGGAGGGTCTGAGTGGACTACAAGCTCAATAAGAGTCAACAATGTGATATGGTAACCCAAAAAATAATGACAATCTTTTTGTTGTTGTTGTTGTTTAGTTGTTTCAGTTGTGTCCAACTCTTCATGACTCCACTTGGGAGCAAAGATACTGGAATAGCTTGCCATTTCCTTGTCAATGACAATCTTAGGATACCATAAAAGAAAAATCATGTCCAGAATGAGGCAGGTTACATTTCCATTGTACTATGCCCTGATCAGACCATATGTGTCTGGCTGGGAGAGATACATTTTGGGAAGGATATTGATAAGCTATAGTGTCAAAAGAGGGTCATCAAGATGGTATAAAGAGACTGGAGAGTGTGCAATATGAAGACTGATTGAAGAATATTTATCCTAGAGAAAGGGCTTGTTGAGGTAGCAGAGAATTGACAGATTTCATCAAGCATTTGAAGGGTTGTCCCATGAAAGAGGAATTAAATATATTCTGCTTATTCCCACATGACAAAACCAGAAGCAATTGATGAAAATTAGAGTGGCAGATCTTTGTTCAATGTAAGAGAAAACTTCCTAATAATTGGGGCTTTCTATCAGTGGAATGGACTACCTTGGGAGACAGTGGGCTCTCTGTCACTGGAGACCTTCGGTTGAGGGTTGAATAATCACTCATCGGAGATAGTGTAGAAGGATTGACGGCTCAGGGACAGGATGAACTGGAGCACCTCTGAAAGCCCTTTCAACTCTGAGACTATTTGATTCTATAACTTTATGATGCTATCTTCTGAACAGAAAAACAGAAAGGGGGGAGCAATAAACTGAATTCATCTAATGCATTGGGGAAAGACCTAAGCAAAGAACGCCACTCTCTGTCAGAGAGTTTATCATCCATGTAACTGGCTGTCCATTTTTCCATCATTATGACAAGGGTCCTGAAAGCACATTTTGCAGATAGAGTTGGATATCTATTTTAGTGGCTAGAGCAATGGAATGACAGTAAAGGACCCTAGGATTTCACCCCAGGATGTATACTTTATTAAAGAAAACATGGAAATTTAGTGGAAACAACCCTGACCTAGGAGTCTTCAGTCTGAGTCAATCTAGTGTAAACCAGCTGTGTGACTTTGGCAGGTCTCCTCGTTTCTTGGCCTCAGTTTCCTCAATGATAAACTCAAGCACTGAACCCGCTGGGCTTGGAAGTCACTTCCAGTTCTGATGTTCTAGGATTAGACTAGTTCTTATTAGACTTTAGGAATTAGACTCGTCCTGCTTAGATCAGAAGCCGCAGGTAGAAGACGTAACGAGTAGAACCTGGGCTTGAGGTCAGGCACTAACACTTGGAACTGTCCAAAAGTTGAGTGGGATTCCTCAAGAGGGGGCTCCTCGTCCTTGGAAGTCTTTAAGAGAGGCTAGATGACCACTTGACCATAATGTTACAGCAGGGATTCCTGTTGGAGAGAGGTTGGACTAGGATGTCACTTAAATGACCTCCAGTTCTCAAATTCTGTAATTTCAAGTGATTCTGTGATACTATAAAGGACCACCCAGCAATAACAGCTATATAAAAATAGAATGGGCCACATTAGAGGGTATGAAATCTCCCATCAGTGGAGACCTTCAAAGAGAGGCTGCCTGACCACATGCCAGAGATGTTGTCGTTCGGATTTATTACTTGGGTAGGGATTGGAATAAATCGCTTCTGAGGTCCCTTTCAGCTCAGAGATTCTTTGATCCTATGCTTATTAGTTTCTCTGGCTTCCTTCAAGGCTTAGCTCAAAGGGGGCCTTAGCTTCTTCAGGGGCCTTTCACAGTCCCCACCCCATCCCCCAGTTGCCAATGTCTCCTCTTTCAGATTAGTTTCCATCTACCCCGTATATATATAACTTATATGTACCTTTCTTTGTAGCCCCAGCACTTAGCACAGTGCCTGGCACACAGCAAAATGCTTAATAATGATTGCTGTTTGACTGACTGAACCTAGTTATTTACGTGTCGTCTCCTACAACAGGTATGCTTCTTGAGGGGCCGGGACAATTTCTTTATTTGTTTGTTTGCTTCCCCAGAGCTTAGCACAGTGCTGGGCATACAGTAAGCACTTAATAAGAGTTTGTTCATTGGCTGATTGCTTCTAGTTTCATGCCAAAATTGACCTCTGAGGTCCCTTCCAGGTTCAAAATTCAACAGTTATTATTATGACTTGGCCTTAAACAACTGGTTAAACTTTTCCTAACCTCATTTTCCATAGCTATAAAATACTATTTACCTCCTGGTAGATGTGAGAATTAGTAAATAAAAAGGGAATGAGGAGGATTGTGGAGAAGAGGTGGTATTTGATAGCACACCCACAAGTAGAGAACTTCATATTATAGAAGCTGCTGGAACTCCCTGCTTGGACAGAGCCTGCAGGGTTTGCAAAATGGCCCATGAACAACAAAATGAGTTGGAGCTCATGGATGAAAGGCACTCCCAGAATAGACATCTCTATATTACATTGGGATACGTATTGGATGATCTTTGACATATGTTTGGTATTTAGATTTCCAAGATTAGTCATATTAATATCCGTTGTACATCTTACATGGTTTCTTTTTTCTTATTTTTGCCTTTTGTGCACACTGGGAGATGTGGGTTTGGATAGACTTCAAGCCAGATTTGTTCCTGTTGCTTTATTGTTGCTAACCATGGGATCACTAAAATGGGAAAATCATCTGCTTCTTCCTCTCTGGAACTTTGAATTCAGAACTTAAAAAAAAGAAAGAAAGAAAGAAACAGGGAAATGAATAATGAACATGGTAAAAATAAGTGTGTGGGTTTTGAGTCCATTTAATTTCCCTTAAATGACAGTTTTGTTAATGCTGTGAAATATTTCCCCTGATAAATATGAGTTAGCTAATTTGCACCGATGGCTATTCTGTCCCCCTTTTTAAAAAATTCTGTTGAATTATGGGGTTTTAAATTTCTCTTCCTTTTCTTTATGGTTTTATATACTTTTTTATTATATTTGATAATTGAGCTGCCCTAATGCCATATTGAGAAACACTGTTTTTATCTCTTTTTTTCAAAAATGGAAATTAATTTTGAAAAAATCATTTATGCAATAATAAAGCTGTGTTCAGCTAAATGCATTTCTAAGGAAAAACAATTTACATTTTCTTCTGTCCTAGTTTTTCTAAATGTAAAATTATTTTTCTGCCATAATTTCAAATCTGTAGAAAAGGAAGAGTTGAGAATTAACATTCCAGTCTTCCACCTCCAGGCTTCAGCTCAGTGTTCAGGATTTGTATTTCCTATTTGTTTGCCCAACAGACCTGTCTGCTCTGTAAAACTCCACCTCTAGAAACCAGGGAACAAAATGCACTCTAGAGGAAGATACTGGAAGCTAGATGTTTAAACCTTAATATTGTCCCATTAACTTAAATAATCACACTTGTACCTTCAGAGGAATTCCTACTTTCCTTCAAAGTTCAGTTCAAATGCCATATTCCTTAAGCGATCTTTTCCTGATCTCTCTAACACACTGGTGCCTCCTCTACCTCCCCCTCAAATTACTTTGTGTTTATTTTGTATTTTATTTTTAGTATTTGTATATGCATATATATGTTATATACATATATGAGATATGTATGTATGTGTATGTGTATACACACGCATACACACACACACACACACACACACACATACATACATATATTCTCCCCTGATAGAATGTAAGCTCCTTGAAGGCAGGGGCTATTTCACTTGTCTTTGTAATGCCAGAATCTGACACCACCATCTGCTGCAGGTGGCCTTTCCCCATCCCCAGCTGCTAATGCCATCCCCTCCAAGCTTATTCAATCCACTTTGTTTTACCTTATATGTACCTACTTATTTAAATGTTGTCTCCCCACTAGAATGTAATCTCCTTGAGGGCAGAGATTGTTTTGTGTTATTTTTTTTCTCTGGAGTTCAGCACAGTGCCTTCAATTTAAGTGCTTAATAAATACCAATTGATTGATTAATTGAACACAGTAGATGCTTAATAAAAAACTTATTGATTGAATGAATGGACTTTTTTTTTTTCTTAAAGGAGGAGACAGAAAAAAGGCCAATTGAAAAGGAGCATTGCAATAGAAGGAGCCACATTCCAACACATGGGTTATCCTAAAAACCCTCTTATAAAACCAATCATTCCTGATGCTATTTGGTTTTTTTTTCACATTGGATATTGTTTTATTAGTCTCAGTGGATTCCTGAAGATGACAGCCGCCTCTACTGAAATGCCAGTTCCTCCAAAAGAGCTGAATCACATTTCCACAGCAACATTTAATCCACAACACAGTTCACCTGTAGGCTAAAGCCCTATTGGCAGATAA
>NW_020954813.1:2075009-2075092 GCF_900497805.2 Vombatus ursinus
ATAGATAGATAGATAGATAGATAGATAGATAGACAGACAGACAAACAGACAGATAGATAGACAAACAAAGAAATAAGCAAACA
>NW_020954813.1:2075133-2077095 GCF_900497805.2 Vombatus ursinus
GAATGAATGAATGAATGAATGAATGAATGAATGAATGAATGAATGAATGAATGAACAAATCAGTATAGGAGACAATTGTTTCAGAGTTCTTGGGAAATGGGATTATGATGAGATGAAAGTGTCATCTTAGCCACCTAAATAGAAAGCTTTAACAAATAAATAGATTCTGGTAGCTTTCTGTCATAAATGATGAAGTATTGTCATCAAGTCACATGAAAGGTCTGATCTAAACCCGCCAGGAACTGAAGTGTCAGAGTCCAGGTTGGAGCACAGAAGGGGCTGAGGCCCAGCTTAGACATTTAAATGAAGAACTGGTCATTTTGCAATGTTTCTGGATTATTTTCATCGCCTACCTACCCCTTTTCTTTTGACTACATCTAAAATAATTCAGATGCTCTTCAATTCTGTTTCAGGCTTTAAAATTTCTACTCTAAAGACTGAAGAAGACCTAATTAGGTCCAAATTACAAAAGTAAGTGTTCTTTGATCATCATTGACACCATTACCACCATCATCATCACAAAAAAGGATTTATTAAATCCCCTCCAGGTGGATTACTCCACGATAAGGCCTGGGTTTGGTGAGTGAAGGACTTTACAAAGTTTTGGAAGCATAAAGTGAAGAGTTCAGAAGGTAGCATGGAAAGAGCGTTAATTTTGGCATTGGAAGATCTGGTGTTTTCTGACCTTTGTGACCTTGGGCAAATCACATGGTTTATGACCCTATGAGTAGTGGGCAGATATCTCCTAGATCTAGTCTTAGGTGCTATATTCCATCTAACTATTCATCCAACATTTATCCATTCAACAAACATTTATTAAGCATCTACTACGTGCCAGGCACTACGATAGGCACCAGGGACACCAAGACTGAAATAGAACAGTCTCTGCCCTTAAGTAAAATGTTTTATGAGATGGGGAGAGGAACATCAGGCTAATGTGTCACTAAAGTAAACGCAAAATGTATTTTTGGAGCACCACTAGCAACTAAAAGGATCAGGAAGGGCTTATTATAGGAAGCCCCTCAAGATGAACCTTGAGTAATGGATTGTTGTTATGACTAGATCTGTGATTTTTGTCATTGCAAGAAACTTGTGATACAAAAACCCCATCCATGCAGATGGTCTACTCTACAACTTATAATTGTAATGGGGGTGCTGTCCAATAAGTGCCCAGCCAATCCTTGAAGTATGTATGTATATTCCCTGCCACGTCTTAGTCCAAGAGATCTTGAGGACACTGGAGGGGAAAAGGGTTTGAGGCATGATGATTCAGGGTCATTTCTATGGAATTATGAAAAACCTTCTCATTGGCTTCAGAGCCAGGACTGATGACTCAGAAGAGGCTGAGCCAGAACTGAGTGGACATCCAAAAGGTTGTAGTGGCAGCCAATCTTTCACTCTCTTGCTTGGCAGCTTTCGCATGACAAAAGTTACTTTGAGCTGCCAGGTGAAGTAGAGCTGGCTGCTTTTCCACATCTGGCACCCCTGTTTCTTTATGTTTATGGTTTCCTAATTTTGTAAAGGATTATCTTGAAAAGGTAAAGCCCAAGTAAACAGTGAGTTCCAGAGATCCATCAGCCATCTTAGAGGTCATGCCAGCAAACAGAGTAGTTACTAGAATCCACTGGAATAGTAAAGGATGATAATGGAAGAAAGCACCTGCAAATGGAGGCAAAAAAAAGACAGTCAATTTCCTAAGTATGGCTTTATCTCTGTGACAGAGATAAAAGTTGGCTATGGTCTATAGAAAGGCATTAATCCATCAAGGCCAAAAGAGAGCTACACCTAAAGGGGGAACCTCGTGAGTATTCTATGATGAGAGGAAAGAACTTCTAGGACCAAGAGTTGAGATATATCTCTTGGTCATAAGTTTGTGCTTCCCTTCCATTGTACTTAGAATTCCCTATCCCCAGGGACCTTGTGTGTGTGGTCAAAAGGAGATTTTGAATATTTTCTAGATAC
>NW_020954813.1:2077112-2090009 GCF_900497805.2 Vombatus ursinus
ATAGATAGATAGATAGATAGATAGATAGATAGATGGATAGATGGATAGATAGATGGAGGTAGATGTCATATGTACGTACATATCGTGCATATTTTTTCAGTAAATATCCTTCAGGGGAAGTTAATTGATGTCTAAAGGTGTTGATTGATACTGGAGGCTCAGAAGGTATAGCTGTTGTTGTTGTTGTTGTTGTTAATCATTTTTTTGGTGAGGCAGTTGGGGTTAAGTGACTTGCCCAGGGTCACACAGGAAGTGTCAAATGCCTGAGGCCAGATTTGAACTCAGATCCTCCTGACTCCAGGGCCAGTGCTCTATCATCATTCATTTTCAAAGAGGACTAATGACATCACAGGGTGATGTCTTGACTTGCACATGGATTGGATTTAAGTGTGGCAGAGTTGCACAAAGTCATCAGCCTCACTCTTTCAGCATCATCAAAGTCCAGTGGCAAGACAAAATTCAATATAACTGATGATGCACCAGGATGCAGTGGATGACCTTGGCATCTTTGATGCTTGACCAAGCTCTAAGTGTTCCATAGCACCTGTTTGAGCTGCCTTCATGGCCATTGGAACAAATTGTTCTCATCCACCCATCCCCCCTAACTCACTGATGGGTTTGAGGCCTATCAGACTCTCAACCTGATTTAGCCAGTCTGCAAGACAGTTTACTGGGTTTGGTGCTACACATGTTACAACTTCCTGGAGTCGCAAGTGAGAGTTGGGAGAAGGTGGACACCAGAAGTGGATGAGCAGCCCTGAAAAGAGCCTGGCAAGCCCTTCCACTAGAGGTGCTCATTCTCCCTGAACACCCTATACACCCCTAAGCTATAGTAAAAGAAGCTAAAACTTCTCAGGATTACTTCTAGAACCCTAAGGTAAGAAATAGTATTCTCCCCTCTGGGAGTTCCTCCTGCCAGTGCTGTAGTAGCGGCCCCAGAGATTATGTATACAGTATTAGAGAGTTGTCTGGTGTGCCTAAAGGTTAATATCCAACAGAGGCAAGATTTGAACCCAGGTATTTCAGTTATTAGAAGAATGTCCTATCCCCTAGCCCAATTAATGAAAGTAATATGTTCTCTACCCTGACATCTCTGTCAGGTGATAGTGATTCTTTGATTAAGTTAGAGAATCAATCAATCAAAAGTGTAAACATTTTTGAACAAGTTCTTAAGCAGTTTAGGAAGAGTGAAGAAAGTCAAGCCATTGGATGACAGGAACTGATGAAAAATATTAGGACTGCTTGTGAAGGAATTACCCCTAACTCTGGGATATCAGAGAAAAGATTCCAGCAGTCAGTAATCAAGCTTTGGAAGTGCTTTGAGGATCCAGACCCTTGTGCCTATAACCAGAGGGCAGCGAGAGGTGGAGGGAAAAGGATGGTGTGTCTCTGCTTCTCCATATTGGCCAGGTCATTAGGGAGACTGGACCAGTAACCAATAAGCTGACCATTCAGAAGTTGAGAAAAGACACACAGGACAAATGAAATAAAAGAATCTTCAAGGAGCATAACCTCATCAGGGTAGAAAGAAGTGTAGGTGTGAGCTCTCCAAGGGCACTGATCTTTAACCACAGAAGGCAACAGAGAATTGTAATTTGGAGTCACTTCATGAGGAAAGGAGAAAATGACTCACACTAATCAGAAATTGTGAGTTTACCTTTGAGTCACATGTGCAATCTAAGTTTGGGATAATTCTCCCCAAAAGCCTTGTGTTTGCTAGGAGACAGTGTGCCCTCAGTTGAGGGGTAGAAGTATGTCTCCACTTAATAAATTCATCCTTTGTAAAAAGCTAATTGATGTCCACCAGTTAATTGATGCTGGAGGGCACACTGCATGGGGGCCCACGAGCTCCTCAGGGTTACTCCTAGCACTTTAAAGGTAGAAGTAGTCAGTCCTTCTCTGGAGACCCACAACACCAGTTTGAGTGAGCATTAGACTGATTCAAGCTTTTTAGTCACTATGCCACAGAATCACAATAATAACAATAACAACGGCAATAATACTGATGATAATTAGTCTTTATATAGCACTTTCAGGTTTTCAAAGCCCTTTCTGTACAATAATCCTATTAAATAATATTAGTAATGAATAGTAACAAATTAGTAATAAATAGTATTGGGTAATAATAGTAATAAATAATAATAATCATAGTTAACATTTATATAGAACTTACTATGTGTCAGGCACTGTGCTATAAACACTTTATAAGTATTATCTCATTTGATTCCCCCCAAACAGCTCTGCCGGGTAAGTGCTGTTATTATCCCCATTTGACAGATGAGAAAACTAAGGCAAATAGATATTAAATGACTAGCTTAGGGTCACACAGCTAATAAGTGTCTGAGGCTAGATTTGAACTCAGTCTTCCTGACTTTAGGCCCAGCACTCTATCCACGGTTCTCCTAGCTTGCCTCAAGTCATGTCTCTGGGTCTCAGTTTCTTCATCTGTAAAATGAAGTTGGACTGGACCATCTCTAAGGTCCCTTCCAGCTCTATGTTCCTATGATTCTAAGTATAATTATCTTCATTTCACATATAGGCATAGTGAGGCTTAGAAAGTTGAAATGACTCACCCAGTACTTACCCTGATGGCTAGAGAGCCTTGAAGCCAATAATTTAAGCCAGATATTCTGATTCCAAGACCTATTCAGTTCAATAAACATTTATTAAAGACTGACTACGTGCTATAGCACTCTGCTAAGTTCTAGAGAGAGCTATGAAAATGGAATGGTCCCTGACCTCAAAGAGTAGACTTTCTACTTCTAGGATACAGTGTATAGAAAGATAAATACACACAAAGGTTTTGGTTTTTGTTTTTTGGTCCAGACTTGTGAATTGCTGATAACAGATCTCCTACTACTGGTACTTATCAGCAATTATTCTGAAACTCAGTTTTTTGGGGGAACAGTTGTCAAAAAAGTTCAGTGATTTGCCAATGAGTCGATAATCAGCATGGATCAAAAGTTGGACTTGAACTGGTATTTTTGGCATGCCAAGGCCAGTGCCCTACCCACTGTACCACATTGTCACTCAATACAAAGAGTACAGAATATTGACAAGGTAATTTGGGGGTAGTAGTATTGACAACTACAGGGAATAAGTCAGACCTTCCATTGTAGGCTTATAGGAGATGACACCCGAGTTGTGTGTTTAAAGATTCTATGAGTTAGAGGTAAAGAGACAGCGCATTTCAGACTTGGGAGGAGTGAGTGCCTGGGCCAAGAGATGGAGGGTTGTGTACAAGGTACAGAGAGTTGGCCAATCTGGCTGGAATATAGAATGCGTGAGGGAGAGTGATGTGAAATAAGTCTAAGAAGACAACCTTCTGATCTAGGAAGGAGAGGAGTCCAAAGAATCATAGGTTTAGGGTTGGAAAGGACCTTGAAAGCCATTTAGTTCAACTCCCTTCATTTTATAGATGAGAAAATGGAAACCCAGAAAGGAGGAGACACTTGTCCAGCGTCAAACAGGCTGGATTTGAACCCAAATCCTCTTAATCTAATTCCATTCTCTGTCTCTATCAGCCTGTCTCTGTCTCTGTCTTTATCTGTTTCTGTCTCTCTCTGTCTCTCTCTTCTCTGTCTCTGTGGCTCTGGGTGTGTCTCTCTCTTCGTCTCTTTGTCTCTGTCTCTCTGTCTCTCTCTTTCTCTCTCCCAATCTCTCCTGGCTGGGAGTACAGAATCCATTCATGACCCTACCCCACAGAAGCTTTCACCCTCTCTATTTCCAAGGACTCAATCGGTTCACCTCAACTTGGGTAGCCTGGTGGACACCCCCCACCCCCCCAATTCCTCACCAAGGTTTACCATGTTGAAGCTGGACTTAATGTGGACATCTAATCACCTTTAGCCCTTTTATGTCATTGAGTTGTTTTCAGTCATGTCCAACTCTTAGTGACCCCATTTGGGGTTTTCTTAGCAAGGATAACAGATCGCTGTGCCATTTCCTTCTCCAGCTCATTTTACATATGAGGAAACTGAGGCAAACAGGGTGAAATGACTTGCCCAGGGTCACACAGCTGCAACTCAAAACTCCCAAACTCAAGTGATCCACCAGGCTTAGCCCCACCTCATAGCAGAGTGCATGGCATGTGCCACCACACTCAGCTACCACAGGTGCTCTCTTAGAGGGCAAGAATCTAGGTTACCAGCATGTTAGATGCCTCCATATCCTTCAATAGTATGAGAGAGAAATGTAGGTGCTAGAAACGAAGATAACATTAAGACTGGTGAGACAAATGAGTGGAGAGCTAGGCAGTGGCTCATGAGAGTAAAGGGGGCATGCAGAAGGCCAGTACTTATAAGACCCGGGTGAACTGGAAGTATTCATCCAACTTCTTAGAGGATGGGACAGGACAGAAGCAATTAGTAGACAATACCATGTCCCTAACAGAGATCCTCTGAAGGTTCCCTACTTGTCCCCTTGAGATGTATAGCCTATCTATAACACTTACTAGCTGTGTGACTCTGGGCAAGTCACTTAACTCCAATTGCCTCACCAAAAGAGAGAGAGAAAGAGAGAGAGAGAGAGAGATGTATAGCCTATCCTGTATTATTAGAAGAGCATATTGACTGCTCCATGTGGCATTTATCAAGTTAATCACCTATGGCTAAGGTGGCAATGAGAAGTCTGAGGTCTAGAAACAACCTGAATGAGGTGGAACCCATAGCTGACTTGAAATGAGTTGTTTCATGAGGAGGAACGGATGATGCTATTACAGGCAAAATAGACCCCAGGAAAGAGAAAAACCCAGTTAACTTGGTGATAGTATAGGGCAGCAAAGCATGAAAGGCAGCATGGTTCAGTGGACAGAACTGGCCTCATTGTTATGAAGACCCAAGTTCAAATCCTGCTTCTCACATACATTGTCTGGAGCTGCCAGATCCCCCAGTTAGGCAACTCTCTAAGATTATACATTGCAAAGAAGTTGTCTATCAGCATTGGTAGAAGAAATTCCTTACCAGCTCAAATCCTATCTTCTCCATGAAGTTGTCTCTTAACCTCTAACCCACACCAATCTCTCCTTTTTCTTTTGTGGTATTATATCTCACGCTATATGAGATTCTAGGACCCCAGAGAAACACCATGGTAGAGTGGAAAGATCACTGAATTTGGAGACAAAATCTAATTCTTCTATTTACCACTTTTGTGACAAAGGGCAAGTTACTAACCCTTCCATGGGCCTCCATTTCTTATCTGTAAAATGATGGAATTAGATGAAATGGTTTCTTCTGGCTCTCAATCTAGGATCTTATGAAATAACCTCAAAAGTCATCTCATCCAACCTGTACCTAAACAGAGATCCCCCCTCTCCATCATACCCAACCAGTTCTGACAAGGCATCATCAGCATCCACTGGACTGATGAAGGATTGCCAAAGGGCATTCTACTTTGAGAACATTTTGGCCCCATTGTTGGAAAATTCTTCTTTGGATTGTGCTGAAATACACCTCCTTGAAACATCTACCCTCTATAATACCCACTGTTTATGACCCCACTTGGGGTTTTCTTGGCAAAGATACTGAAGTGGTTTGCCATTTCCTTCTCCAGCTCATTTTACAGATGAGGAAACTGAGGCAAACAGGGTTAAGTGACTTGCCCAGGGTCACACAGCTAGTAAGTGTCTGAGGCCAGATTTAAAGTCAAGATGATGAGTTTTCCTGACTCCAGGCCCAGAACTCCATCCACTGTGCCACCTTGCTGCCTTATTGCATACAGTTTAGTGGCCCCCCATTGACACTTGCTCTGGACACCTCCAATTTAAGTCAATGTCCTTTCTAAAGCGTTAGCACCAAGAGCTGAACACAGTATTCCAGTCTAATTTTTCCTTTTTCTCTGTGTTCACCATAAAAAGAAGGAAGGGAAGGGAATACACATTTGTTAAGCTACTACTATATGCTGGGCACTATGCTATGTACCTTGCAAATATTAACTTGATTGATCCTCATAATAACCATAGGGCATAGATGCTATTATTATCCCCATCTACAAGAGAGGAAACTGAGGCAGACAGAGGTTAAGGGACTTGTCCAGGTCATGTAGTTAATAATTGTCAGGCCAGATTTTAACTCAGTTCTTTCTGACAATAGCCCCAGTGCTCTATCCACCATGTGTCCTAGCGGCCTCAAAAGTCATATATTGTTTTTGTCACTGGAACTAAATTGTAAGGGAGCACAGCCTGAATCAGAACACTACTCTTGAGAGAACGAACCACTCAATTTCTTTCTCTGCCTCTTCCATAGCATCTGGCTAAATGTAGAAGCCAAGCCCATCTCCTCTCGAGTTACTTTATACTTAATTATGTATATTTTGAATTTAAGTGTCCGTGTACATGATTTTTATCCCCCCCCCATAGAAAGTAAACTCCTTAAGGACAGGCACTACTTCATTTCTGTCTTTTCATTGTTCTCACTGTTTTCATTTCTGTGTTCATTTTCTACCCCCTTTCAGTCTAGTACAGTAGCTGGCACATAGTAGGTGTTTGTTGAATTGATTTGAATAGTAGGCAATTAATCACATCAATCATTCAACACTATTTAGAAGTCCTTAATATGTGTAAACACTAGAGCTACTAAGACGGAAATGAAACAGTTCATGCCCATAAAGGACTTGCATTCAATAAGCAGAAATACACCATAGGCATATATACATTTGTGTGTGTATACAAAGTATATATGTATATATGTATGTATGTATGTATGTATGTATGTATATGTATATATGTATATGTGTGTGTGTGTGTGTGTGTGTGTGTGTATATATATATATGTACAAAGTAAGTATTAAGTATTTGGGTGGGAGTTCCAAGCAGCTGGGGGGGATCAGGAAAGGCCTCAAGTAGAAGTGAACAAATAGGGCACATGCAAAAAAAAAAAATTATCTCCTTAGACATTCATCTCATACAAATGCCCAATGTGTTCCTGGGACCCACAATGCCATTGCTCATTGCAGACGCATCTCTCTCGCCCCTAAATCAGAGATTCCATCAGGGAGCCAAGTGGTCCAGAAGACCACTTCTCCCTTTCAGCTCTAGCATTAGCATCAGGCAACACAGGGAGCAGGCTGGGAGCAAAAAACGAAAACCTCATGTCAGCGCAGAGAACATTAACTAAGACAATAATAAATTAATACAATAGCCAACTAATCACGTCGTGATGCTTCCATGTATGAATTGGGATGTGAACACTGAAATTTTCATTTCATGCTTGAAAAAGACATGAGTTGACCCAAATATTAATTTCTGCATCTCCGTCATTTACATATCATGGGTCAGTAATCATTTCTTGCCTAAATGGCTTTGCAAATGAGGAGCTGTAATATTGTGATGGTTTATCTTATTTACAAACATCTGATTGTACTCCCGATTTAGCCCTTTAGAATTGCAAACAAACGCACCCTGTTCTCGGGCAAGGCAAGGCAGAAATGGTACATGGGGAAAGGAAGATGTCGAAATGAGGGGCTCCTAGGTGTTCCTAGTTGGTGGGTGGGTTTTTTTTCTTCCCTGACATTCAGGAGCCCACGAAGACTTCTCTGGTGTACAAGCATCTCTCCCAATCTCCGGATGCAACTTGGTCAGCAGTGACTGAGGGTGGGGAGCTGCTCGGAGCTCTGGTTCTTCTCTGTGGGACTGGGGGCAGGGCAAGAGTTGGGAAAATTTCACTGCTTTGAAAAAATCTCCTCCGGAGCTTGTAACCACTGAGAGAGTCAAATGTGATATTTGGACAGCGTAATGCAACCTGATGTTTTTTATTATGGCACTGAACAGCATCACGTGAAATGCCTAAGGTGATTTTCCCCCCATTTTAGTGCCACGATAATACAAATCAGCACATTACTAACCGGTCTTTAATTTAAGTCCCATCCTTTTAGACTGGACTTATTCACAGTATCCTGGTTTCCCTGCTCCATTAGGGATCTCGTGTTGTTGGGCAGAAAAGTCCCTTGCAAATGGGGAAGAGTGGGGGGGATTGGAAAGGGGAGGGGTGTTGTTTTTTTTTAGACTAAATAGAGTTAAAGGAGTAGATTAAAAGGAAGGCCAACCACAACAATTAGACCCTTCCGCAGCAGGCTTCATTTACCCATCTGCCTTGCTCTTTAATTATAACTCCAGAGGTTGACTGGGAAGGCAGAAGCATGCATTCTAACACCTTCCCTCCCTCATGAGGGCACTACTGAGGTATAGGCATCCACACAAGGCACATACACACACACACACACACACACATACACACACAGTCATCCCTCTTTTGGGGAAACTACTGAGGCGTCTAGTTTGGCCTCAATGGCCTTGAAAAGAAACTTAAAAAAAGGAGATAGGATCATCTATCAGTCTTTCCTGTGAATTTGGTTTGGGGCAAGAGAACATTGTCACTTGCTGTTGTATCTTGCATGAAATCTCTCTCAATGATACTTTTCTTTCTTTTTTTATAGGGTGATAGGCAAGGAGTGAGTCAGATAAACAGTGGATCAGCAAGCATTTATTGAGTGCTGGCAGTGTACCAGGTCACCAAGTCAGTCAGCTAAGCAAGGGATCAGTAAGCATTTATTGAGCAACTTCTGTATACCAAGGACAGTGCTAAGCACTGAAGGTACAAAAAAAATCCCTGTCCTGGAGTTTATATTCTACTGGATTGAGTTTAATCAATCAATAAATCAAAAAGCATCTAGTAAGTACCTACTACATGCTAGGCATTGGGGATACAAAGAAAAAGCAAAAACAATCCTTGTCCTCAAGGAATTTAGAGTCTATATGGGGAAACAACCTATAAATGTGTGTACATGCATACATATATGTGTATATATGCATGTATGTATCTGTGTGTGTGCACTTGTGTGTATGCACATGTAAACGCATGTATTTCGTGGCAGCCAAGAGCTGACCTCCAAGAGAAGTCATGGGTTCAAGTCTTGCCTGGGACACATACCTGGCTGGGTGACCCTGGGTACAGTGACCCCTAGGTCACCTCTCTCCATGCTCTAGGAGGCTTTCTCAGATGATAAGGTGCAGAGAAGGTGTTAGTCTGCATCCATAAGGAGAGTTTCCTGACCTGGAAGTTCCCTACACCCATGAAATCACTTGTCCAGTCCCTATCATATTTACATGAGTGTGATATGCTCATATACGCCTTCCTTCCTCAAATTACCTTGGTTTTATTGCTTGTGTATCAAATATAGGTGTGTATATAACTTGTATTATCTTAAGACACTTATATGGGTACAAGAGACATATATAGTACAATGCATAATAAACATATGTACTTATATTTTCATATGCACACATATAAGAGGAATTATTATGTGGAATATATGTATATAACATGTATCATAATATATACATGCATGCTTGTATGCATGTGAGTATATAACATATACAAATACATCCAAGATATATATGTGTATATTATATATATGTGATACACACAAGATAAATAAACTGTCATTTGGAGGGGATAAGGTATTACCAACTGGGAAGATTAGTAAGGGCCCCAAATGGCCACAATTCATACCCTGACCAGAAAGACTAGAATAAAAGAAATACAATTTTTAAAAATAAATTAATAACTGAAATCGGAGGGCTGCTGGGGAGGGATTTGGCTGTTAGTGGAAGTCTCCCTCTCCCAGACTCTCTGAAAAGTCTCCCCATCACCACCTCAAAAAGTTACCTTCCAAAGGTGAGTTTATTTCCTTTTCCTGGCCCTGGCCTACATTAAAAAAAAATAATAATAAAGGCAGGGGACAAAATGAAATGTGTGTGTAAGGGTTGGGGGAGCTCTGTGGCAAGGCCGGATGAGAATTGTTATCCCAAAGTCCTTCTTTGCTTGCTGGCTGAGCCTCTGTTTATGAAATGCCATAACCAAAGTGAACACACGCTTGTGTGCTCCTAACGCGGGCGGTTCCTGTGTGCCAGATGGGCACTTTCATGACTGTATGAGCGTGGATTATTACATTTGCTACATCTGGGACTCCAAATGGCTGCCCAGAATGCCACAGGAGAGAGGCACAGTTTTTCAGCTGGGAAAAAACCTACCTTCACAAGGGAGCCAACTGGATCAGAAGGGATGAAGGCAGGCAGCCCCGGGTGAGAGCTGAAAGTTCACCTCCACCAGGGCCGGAGGGGAAACCTTGAAAACCCAGAGAAAGACAAAAATAAACAATAACTAATAATCCTGCCTGTCAGCTGTAGTTTCAGGGAAGGGAGAAAAAAAAAGAAAGGAAAGAAAGGAAGAAAGGAAAAACAAGCAAAACAAACCCAAAGCGTTTTCATGTCTGGCTACAGGAGATGTGCTGGGAATAATGTTTTTGCGTTTCAACTCCTGCAAATATTCTGTGACCTTCTCGTTAGACACCTCTAGGTAGTGGGAACAGCACAAATAACCAAACCCCAAAGCAACGTGAAGATAGTTGGCATATATAACAAATACATATACATACATATATATATATATATATATATGGAGAGAGAGAGAAATTGAGAGGGGGGAAGAGAGAAAAGAGAAGAGGGGGAAGTGAAAGAAAGAGAGAAGAAGAGGGGGGAAGCGAAAGAGACAGAGAAGAGAAAGAGGAGAAAGAAGGGAGAGAAGAGAGAGAGTGGGGAGACAAAGAAAGAGAGAAGAGAGGGAGAGAGAGAAGAAAGAGAGGGGAGAAAAAAGAGAGGAGAAAGAGAGAAAGAAAAGAGGCGAGAGAGAAAGAGAAGAGAAAGAGAAGTGGGGAAGAGAGATAAGGGGAGAGAGAGTGGGGAGACAAAGAGAAAAACAAAAAGAAAGAGAGAGGGAAAAGAGATAGAAGAGAGAAAGGAGAGAGAGAGACAGAGAGAGAGAGAGAAAGAAAGGAGAGAGAAAGAGGAGAGAGACAGACAGACAGAGACAGAGAGAGAGATAGAGAACACATATAGCCTCTCGGTTCCTTTGTCACTTAATGTCCCTGGACGTTTGGATAACTATATTTGGGGGTGGGGATTGGGGTAGGGGAGGAGTGGGAATCATAGTAATCAGTCAATGAGAATTTGTTAGGCAATTACTATGTTTGTGCTAAGCATTAAGGATACAAAGAAAGGCAAAAACCTGACCCCTGCCCTCAGGGAGCCCATATTCTATTTGGGAACCCACATACAAGCAACTATACATATGCAAGCAAGATAGAAAGTAAATCGAAGATTCGTAGGATCATAGATCCGGCATTGGACAGGACCACAGAGGCCACTCGGCCCAACCCTAAGGCACCAAGAGGGAAAATGACTTGCCCAAGTTTGTACAGCTAGTAAATGACAAAGGCAACATTTCCACCCAGGTCCTCTGATAACAAATTCAGAGCTCTGTGCCATACTGACACGAAGGTATAAAGAAGGGCTGCAAAATATTAAATAATAAACCTGAAATGTGTCCACAAAGGTCTCTGGGATGTATGGTGGGGAATAGAAGCAAAGAGGTTAGGATTTTCCAAGTCGGGTATACAAACCCATGTTGTTCACTTGGAGAACTGCTACTGACTTTGTCTGGGCATAACAGCCATTGAGAAAAGAGGTCCTTGCAGCCTTTCTTATTTACTTAGGATTTGGGGCTCTTCTAGTACTTCGTGGAAGTGTGGAGTGGCAGAAAGAGCAGTGGGCTTGAAGTCATAAGACCTTGTCTTGAAACCTGCCCCTGCTCCCCCCCCACCCCGCCCCAACATTGAATATCTACATGACATTGGACAAGACACAACCTCTGTGCCTCAGTTTCTATAAAATGAGAAGTTTGGATTCAATGAACTCTAAGGTCTATTTCAGGTCTAAGTCCATGATCTTATTATGAGTTTATTCCATTCTATCTTCACCTCTCCTGGACACATACACCAATACAGTTATCCAAATTATTTGGTCTGCTCCTCCCCTTCACCCCCCCCACTAAGAAAAATCTTAGAAGAATAGGTGACACTAGGTTAAAAAATAACAGTTGACTTAACTGTTTTGCATAAGATATTTACAAACCACAGCATATTACTGAGTTTTTTATGCATTTTCACATCCTGCTCAGTTTAAAGCAGCTATTTTCTGCAAGGACAACAGAGAAAAAAAAACATGCTTTACACTGCTTATATTAATTACATTTTTTCATTACCCGTCATGTTTTCTGCAGGCTTGTGTATTATTACTGCAAAATGTAATGAAACAGAAAAGAGAAAAAAAAAAGAATGGACTTCTGGGAAATTTTCCAATTCTTGAAATGCAATGTTAATTGAGAGCTATTTTTAGGTCTGCACAGATAGTGCAGGACCCAGTGCCATCCTTGTACAAAATGGGGTATGGTCCAGGTGCGCCATTGCTGCCTGGGTTACGGCCATGGGCCTCCAACGGCTGGAGGGAGAAAGGAAACGTATCTCTTATTGGGGATGCTTTCCATAGGGCACAGAAGGATTTCTGTAGATGTCCTTCTCCCAGAAGGAAAACAATTTTAAAGGGTAGGGGGAAGTAAGATGGTAACAGAAGGCAAAACCCCACAGAGTCTAGGCCACAGCGATGCTACATGTAATCCTCTGCCTTGATCTTCCAGCTGCTGCATCCTTGAGCCCCGACAATGAGTTGTTACGATTTAAAAGAGCTTCAGCACTTTAGAAAGAGGCAGATCAGCATCTCATTCAAAGAGTATTTATTTAACACCATGCGCTGGGGATTGTGCTAGGTGCTAGGCATCTGGAGACAAAAATGGAAGAATGCCCGATCCCAGAAAGCTTACTGTTCTATCAAGGAGACGACATTTACAGATATTACTGCAAACAAAGTAAATATAAAATACATAGGAGGTGGGAAGGTAGCACACTAGTACCTGGGAGATCAAAAAACACTTCAGGTCATGGGAGGGGTCCACAACTCCAGATCTTGAAGGGACCCTGCAGGTCGTCTAGTCCATTTTGTTCAATTCT
>NW_020954813.1:2090132-2091255 GCF_900497805.2 Vombatus ursinus
CTCAGGAAGATGAGTCTTTCTGACTCTAGGCCTGGTGCACTATCCTCTGGGCCACCCAGCTCTTCTATCTAGTCCATGCCCCTCCTCTCCTAGAAACTGAAACCTAAGGTCAAATCCTTTCCCCAAAGACATACAGGTGTGGAGTCAGAGGTAGGATTTAAACTCAGTCCTTCAATTCCACTAAGATATAATAAAACGAACAAACGAAAAACATGTGTGAATGTGTGTGTAAACATACATACATGCACACACACACAGATACATACATACACACATACATACACACACACATACATACATACATACATACAACAAAAGTGTCCTCCAAGAAAGTTTAAAGGGTCAACAGCAGATTTCAAGACAGCTGAGGCAAGTTACCAAAGACCTCTTAATTGACAGCTCAGACAGTCTTCTTGATCTCCTTCCTTCTCGATCTCTGCTGCACTAATGCACTTGCACAGGACATGACCGTCCTGCTATCATTGGTCCTCTTGGAGAATGAAGGATGCACTAGAGCTACACTGGACATTATCTCCTCCTGTCTTTGCTCTGGGTGTTTGTGACGTTGCCTTGTGATGCTCTTCTTACCTGTAGAACTGCTCCCCAGTCTTTTCACAGAGCTTGAAGTTTGGAAGGTGCTCCAGGAGCAATCTATTCCACCCAGCTCAACCTGTATGTTAAAGGAATCTCGGCTATAACATACCCCTCACCTCTGCTTAAAGACCCCGAAGGGAGAGAGCCCATCACCTCTCAAAGTAGTCATGCCACCTGTGGATATCTCTAATTGTTAACAAAGTTTTTCCTGACACCAAGCCTACATTTGCCTCTTTGCATTACTTCTGATCATTCTGGCTAATCCCTCCTGATTGTGACAGTTCTTTAATTATTTCCACGCAGCTCCCATATGGTCCCTGAGTCTTCCCTTCTCCAGATTAAACATCCCATTTCATTCCACCAGGCCTCATATCACATGAACTCAAGGCCCTTCACTGTCCTGGTTGTTGTATCCTGGCTTTACTCTAGCTTATCAATATCACTCTTAAAGCATAGTGTCCAGAACACAAAGCAATGAGGCAGCTAGTTTGTGCAATGGATACAGTGCTGAGTCTGGAGTCAGGAAGAC
>NW_020954813.1:2091296-2128796 GCF_900497805.2 Vombatus ursinus
CTTCCTGAGTTCAAATATGGCCTTAGACACTTGCTAGCTGTGTGACCCTGGGCAAGTCACTTCACCCTGTTTGCCCTCAGTTGCCCTCATCTGTAAAATGAGCTGGAGAAGGAAATGGAAAACCACTCCAGTCTCTTTGCCAAGAAAATCTCAAATGGGGTCATGAAGAGTGAGACACAACTCAAACAACTGAACAACAAATGAGATCTGACAAACACAGAGTACAATGGGATGATCACCTCCCTAGTCCTAGAAGCAATGCCCCTCAATGTAGTCCTCTCCATATCGCCATATCCTTACCATCCATATGGTACCCTAACTCTGAATATTCCCTGGGGCTAGGTTCCGGGCCCACTTGTCTTCTCACTCTCTACTCTGTCTATGGGACCTTATCAGTTCCCATGGGTTTGATTGTCATCCCTATGAAGATGATTCTCAGATATATATCCAGTCCCAGTCTCTCTCCTGCGCTCCTGTCCCATGTCACCTGCTGCCTATTGGACATTTCAAACTGACTGGGAAACATCTCAAACTCAACAAAGCTCACGATGTTTTCTCCAAAACCCATCCCTATGCCAAACTTCCCTATGTTTGCCAAGGGCCATACCTTTCTTCCAGTCCAGTAGGCTCACAAGCATGGTGTTATTCTCAACTCACTCTCCTTCACCCCACTTATCAAGTCATTTCTATCTCCATAGCACCTCTCAAATCTCATTTCTCCTGTGTATTCAAACAGCAACCACCTAAATGCAAGCCCTCAAATCCTCTCACCTAGATAATTGCCATGACTACACTGTCTTTCAAAGAAGTCAAATGCTATGGAAACCCTAAAATTCCATGGCCATTTGTAGCCCACTGGTCTAGACAAGGTATAAATGCACCAAGGAACTCACTATATTTGTGCTTTCATAAAACAACTGAACATGAATACACATACACACATACGTGGTCTTTTTTTTTAATTAAATAATAAAAGCTTTTAGTTCCTGACGATTGCTCCTGCCTTCTCAAAACAAACACAAATGCTTATAAAAGTCACTGGGCCAAGACCTGCTTGAGGGGTCTCAGACTTAGAAATCCATTTCACCCAGTAGCAAACATTGCCAAACAGCAAAGCTGAAGCACTTTCTAGCCCACGGCTATAGTGAGAGAACATCAGGGGGCCTCTCTTCTTCCTTCTATCCTTCCTTCCTCCCCTCTTCCTCCTTTCTTTCCTTCCCTCCTTCTCTTTCTCTTTCTCTCCCTTCTTCCCTTCCCTCCCACTTTCCCTTCTTCCCTCCTTCCTTCCTCCCTTTCCTCCTTCCTTCTTTTCTTCCTTGGAAGGAATTAAATGCCCAGATCATTTCCTGTAGGCTTTCCCCCAGTGGTTTATGTTAACTGTCTTATCAGCATCCTCACAAATACTAGCCTGCATGCATTACTGTCCGAGGATGCTGGGCAGATGGCTGGCCAGGCTGTTGTGAGTCCTTTAGACTGAATGGATGCTTCCTTTGGGAGAAGTGTGTGATGAAGAAACTCCACCGTGTTAGGAGGCTCTACAAAACACAATCCATTTCAAAAACAATTGAAAATATCTGTAATTCATCATATATAGAGACACAGTGGAAATATTGCCCAAAAGTGAAGGACTGAAAACAATCATGGTCACAGAGGAAGAAATGCACATGAGTACTTCCTACTACCCAGATTTGAATCAGGAGGATTAACAAAGATAATCCTCACCTATCCTGGTACTACTTGCTCACCAGCCAGGGCTGGTGAGGACTAGACAGGTCTAGACAGCTAGTGAAATGTCCCAGATTATAACTCATACCTCCTATTCATTGTGGTACTGGCACAAGCCAGCTTCCAATCTTCATTCTCAGGTTGGCTTCACATCACTTTCCCTTCCTGCCCATTCCCTTCTTTTGTAGCTTTTCTAGAAAATTTGTTGTTACATGTTTCTTTACAGTTTGCCAGGATTTTGTGTGTGTGTGTGTTTGTTTGCTTTTGGAGGTTATTTTATTTACTTGAGATGGTCAATTGTGAATCCTTACTTAATACTCAACTATTGAAATGGACCCATGATCTCATTGATCTGGATATTCCCTCTAACAAGGCAGATTGCAGCCCTTCCAGGCATGGCCATCCTCTCTAACCCTCATCAATAGCCTCCTATTAAGGAGGTTGGCCCAAAGTTCTAGAGGTCTTCCTTAAATTCTGTTAACAGCACACAATAGCCACCTGTCATACTTCACCCTCACTGTATAACCCACCCATCTTCTCTTCCTGTCATTCATTTCTCTGATCTCTTTCATTATGGTTCTTATTTCAAGTTCCTCATTGGTTAGATACCACAGCCTCCTCCTTCCCACCATGCATCTTTCCTAGGCTTTCTGTGTGATATTCATTTTTTTTCAGTTCTTCAAAAACTATGGTATTCCATTTCTCACCGTCACAGAGCAATGCTGGTAGAATGTTAGCATTAAAATATTGGTCTTTGTTTAAGGGAGAAGCTTGGGGTTATTAATGGAGCTCTGTAATTTCCTGAACACAGTGGGTCCTTAATGTACTTAATCCAGTTCCCAGACCCTTAATACCTACCTAGAAGGTACAGTGCATAGAGACTGGGCTTTTCATCAGGAAGATGAGTTTAAATCCCGCCTCAGGAACTTACTAGCTGTGTGACCCTGGGCAAGTCACTTAATCTCTCTTAACTCAGCTTTTTTAATTTATGAAAAACAGGGATAATAATAGCACTTACCTACCATGATTATTATGAGGATCAAGTGAGATAACATTCATAAGGCATTTTGAAAACTCTGAAGCACTCTATAAATTCTAGCTGCTGCTGCTGCTGCTGCTACTGCTCTATTGCTACTACTACTAGTAGTACTACTATTGCTGCTACTACTACTATTTCTACTGCTACTGCTGCTGCTGCTGCTACTTCATGAACTTAGTATGTCACAACCTCTCTAGACCTCAGTTTTCTTCTCTGCAAAATGATGGCTTTTATTTAAAAATAAAACAGAATAAAATAAGATGATTGGGCTAGTCGATGTCTAAGGTCCCTTCCAAATCTTAATATATAATCCCATGAACCTGTCCTTTCTCAGCACATGCCACCAAGGCTGCCCTGCAAACTCAGCCTGCCTGTCCTTGACATTTTCATATCTGTCCTAGGGCATCCTGTCTTCTGCTATGCCATAGGGTGTTGCCACACCATCCTGGCCCTGCCCAAGGGCTGTCTAGATGCTTTTGTTCATTGTTATTCTATATTATACTATCTAGTTGAGTCATTGTAATCACAGAAGGAAGTAGGGATGTACTAAGATGACTATCCAAGGGTCAGTTTGGGAATTTGAGGGTTTTTGCTATCACAAAGACAGAGGTACATAAATTTTACATGGTTCTACCCACTCCCCTGTATTAGGCGCCACCAAACAGAAGTGATGGTTCAGTTTCGGAAATCTCCAGTGTTAAGAGAGGAGTGATAAATCATAAATATATGTTAACATGATTTCCTCTTATCTGACACATTGGATTAAGAGTGCCGCACTCAAATATTTATAGTATAGTTGATAAACCCTTCCTTTTAGGTGTGCAGCATCAGCAACATTAACTTTTATAGTTAGAGAACATTTAAAGCCTAAACCAGCTATGGAAGGTATCTCTTCATGTATTAGAAGAAGAAACTCAAGCAAGGAGAGAAAAGGAGCAGCTGGCTTCTGGATCCCAGAAGCTGCTGGGATCTGTGATGCCCTGAAACTCTGAAACAACTTGACTGCATCTTAAGAGAAATCTTAAGATAAGATCAAGAACTTGGGGAGAAGGAAAGGAAGAAAAAAGAGGAACTGCCATGGATAGGATCAATACCTTAGTATGTTTTTACTGAGCTAATGTTGGGGGCTTTGAGGATTGTAGGTGTTCCACATCTGATATCTTATGATCAGAGATTACAAAGGATAAGTTTTCTAAGTTTCACAAGCAGGCAAGTCAAAGAAACATAGCTCCGTGCTGCATGAAAATGAAATGTAGTTACCATCTTTCCTGGGTCCTGACCCAAATTACAGAAATTTTGGGGAGGCAGGATATGCTACCAGTGGGAGATTTCAACTATTAAGGTTCTCTCTCTCTTTCTCTCTCTCTCTCTGTCTCTCTCTCTCTCTGTCTCTCTCTCTCTCTGTGTCTCTTTCTCCCTGTCTCTCTCTGTCTCTCTTTCCCTCCCTCACTCTGTCTCTTTCTCTCTGTGTGTGTCTCTCTCTCTGACTCTCTCTGTCACTCTCTCTCTTTCTCTCTGTCTCTCTCTGTCTCTCTTTCCCTCCCTCACTCTGTCTCTTTCTCTCTGTGTGTGTCTCTCTCTCTGACTCTCTCTGTCACTCTCTCTCTTTCTCTCTGTCTCTCTCTTTCTTCCTCCCTCTGTCTGTGTGTGTGTCTCTCTGTCTTTCACTCTGACTTTCTCTGTCATTCTCTCTGTTTCTATCTTCTTCCCTCTTCTTCTCTCTATATATCTTTGCCTCTGTCTCTCTCCCTCTACTGTCTGTCTGTCTGTCTCTCTGTCTCCCTCTCTGTCTTCTCTCTTTCTGTCTCCCTCCTTCTCCCTCTCTCTCTGTTTCTCTGCTTTCCTCTTTCCCTCTCCCACTCGCCTCTGTTTTTTTGTCTCTATCTCTCTCTGTCTTTCTGTCTCTTTGTCTGTCCATCTTTCTGCCTCTTCTGTCTTTTTCTCTCATCTCTTCCTCTCTTTCTTCCTCTTAAAAGAGAGTTGTTGATAAATTCTTGACTTACCTTTCATCTTGTGAGAAGGTGGAAGGATTGCCCCTCTGCATCTGATTTGTGACTAATAAGAACTAGTAAGTAAAATAGAGACAACGAGAAACTTGAGAGACAATAGCTATGTTATACTAGTGTTTATGATAAGGAGGAAATAACATGCTTAGTCAGTCTTACATCCTTGAATTTAGGAGAACAGAATTGTCTACCTTGCAGCACTCAATGAGTGTAATTCACCTGGCCCAGATGAGCTATATCCCAGGGACTTAGCAAATAAGCAAATGTGATTGCTGAACCAATGTCAGTAACCTTTAAAGGACTGTGGAGAACAGGAGTGATGTCACAGGAATGGGGAAGGGCCAATGACCCAATTTCCAAAATAAAAGGGAGGTGAATGGGAGCTGCTAACTCTTGGAGAGAAAATTTAATTCTGATTTCTAGCAGCTAAGTGCCAGATACAAAGAAAGAAAAAAGTCTCTGTCCTCAGGCAGCTCACATTCTAATAGGGGAGAGCATGTACATCAATAGATATATATATAGGGGCAGCTAGGTGGTGCAGTGGATAGAGCTCCGGCCTTGGAGTCAAGAGGATCTGAGTTCAAATCTGGCCTCAGACACTTGATACTTACCAGCTGTGTGACCCTGGTCAAGTCACTTAACCCCCATTGCCTCACCAAAAAAAAGCAAAAAAAAAATAGATATATAAAAGATTCATGCAGATTAGATGCTGGGTGACCTTTAAGGGGAAAGCTGTACTCTAACTGAGGGGACCAGAAAAGGATTCTTGCAAAAGATAGCCTTTGAATTGAATCATGAAGCATCTAAGAGGCAGGAGAGGGATAGGGAGAGCATTTCAAGATTGGAAGATACCCAGGGCAAAGGCATATACATGGGAGTTGAAGCATTGCATGCAAGGAAACACAAACAAGCTGGTATGGCCTGTAAGTGTGAAAAGGAGTAAAGTGAAGAAGACTGGAAAGGTGAGTAGTGCCCACGTTGTAAAGAGCATGGTTGATAAATATCAAGAAAAGGACTCAATGGCCAAGCTTGGCTTCATGGATAATGGGTCATGCCACACTAACCTTATTTCCTTTTTTAACAGGATTACTAGACTGATAGCCTCAACATGACTAGACTGGTAGATGAAGAGGACATTTCAGACATTATTTAATCTAGATTTCAGCGAAGCATTTGACAAAGCCTATCATTCTATACTTGTGGGAAAGATGGAGCAATGTGGGTGAGATGATAGGACAACTAGACTAGTTCAGAAAATGTTGGATGATTGCATGAAAAGAGCAGTCATTAATGGTTGGATGTCAACTTAAAGAAAGCTCCCTAGCCATGGGACCCCAGGGAGCTATCCATGGTCCTATGCTTGATAAGGGCATAGGTGGCATGTTTGTAAAATATACAAATAATACAAATCTGGAAAAGAGAGAAAACATATTCTGTGATGAAACTGGGATCCAAAAAGACAGGTAAAAACAATAGTCTGAATCTAATAAGAGGAAATGAACAGTCCCACAGCAGTCCTGCAATTCAATTCAAAATATCATCTGCACAGATATAAGATGGGGGGTACTAATATGGCTAGATGGCAATTTGATGGGGAAAATCTGGACTGCAATCTTAATATGAATCAACATGGCCACCGAAAAGGGTAATGCGATCTAAGGCTGCATTAAGAGAGCCAGAGGATCCAGAAGACAGGAGATTATAGTTCTGTTGGTCTCAGTCCTTCTCTTGAGTATTGTGGCTGGCCTCTGTGCCATATTTTAGTAAGAACATTGACAAGTTGGTGTAGCCAGAGGAGGATGACCAGGGTATTAAGGAGACTTGGGACCATGCCACATAAGGATTAGTAAAAAGAACTGGAAACATATTAGCCTGGAGAAGAGAAGGTTCAGGGGAGAAGAGATAACTGTCTTCAAGTATTCTAAGGGCTATCATGTGGAAAAGAGGAATAAATATGCTCTGCTTAGTCAGAGGGAGAACTAAGAGTAATGTGTAGAGTTTTCAGGTGTTTCAACTTTGGGGTTGTTGTAAAGAACCCTAGAAATGGGAAACTTGATTGAAGTCCTGACTCTGCCACATACTGGCCATGTAACCTTGTCAGGCCACCTCAACTTCCCTATAACTCAGTTTCCTTATTTGTAAAATGAGTTGGTTGGACTAGAAAATCTTTAAGGTAAGAGTCTGCAATTCAAAGCTACTGTAAGAGAAAACCCCCTAACGATTACTGCTAAAAAATAAAAATAGGCAATGTATGTTAAGGAATAGGGAGTTTCCCCTCAGTGGAAGTCTTCAAAAGGAGGTCTGAATTTGTGAAATGGTTCAGGGTTAGACAAAATGACCCTGTACCCCTGCCTCTAATTAGAAGAGGAATGAAATGTTCTGAGTAGCATAGTTCCAGAATCTAGCCTCGTAATAGAGAAGAGAGATTTCTTGGGCAGCACCAACCTAGAGAGTTGCCTCAATAGTAACTTCAAGAGTTCAAGTATATAGAGATCTGATCTTCCATAAAGAAGGGGATTTCCTAAGCAGCTTGAGTCTTGGATACAGAAGAGGATCACCCTCATGGCCTCACAGCTGGAGGAACACTAAGGGGATGAAATTCATGGCATGAAAGAACAACAGATCAGTATCTTCACACACATACACACATACACAAACACACACACACACACACACACTTACAGTAAGTTATTTGGAAAATGTAGAGAAAAATAAGGCTGCCTGTCCAGGATCCTAAGATATGTTTGCTTTTTGAGGGGCTACTAAACCACAGAGTGGCATTATAAGTCTGGGAAGGACCATGGAAAAAAAATAATAATTTTACCAGGATGAATAGAGGGTTCCCCAATGGCAACCCAAAGTTGAGTTTCCTTCTAAGGGGGAGATTATGGGTTTGTGTGAGTGCTTTATGCATTTATTATATCTGTTTATGGTCTCCTATGAGCCCTTTACATCTTCTGCATGGTTACTGCTAAAATAAAAAGAATAGGGATGACAGGGGTAAGTTGCTATCATTTCTTACATCATGACCCTGTGGATTCAGGATGAAGCTACATCAATTCTAAATTGCAGAATCACAGAATTTAGAGCCAGAAAGGTATCCACGTCCAACCCCTAAGAGAAGGGATTGTTTTTCTTTTTCGTATCCCCAGCACTTAGCACAGTACCTTGCATGCAGTAAGCACTAAATAAATGATGTTGATTGACTGACTGACTGACCCTCTATTACATGTTTGATGAGTGGCCATCTGGCTGCTGCTTTAAGGTCTCTAATGAGGGAGAACCCAGTGCCTCTCATTACGACCTACTCTGTTTCTGAAGGTTTTTCTGACATCAAACCTAGATTTGCCTCTTTTCACCTTTCAAGTATTTTGCTTCTGATTCTACCATTGAGGACCAACCAGAACAAGTATGTTTCCTCTTCCACATGGGAAGATACTTGAAATCCTTGAAGATAGCTGCCATGTCCTTCCTTGTCTTCTCTTCTATATACTAAACATTCTAAGTTCCTTCAACCAATCCAAGCCTTGGGAAGAGCAGGTCCAAAGGTACGAATAAATTCCAGAATCAAATCCTTTTTCTTTAAACCAGAGGTTCTTAGACCTGATATCCATGAAAATTTTTAAATATATTTTGATAACAGTATACCAATCGAAATAAATTTCTCGGTAACCCTCTGCATTTTATTTTATCGATTTAAAAAATTATTCTGAAAGAGGGTTCATAGGCTGCTACAGACCGCCAAAGGGGTTCAAGATGCAAAAAAAAAAAAGGCTAAAAACTCCTCTTCTTCAATCAAGTGAGGTTAAAGGGGAAGCTAGGTGGCACAATAGACAGTCTAACAGGCCTGGAGTTTAAATACAGCCTCAGACAGTTAATGGCTGCTGGGCCCTAAGCAAGTCACTTAATCCCTGTTTACCTCAGTTTCCTCATCTATTAAATGGGGATACTAAGAGTATCTATCTCTCAGGGTTATTCTGAGGATCAAATAAGATAACAATTGTAAAGAGCTTAGCGCAGTGCCTGACACATAGTAGGTGCTATATAAATGTTAGTTATAATACTTATTATTATAGTTCACACATCTCTAACTCCTCTTACCAAATCTTTTACTGCCCCTGACAAAAGAAATTATTGGGGAGGGGGGGAGCTGGAGTCACATATTACCTTCTGAAAATTGGGGCTGGGATTGGAATAGCCTGGGAAAAAAACAAGCAAGAAAATACAGTATATAGTGTCAACGTCTCCCCATTTATCAAGGCACTCTAATGTGCCAACTCCACCTAACTCAACTTTGATGAGTTCAATGTTTTCAAGACTAGCAGAACTTTCTGTGACCTGTATAATTGAGCCGAACTTCTTGGTTAAGATGGGCCTGGGGCTGAACCTCAACTCCCAGGGTTAAATTTCTTCATTCCATAGTTCTTCCAGGTCACTGTCAAAAGCACTGGTAATTTTACACTGCAGTGATCTGTGCCTTTTCCTGGCCTCGGGATAAATAGAAAACTTAACTGTTCTGAGAGCTGCTGCCACCATGGACTCAGAAACACAATCAGAAAATGTTCAAGGAAACTCTTGAAGGATGCAAGTAAAGGATTTGGCTGTCTTTGTGTAGAAATACCATACTGGGTACCGGATTTGAGTCCCAGCCTTTAGCAATCAAGATAATTGGGTTGGAGAGGTAATCAGGGCTCAGCCTGTTTAAGGATCATAGATATACAATTGAAAGGGACCTTAGAGACCATAGGGTTCAGCCTATTCATTTTATAGGTACTATAAAGTGATGAAGAAACTGAGGCTCAAAGATGACTTGACCAAAGCCCCACTAACAGGAATGACAGAGTTCCAGAATTTGAATACAAATCCTTTAACTCTAAATGCAGAGGTGCTTTCACTTTGTTCTGCCTCAAAATTTAAAGGGGAACTATGGTGGGTGTGATATCCCAACACACTGTTAACATAAGAGCATTCCAGGGTAAAGTTGATAGGAGCTTGTGATCCCTTAGGGTTAGTCTATGGGGATGTTGGAAAGATCAAAGAGCTACCAAGGGCCCTTATCAAGGAATGTGGTTTTTTTTTTCCCTTTCCTGTCTGGAATTCTTTGTTGCATTTGGTAGACTGCTCAATATTATGAGCATATAGGCAACTCATTCCCAGCCCACATAGCTAAAGACAAACTGTATGGAATGTACAGGACATAAGAGGCATTGAGTAGAGGCAGGAAGGAGAAATGGATAAGGAGAAGTTAAAGAGATACAGGAAGAAAGGCTCAGTCAGGCACTGCTTCCTACAGGAAGCCTTCTTTGAGCCCTCCCCAAGTAGTGGGTGCTCCTTTCCTCCTTAATGTATCTTTTATATTCTTTGTTTTTAGTGTATGTGGTTTCTTCTCCCTATCTCCAATAAAATATAAGCTTCTTTGAGGGCAAAAACTGTTCGTTTCTTTGTTTTGGGAAAAAAATTGTGTTTGTATCCCAAATATTTAGCATATTGTCTTGCAAATAGTAAATACTGAATAAACGCTTACTGATTTCTAGCAGCTCTTTTTATGGTGGCAAAGAATTGGAAATTGAGGGGGTGGCCATCATTTGGAGAATGGCTGAACAAGTTGTGGTATATGAATGTAATGGAATACTATTGTGCTATAAGAAATTATGAGCAGGCAGTCTTTAGAAAAACCCGGAAAGACTTAAATGAACAGATACTGAGTGAAGTGAGCAGAACCAGGAGAACACTGCACACAGTAACAGCCATGTTGTGCAATGACCGACTTTGATAGACTTAGCTCTTCTCAGCAATGCAAGGATCCAAGACAACTCCAAAGGACTCATGATGGAAAATGTTATCTACATCCAGAGAAAGAACTGATAGAGTCTGGATGCAGATCAAAGCACACTTTTTTTGGTCTTATTTATTTCCTTGGGTTTTATTTGTCTGTGTTTTCTTTCATAACATGAGTAATATGGAAATATGTTTTGCATGACTGCACATGTATAACCTATATAAAATTGCTTTCCATCTCAGGGAGGAGCTAGGGGAGAGAAGGAGGGAGAGAATTTGGTACTCAAACTTTTAAAAAGTGAATGTTAAAATTATTTTACATGTAATTAGGAAAAAATAAAATATTAAATATATAAATGCCAACTGAATTAAATTGATATGAGTTTAATTGAATTAAAATAGAGCACTTTAGAGGGGGGAGGAAAGAAAGAAGGAAGGAAAGAAGGAAGGAAAGAAGGGATAAAAGAAAAAAGAAAAGATGCAAGAGAGGGAGGGAAGAAGGAGGGAGGGGAAAATGAGGGAAGAAGGAAGGAAGGAAGGAAAGAGGGAGAGAGGAAAAATAATTTATTAGGTACTTTACCAAGCACTGTGCTAAGAGCTAGAGATACAACTAGAAAAAGCAAAATAGTTTCTGCTCTAAATGGGCTGATTTTTTTTAACATTCATTTTTTCACTTTGAGTTCCAAAGTCTCTCCTCCCTCATCCATTCATAAGGGAAGCAATATGCTAATCATCTCACATTCTAAATGGGAGCGACAACACTTATAGGTGGTTTCATCGACCCTAATGATCTTGAGGATGTAGATGTAAGTCAGATGGCCCAGGGGACCTTAGGTTGCATTGGTAGGTCAGATGGCGATGCCTGGGGGCCTGGAGGTCTGGACATCATAGTGGCAAGGCCAATTATGGCGATTCCCTTTTTATTTCCTGATTGGTGGATTAACCCTCAATCTCTTCCTTATGGGAGAAAATAGAGTCTCCGCATTGGCAAGAGGAGTAGGGGTGGCCCAAAGTGCCTGCTTCCTGCTGGCCTATTGGGCAAGATCCATTCCAGGCAGGTGAGCAGGCTGAGGCAGGGACAGATAATTAGGTGCAATAGGACGCAGTCAGGGATGTGAGGGAACCAGCTCAAACCAGCTCACCAGAGCCTATTGTTAAATTTTAAATGTCAGCCTTTATAAATGCTACAAATCAGGGCTCCATTTATTGTTATAAACTTAAGAAAGTGATGGAGAAAATATAAATAATGCAGATTCAACATAAAACTCGTCCTGTGTGTGAATGGCTAGATTAGAATTCTCTATGGGATTAAGGCCTGTGCCTGAGGCTACTGTTCAGTCTGGCTACCAAAAGGTAGAGAGCAAGAAAAACCTGCTTATCCTTTAGTGTTGAATAGCAAAGCAGAGCGCTCTCTGAAGGTTTTCCTTTCATAAATATAAGGCTCAGGAAAAACTTCCTGAAAAATGAAAACTGTTGGGAACAGTTCCAAAGTGCCTCATGAGATGGTGACTTTCCCAGTGCTCAGAGAGATTCCTTCAGCTTGGAGGTGGGACCACGAATCAGGTGTGTGACAATAGAGTTCCCTTCCCCATCGAGTTTGGAGGAGTTGGCTGAAAAAGTCCCTTCCAAGTTTCACATTCTGTGATTCTGTAATTTCAGCAATGGTTTTTCTCTTCCCTCATGCCAGAGGCTGACCAATATGGATTCTTTCCTCATTTAAATAACATCAGAGGAAAATGCATCTCTACAAATTTCAGGGCTCCTGAAACTCCTCTGGGAATTTGCGACCTGAAAAGAAGAAAAGGGGGTGGATAAAGGTAGAGGGTTTTTCTCCTCTTTAAAAGGAGAGTCTTGATTTTTAATTTGTGAAGCCTGAATTGTTAGCTCTCTAGCTAGTTGTCATCTCTCTTAACCAGTCTCTTGTACATTAGATTCAGAGGCTGTCCTAGCCTGTGTAGTAATAAAAGGAAAAGTCTATTTATTCATTCAATAAACATTCATTAAATATTAAGGAAAAAGCATTGTACCAGTTACTGTGAAGTGAACAAAATTTTAGGGTAGCTCCATGACACAATGAATAGGGTACAGGGCTTGGAGTCCAGAAGACTCAAGTTTGAATATGATCTCAGACACTTACTACCTGTTGTGACTCTGGGCAAGTTACTTAAATAAATGTTCTGTGCCTCAATTTCCTCATCCGTAAAATGGGGATAATGATAGCACCTACTTTCTGTGGCATTTGTGAGGATCAAATGAGTTAACATTTGTAATGTGCTTTGTAAGCCTATGCAATTATTTTGAAAAGAATTGGAGCCTGCCTCCATGGAGCTTTCAGGCTAGTAGAGAGATAAGACATAAACACCTGTAGCACCCTCACTCTACCCTTCCCTTCCTGTTGTGATGATTAAAGATGTGAGGGAGAAAAGGGGATCAGCCAGGGAAGATGGAAGGAGAGCTAGAGGTACAGGCCGGGAAAACAATGAAGTTTGGTTTTGTCTTTCCCCAGGGTCCAAAAAGGGGAGGAAAGAGCAATGGTTTAAGGAGGACTTTTTCCACAGAGTTGGCCAACCTTTGACTATGCTTTGCTAAGTCTCTCATGATATACCAGCCTTGGGGAGCAATGAGAACACTATGCAGCCCAGCTAATGAGCAACACTGCCAAGAGACAAGGAAAATGAGACTCCTGGCAGTGTCAAAGCTGGAAAAGTAAAAGCAACAGCATCAGGACCCATCACCCACTCCATTCCATCTTCATTCCCCAGGCTGACTTGACTGTGACCACTTGGGAGGCCATGGGAAAGCCCATGGGGGGCACTTAGGCCAAGAGTGCTAAAGGAAACAATTACAAAGAAAACCAATTATATTAACATGTAGTTATTAAAATATATGTATATGTATTTCTATAGTGCTCTTGCATTAGATTCTACTGCTAAGGGTCACCAAAGATAATAATAACTGACATTTATAAAGCACTTTAAGACTTTGCAACATGCTTAATGTATATTATGGAATTTGGTATAGATTTGTGAAGGAAGTACTTTGGGGACATTTGCAAAAATCTAATATTTGGGATACTTGTAATCCCCAGTGGGGAAGCTAGGCCTAGATATCAGAACTGTGTCTGGGAACTCAGATTTGGAGCAGGACTATAGAATGGTTATGCACAGAATGGGCCTGGAAGAAACTCCGGACAAACAGTACCAATGGTAGTTTTATTATATTTTGATTATACTCCTTTTATTTCTTTGTTCACAAGTAAAGAATGTGTCTAGCCAAGCCATGCTCATGGTAGACTCCATTGTGCCATGTTCACACGAATTGAATTCTCAGAATTATCAAACTGAGAGAGGAAAGCACAGGTTTTGAAGTGGCTGCTGGCTTTAGCCAAGATTCCCATTAGATACATCCATACTGACCACATTCCCATTCTTCTTACAAGGTTTCCACCCACAAAAAGACAATATTGAGTGATAAAAGTTTCGGTTCCCTAAAACTCTAGAGACATTAGTGTTCTCTTCAAATACTCCCTTGTATTGGATAAAGGGCAGAAGTGGCAAGGTGAGCATGAGATCTACCACACTGAGTCAAGTAACTGGATCAGGTAACTGGGAAGGGTGCCCCTTGGTGGGTCAAACACAGGTAACCATTTGGGGCTAAGTTCTAGCAACCTGAGATAATTTTAAAAAAAAATACAAGAAGTCACCCAGCCTCAATTCTCTCAGGTAACTGGGAAGGGTGCCCCTTGGTGGGTTAAACACAGGTAACCATTTGGGGCAAAGTTCTAGCTACCTGAGATAATTATAAAAAAAAATACAAGAAGGACCCAGCTTCAATTCTCTCATCTGTATAATAGGCATAATAATATCTAACACTTTCCTCATATGATTGTTGTGAGGGCTGAATATGATAATGTATATAAAATGTGACAATACCTTAAGTACCATATAAATGTCTTTGGTGACCCTTAACAGTGGACTCTAGCACAAGAGCAACCAGCATAGGATTTAGATGAAGGAGGGTCCTTAAAGATCCTCTAGTCTAAGGATTCTTAACCTGGGAACCATGAACTTAGTGTATATGTGTATGTATGTGTGTATATATGTATGTGTATGTATATGTATATATCCCTATATACCTATATAAATAGAGATTGACATAGGTAGACATATATTTACATATGTTGACATATATTGACGCACATAACATATATATGTATTGACAATTGCATTTCAATATAATTGGTTTCCTTTGTAATCTTATGTATCTTATTTTATGCATTAAAAAATATTATTCTGAGAAGGGGTCCATGCCATATAAAAAAATTAAGAACCTCTGATCCAGTCTGACCCCCTCAAAATATTCAAGCCACAATTATTTTGTAGATGGGCTAGTGAAGCCCAGAGACATTAAGTAACTTGTTCGTGCAGCTGGCAGATAATAGAGTGAACTCACAGGCTCTGGGTTCAAATGCAAAGCCAACGAACTCTCTACTACATCCCTTTGCTTCCAACTGATGGAATAGAAAACAACCTACCTGACAGAGTAGATAACCAAAGTGTGTGGGATTACAGAAGGGCCTGGAGAGAAGGGAAGGCAGAGGCATGCGAACAGATACATACACCCTTGATCGCAGGGACAGCATAGGCATCTGTCATGAGGGGACCCATGGAAAGGATCTTCAACAATCAAGCTGAAATTAATTAAAGCAGTCAAATTAGCATAGATTTTGTTGTTGCTGTGACCCCTTTTTATGATAATGCTGATTCTCTCCTTCTCTTCTCCTTCCTCTCTCCACTCTCATATCTCTAGCCCCTTTACTACCCAAGTGCCCTTCAATCGACAAACTATTCTAAAATAGCTTCTGCACAGGCTTCGCAGAAGCCTGCTCTCCTTGCAGATGGTATAGTGGACCTCAGCTGATGCAAGCCGTTTTAACCTGGAGTATTTGCTGGTTCTGTTTTTTTGTTCTGATGATTGTTAGCTCTTCTGGTTCATTGGTGATGGAAATAAATCACATCTAACATCTTTTGTACTAAAATTAACTGTCTCCTTGGACTGATTGTCTTACCCTTGGTCTCCCTGGAGTTGCACCCACAGGATCTCCAACATGCCTGGCAGGCCCGACAATTTGCTTACGTCCCACGTGAGGAGAGTCAGACTAGTGTTTCCCCTCTGAGGTCAAGGGAGCTGTGGCGACTGCAAGAAAACCAACAGCCTCATTCTGATCAAATGCTGAAAACAAAGGAGCCCCACGCCCTTCATGATCTAATCTTAAAAACAGAGGATGACACTCAATCCTTCTACTGGCTGCGTGACCCTGGACAAGTCACTTACACCTCTGTCTGCCTCAGTTTTCCCGTCTCTAAAATGAGGATAATAACAGCCTCCCAGGGCTGTTGTGAGGATAAAATGACATAATTTTTCAAAAGCATTTTGCAAACCTTACAACTCTATGTAAGTGCCAGTTGTTGTTTTCATTGTAACCACCACCACCACCATCATCATCATCATCATCATCATCATCATCATCTTGTTGTTTCTAGACAAGTAGCAGAAAGAGTGTTGGGCTTATAGTTAAGTGAATCTGAATTCACATTTGGTTTCCAACACCACCTAACCATATAATCATAAACAAGCTATTTCATATCTCTAAGCCTCAGTTTCCTCTTCTGTAAAATGCAGTAATTACACCCACCGTTCCTATCTCACAGAGCTGTCACATGGATCAGACGAGATAATATATGAAAAATGCTTTTGCAAACCTTAGAGTACAATATAACTGTCAGCTACCAGTAATATTGCCGCTATTAGCCTTGCCAGTCTGAGCCTATGACGGGGACCAGAAGGGAGAAAAAGAGTGGAGAAGAGTGGGGAATCGGCTCCATTTGAATGTGCCTGGCCATATTGTGAAGAAGCCATAGCTTCTTTACCGCTTTTGATTCAACTTCTTCAACATCATGTCTGAAGTCTACCTGGGCTTTGGGGGGGGGGGGGTTTGTACAGCGTTTGAGGAACTGGGCGGAGGGAGATGAGAGGAGTTAGTATTAAAAGATTTTTTAAATAGTATTATTCTTATCCATTTTGATTGCAATCTCTTCCACTCAGGACTTCACCATGACTTGAGATTTGAGCATAAGCTTTTGATATGAAACAAAGAGCCATACTAATGGGTAATAAAGACCATTAGAGTCAACATGGCAGTCCCTTGCTCAAGAATCTTCCATGGTTCCCTATTGTTTCTCAGATAAAACCCCAAATCAACTTCATTATTTGGTATTTAAAATCATTCAGTCTAGCTCTAGTTTATCTTTCCAGGCTGAATACACACTATCCCCAGGGCCCATTTAATGTTCCCCTCACATAACATCCTATCTCCTAACACTGCCTTTTCACAAGCATCTCCCCCATGCCTAGACACTCTCCCTCCTCACCTCAGCTTCTTAGAATCCTTAACTATCTATAAAACTAGGCTCCAATGTCTTCTCCTACAAGAAGCCTCTCCTAATTCTCCCCATCCTTCCCCTGGGGCAATAATATCTGACAATATCTCTCCCTTATACACTGGCCCCAAGGAGGCTATGCTAGCTTTTCCTAAGACCCTGCCTAATGCAGGCTAGACTTGTTTTTATTTCTTTTTTTTTTTTCTTTAAAGGGTATGGAAACTGTCCTTGAGATTTGATCGGCTCAGGGAACTAAAACTCAGTCTGTTGACATGGCTCCATGGTCACCTGAGGGCATAAAAGAGGCCTGCCCATGTGAAGTCATGGGGCTCTTCAGACTTGGCAGATACCCCAATGCCACATGAGTCACTGTGCTTCAGGCCCAAGCCTGAAGATGAGGGGAATTCTATAAGTGCTACATCCTTGTTGAAGATTCCTCTCTATACTAAGCTGAGTAAACCTCCTTTTATTAATTGTTAGATGGTCTATGACTGCCTTATTTCATTCCAGTTCTGAACCTTAAGAGTCATTCTGACCTGATTCAGGCCTGGTCCACGGAGCTGAGCCTCCCTGCCCACCTCTCCCTGTGCCAAATTACTTGTTTATTTATTTTGTGTTTATATATCTTTGTACATGTCATATTCCCCACCCTCACCCCAGCAGAATGATTCCTTACCTCATTTCTTATTAAGTCTTAATCATTGAATTGGCATTTCCTCAGTCCAACTGAGACCTGTTAAAGACCTTAGCTTGAAAAGGGCCAAGGTTCCCCACTGCATCCTGGGCCATCTCCAGTTGTCCTGATCTATATCTCGCCATTGGACCCAGATGGCTCTGGAGGTGAAAGTGAGGTTGGTGACTTTGCACAGCCCTCCCTCAGTTAAATCCAATTGATTCGCATGTCACGGCATCACCTCCCTGATGTCACGGCCCTCTTCAAGATTGAAGCAGCAACAACCCAACAGAATATTTGCTTCTTGAGGTAAAGGACCTTTAAATTTTGTCAATTAAATTTGTATCCTGACAATGTCTTATACATAGTATATGCTTAGTAAATGATTTTTTAATAAATGAATGAGAAAGGACATAGAGATGTAAAGGGAAGAGATTAGGTTGGAGAATGTTCTATCACTGTAGCATGACAGCTTTAGACATCATTTAAACTCCAATACTGACCTCATAATAAGTCAGTTTGCACCTACACATTTATGAATGTCCCTAAGCATGCAATATATGAGTACAAGGCACCACTCTTCACTGGAATTTCTTCCTCTCTAAATCTCTGTGAAACTAAATTATTTTGGCTCTCTTCCTATCTCTCTGGCTGCTCCTTTTTTTTTTTCAATTGTTTTCCTGGTCCTTCTACTACCTCAGGTCCCTCCCTACTATAAACCATCTTCCATAGAGCTGCTAACGTGATATTCCCAAAGCACAGGTTTGACCACGTCACTCCCTTGTTCAGGAAGCCTAAGTGACTCCCCATTGTATCTATTTGGCACCTAAGGCCTTCACAACCTGGCTCTAAACTGCCTTTCCAAGCACTTGATGGCCCCACCAAACTTATTTCCATGTGGTTCCTCACATATTACAATCCATCTCCCATCACTAGGCTTCTGCATAAACTCCCCAGTGCCTGGAATGCACTCCCTCTTCTCTTAGACGTCTTAGAATTCCTGACTTCCTTCAGTTGTTATCTCCTACATAAGGCCCTTCCTAGCCCCCCAGCTACTAATGTTTCCATATAAAAATGAAGTATTTTTGTGTTTGTATACACTCGTATAGGCAACTGTTTTCTCCCCTGATGGAATGTAACCTTCTTGAAGGCAGGGACTGCGTCTTTTATGTCTTTTTATTCCCAGCTCCTAGCACAGTACCTGATGTATCAGTAAGTTGGTTTGATTTCTTGATTGACTCCTACCTATTGATTGATTATTAAGTTTACTGAGAGTAGAGATTGTTTTTTCTCTTTGTATTTCTATCATCAGTGACTAGCTCAGTGCCTGGCATGTAATAGATATTTAATAAATGCCTGTTGATTGATTAATACCCCCAACTGGGCTCTCCCCTCAAATCCAAAAATTGAAATCTTCCTTTTCCCACTGGAACTGGGGCTTCTGCCTTATGGGCTTACAAATCATAAATTTGGAGATAAAAGGGACCTTAGAGATAATTGAATTCAGTACCCCCATTGGATGCCACCATTCTCCTCATTCCCTGTTTCCAAACCTCAGGGTCAGCTTTGGTTGTTCTCATTTCATTCACACCCAATATCTAGTTGGACACAAAGTCCAGTTGGTCAGCAAGTATTTATTGTTGTTGCTGAGCCATTTCAGTTGTGTCCAAATCTCCCTGATCCCATTTTGGGGGTTTCCTTGGCAAAGATACTGGAGTGGTTTTCCATTTCCTTCTCTAATTCATTTTACAGATAAGGAAAATGAGGCAAATAGGGTAAAGTGACTTGCCCAAGGACACACAGCTAATAAGTATCTGAGGCTAAATTTGAACTCAGGTCCCTCTTGACTCCAAGGCTAGCACTCTACCCACTGTGCCACGTAGCCTGCCCCTACAACATTCCACCAAATAGTGTATTAAGAGCTGAGTAGGGGCAGCTCAATGGTGACTAGCTGTGTGACCCTGGGCAAGTCCCTTAACCCCTATTTCTCAAAAAAAAAAAAAGGCTGAGTAGACCAAGAAAGATAAAAGACAGTGCCTGCTCTCAAAGAGCTTATAATATAATGGCATTTACAAAGTCCAGTCAACCCAACCTCCTTCAACGGCACCCATGGTATCCCTCCCTTTCCAATTTCTGCTGCCTCAACCTTAGGCCCTGTAGGCCCTTTCACCTTGTGTTTAGATTGTTGTAAGCATCTCCTACCAGGCTTCCCCTTCTTCTAGATACTAAATCCAACTCAAACCCCAATTCCATTGCATACCACTGTAGGTTTAGCTTCCTAAAGCACAGTTTTGACCATTGAAACAACTGCCATTTCTGGAGCACTCTTGGGTTTACAAAGTGCACTCCTCACAAAAAATTCTGTGAGGTAGTCAGTATAAGTTGGATTGGTTGGATTGTCTTCATTTTATGAGTGAGAAACAGGCTCAGAGAGAATGGGTCACAATGCTAGTGAGCACTTGAACTGGGACTTGAAGCCAGCTCTCCCTCCTCTAAAACCAACACTTTTTTCACTTCCCTTCATTTAAGTAGGCACTTAAGAAATGCTTGTGGACTGATTGATCCCTAAAAAAACCCTTATTTGGTATAGTCTCAAGGTACCTCACTATCTTGGCCCCTTTCTTCTGAATAACCTCCAACCAGCAGTCTGAGAATTTCCCGAGGAGGGTGACCATGATAGTGACAAGCTCTGAGAAGATTTATTCATGTAACTACCCTTCTCAAAAAACTTCAATGCCTTTGCATTGTCCACAGAAAAAGAACCAAACTACTCAGTTCAAGACCCTTGACAATTCTACTCCTACCCACTTTTCCAATCCCACTGTTCCCTAACCCAAAGCTCCAGCCCAACTAGACTGCTTAACTATATCCCACACACCAGTTAACCTTCTTCAACGTGTCTGCTGTTTCACGCAGGACCAGGGCCCTCAGCTTAGAAGGCCTTTCCCATGCCTCTCTATTTAAATCTGATCCATTTTTCAAGGTCCAACTCAAGGATCCATTCCTCTATGATATTTTCTATGACCCTGATCCCTACATCATTCTGACTAATACAAATGAGATGCACTTACAAACAGCAAGAAGGGATTCTGAAAAGAAAGCGCACTGACTGTAGGACGCTGGGTTGGAGTTTATAGTTTTACCTAAGATTTCTTTATTTTGCTCATTTGATTGTTTTTTGTTGTTTACCAGTATATATTTTTTTTATTTTAAAAATTAATAAGCACATACAAAAAAAAGAAACAACACTGGGTTTGGAATTGGGAGATCTGAGTTTGACTCCTAGAACGTGAGCAGGTCACTCCATGTCTTTAAGTCTCTGTTTTCTTCTCTATGAAGAGAAGGGGTGGTTCTAGATGATCTCAAAGGTCCCTTCCAGGGATCACAGAATTCCATGCCACAACTGACGATGTGGCATAGAAAGAGACCTGGACTTTGAGGTGAGAGAGATTTGACTACATAGCCTAGCTCCGATCATTACACCCTGGGCAATCCTAAGCTTTTCCCCACTCCAACGCTGTTTCCTTATCTGTAAAATGGGGTGATCCCACTCACAGCCCCTTCCTTATAGACTTGTGTTAGGAGAGTGCTTTACAAAGGTGAGCTGTTCTTATGCTCATCATTCGAAAATAAAGTTTCCCTCCTCTGACTTCCTCCGGCATATATACGTACCACTTTTTAGCATGGTGCTTTGTCATCTACTTCTTCATATGATGAACTTTTCTGCATCGCACCAGGTGATCTCCGAGGTCCCTTCCAACTCTAAAATGAGTTCTTCTTGTTATTTTCTTCTTCTTGTTCAGTCATGTCCAACTCTTTATGTTCCTATTTGGAATTCTCTTGGCAGAGAGATACTGGAGTGGTTTGCCATTCCCTTCTCCAGCTCATTTTACAGATGAGGAAACTGAGGTAAACAGGGTTAAGTGGCTTGCCCAGGATCACAGAGCTAGTATACGTCTGAGGATGGATTTGAACTCAGGTCTTCTTGACTCCAGGCCCAACACTCTAACCACTGTGCCATCTAACTGCCCATTCTAAAATGCTGTATGCCATGATCCCATCTCCCCAAGTACATTTTAAGCTCTTTGAGGGCAGAGATCATTTCTTAAACATGCCTCTATATCCCATTGCACCTAATACCATTCTATAGTCACACTTCAGAACACTCAATAAATATTCATTGAATTAATCATGACAGGAGCATACACTTACAGCCAGAAAGACCATGATAGGCCATCTAGTCCAAAGCCCTCAAATTTTACAGATAAGAAAACTGAGGTCCAGAGATTTAGAGTGACTGGGCCAAGGTCATTTAGGCAGTAAATATCAGAGACAAATTCTGAATCCAGGTTCTCTGGTTCCAGAGTTCATGTTCTTTCCATTGTACTACACTGTCTGTCACGGGATCTTTGGTTTTAGAGATAAATGAATGAATTAATGAAAGAAATGGAGAGGACTTTTCTACAAATCACTGCTTTGCAATGCTGCAGATGCTTTCTTCCAGATGTTATGTAGCATCATAGAGAAACCATACAAAAGTTAGCAAGTTAAGGGTGATTAGAGTACAATGACTCCTTTTTCAGACATTTGGTCAATAGGGGTAACACGACTTTAATTAGTGCAACAGGACAATAGGGATTAAATTGGCTCCGTCACAGGATTTTTGCAGGATGACACTCATAGTATTACTATCCAACTTCAAAGATTTGGAAAGATGTTCCAGCTAATGCTAGAGAATAGAAACCTGTTTTTCATCAACTGGGCTGGCCTGACAAATTAAGTCTGTGGAGTCATTAGATTAAGATAAGAGCTTATCTCCTGGCCTGACATTTATTCAGAGGTTTTTATTCTGCTCAGTTTGTAATTAGTGCTGTTGAATGTTTAACACTGCTTTGTCCAGTCATTCAATAATTCTGAATCTCTTGGTGGACTCCAGTGTCTACTAGGGGTGGGGGGTAGGATGGTTATCAAAAAGAAATGCAGTGCAAGTGAATTAGTTTAGAAGATTGAAATAATTCCTCAAACTACTACTGCATGGAGAAATAAAAGGGGGCAGGGGCAACTTTTAACGACTTACATACAGAAGAAAACAATCGTCCAGGGCAAACATATGGGGGTGAATGACGAGACTGTCTTTACCTCCAGAATTTCTGAAGGTTTGTCTCATTCTAATGCTATTCTCCAAACAGCACAATCACACAAAGTAATAAGTGCCTGCTACTCCACTCCTCCCTGAAACAGCCCAAACTGGACAGGCTTCCGGCCATAGAGTCGAGAAAAAGCTCAAAAGATAGTTTTTGGTTTGTTTCCTATGGCTGATTTCACTCTACGAAGTTTGGTTTTCCTGTTCTCGTTTCGTTATAATAACAAGCTGATTGCTATAGAATAAACTAATACATTGAGCCTGGACACGTGTTTCCACGGTCTGTCAAATAAACAAGAGCTTGGATTTTAAGACGCTTGGTTTGCAAAATTAAGAGTTCCATGTTGGAATAATAATTAGTGATTAAATGGGTGAGGCCCAATTTGGGGGAATTTGGCAGCTTGGCCCAAAGTTGCATCCTGTTAAACATTACTGTCACATCATTTATTTTGTCCTAAGCGCAGACATCTCCCTCCTCTCAACATGTTGCAACTGACACCTTTAGAAAGAGGCAGCAGGGAGAATCTCATGGGATGAACCACTGAGGATGTATGGGGACGCCATCTTGCTTACAATCCACTAGATAATAGGGTCATAGACTTAAAGCTAAAAGGGACCTGAGAGGTCATTGAATCCAAATGCTTTCAATTTACTGGTGAGGAAACTGAGACCAAGAGATATCAAATAACTTTCCCAGAGCTACTAAGTATGCGAGGTAGAATTTGAATTCAGGTCTTCCTAGATACAAGACTCTATACTAAGCAATCAGCCTGACAGGAAAGCCCATGAATTGGGGGCAATAAGTGAGGAAACTTCATTAAAATGCTGTTTTGTTGTAGCAAGTGAGTGAAAGAATTCTCTAATCTGCTTGGTGAGCAACAAAGATGTGCATGGAACTTGGGCCAGAACATACCTTTTCCCTCCTCCTTCTCCCCATCACTTACATTGACGTGGATCTCAAGGGCCTCCAATAAAAAGACAAATCTAGCTCAAGATATTTTTCCTATAGAGTAGCATCAGCCTAGACCCGTGGTGGGGAACCTGTGGCGTGGCCTTGAGGCCACATGTGGCCTTCTAGGTCCTTGTGTGTGGCCTTTTAACTGAGTCCAAGTTTTACAGAATGAATCCTTTTATTAAGAGGATTTGTTCTGTGAAGTTTGGATTCAATCAAAGGGCTGCACTTGAGGACCTAGAGGGCCACATGTGGTCTTGAGGCCACAGGTTCCCCACCCCTGGCTAGGCTTTCCCATTTCTGAACTCCAACTCTGTGGAGTGTAATGTTATATGTAACATGGCATCTCCAAAGCTCCCTTCAGCACTGGATAAGTCCTGGCAGGCAGAAAGCAGCCAGGAGCTCCTCATCCCCAGAGCACTAAGGCACTGAGCTAACACATGTGGGCAGCTGGAATCAGGGAGGACAGCCTAGCCACTTACTAGCTATGTGACCTTGAGCAAATTACTTCAGCACTGAAGTTCAATTTTCTCATCTGTAAAATGAAGGGGTTGACTAGATGGCCTCGGAGGCCTCTTTTTGTTCTAAATTTATGATCCTATGACCATCAGTTGGCTGCTCACCACCAAGGTGGGAAGTGTTCAGACAGAAGAAAACATTCCTTCTTTCTCTCGCCCCTTTCTACCTTCTTTCTTTCCTTTTCTCTCACCCCTTTCTACCTTCTTTCTTTTTACCTTCTTTCTCTCACCCCTTTCTACCTTCTTTCTTTCTCTCACCCCTTTCTACCTTCTTTCTTTTTTTCCTTCTTTCTCTCACCCTTTTCTACCTTCTTTCTTTCTTTCCTTCTTTCTCTCACCCCTTTCTACCTTCTTTCTTTCTTTCCTTCTTTCTCTCACTCCTTTCTACCTTCTTTCTTTCTTTCTCAGCCCTTTCTACCTTCTTTCTTTCCTTCTTTCTCTCACCCTTTTCCACTTTCTTTCTTTCCTCCCTTCTGTCACTCCTTTCTACTTTCTTTCTTTCCTTCTTTATCTCACCCTTTTCTACCTTCTTTCTTTCCTTTTCTCTCATCACTTTCTTTCTTTCCTTCTTTATCTCACCCTTTTCTACCTTCTTTATTTCCTTTTCTCTCACCACTTTCTACTTTCTTTCCTTCTTTCTCTCACCTCATTTCTTTCTCCCTTCCCACTTATCCTTACTCTCTCTCTTGGTCCATTTGTCTAGTGCTTTTTCCTTTCACATATATACTGGCTTTCACACTTAGATACAGACACACTCATTCACCTTCATTTTTCTCCCTGTTCTTATAGAAAACACCCAGCCCTGGGTGGTTTATCTCTCTTGTCCCTCTGAAGGTAACAGTCTCTCTTGTCCCTCTGAAGGTAACAGATATTTCTCTCCAAAGGCTACTGACTAGAGCTGCCGCTAAAATGAGACTGTTCCTCCCACCCGTCACCCCCACACACTGTCAGAAGGAGAAAGAGGGCTACACAGGTTAGAAGGAGGGACAGCACTGGCAGCTGTAGATAGCTCAACAACAAGGAAACGACTCACTCTGCCTCCCTCTTCTCTGTCAACCTTTAAAGGACCGGGGTATTTCCAATGGCCTTGACTCCAGAAGCAAACAGGAGAAAAGGAGAGTTGAAGGCAGAAACAGCCCCTTCTGGGAGGTGGGGGTTGAGTCTTAGAAGCTGCCTCGACCTGGTGTTGAAGGGAGATGGACTTTGGGAGGGAAACTTATCACTAATGTGGTTCTTTGATCTGAGACAACGAATGAACGAAAGAAATGGCCCCCGCGCCAAGGCTAAGTAGCAACCTTACTGTCAAGGCAGGAAAACAAGCGGAATAGAGCAAGAGGAATAATTCACTTCCTTCTGGCCACTTCTTAGAATTCCTAGCTTCATTTAAGGTCCTAACTCCTTTAGTTGTTAGTACTCTGCTTCCCCAAATTATTATGTATCTTCTCATCAGTTTCCCATCCAATAGAATGTAAGCTCTCTAAGGGCAGAGATGTTTGCCTTCTTTCTATCTCTAAAGTTCTTGACATATATCCAATAATATGTGCTTATTGGATTTGGATTAGAAAAAAACAAAAAGAATCTAGGAAGAAACAGTTGAATGGGGGGGGCGGTAATGAGAGCTATTAAAAGTGGCATTTTCTCCAGTTGTCTGTTTCAGAGATCACAGATCACCACCCAGCACTTAGCACAGTGCTTGGCATATGTCGGGCACTTAATAAATGCTAGTTGACTAACACCCACGTCTGATACGTCTTTCTTTTCTTTCCCGACAAAGACACTAGGCGGCACAGTAGATAAGAGTGCTGGACCTTTAATCAAGAAGATCTGAGTTCAAATTCAGCCTCAGACACTAGCTACATCTCCCTGAGCAAGTCACTTAATCTCTGCTTACCTCAGTTTCCTCAACTGTAAAATCGAGATAATAACAGCAACTACCTCCTGGGATTGTTGTAAGGGGCAAATGAGATAATAATTGTAAAACGTTTAGCACAGCGCCACTACATAAATGCTTATTTCCTCCCCCAACCCCCTCTAGCCCCAAGGTAATGAAAAAGAAAAATGGCAGAAGGGGAGAAAAAAAGAAAGATAAACCTGGCCTTCCAACTCCCCATTGACAATCAGGCAAAGTCTGTTTGGAATGGTCTCAGTCTCAAAATTCAGCCTTGGTGAACTCACCCCACTCCCAGTTTTCTGTAATTAGAGCACTAATGAGAGAGTTAGGAATGTGTTATCAGCTTGGGCAAAAATCCAAACAAGCCCAGTTTGGATCCAAAGCTGGAAAACAGAGTTAACCAAAGGTTAATAGTGGGGCCATGAAGAAGTGAGGAGGAAAACTCAGGCCAGCGATAACCTATGGGAGAAATTGCTTGGGCTGGATTTGTCTTTTGATGAGAGGCCCTTGAGACTCAATTTTGTGAAGCTTGTAATGAGAAGTTGGTAGATCCTTGGAAGTCTATTCAGGCTCATAGAATTATAGATTTAAAGTTACAAAGAACTTCCAGGGTACGTTTAGTCCAGCACCTTCATTTTACAAATAAGGAAACTGAAGCTGAGAGGCAGCGATATGCTGGAGCCAGCTCATACTGACTGGAAAACTGAATGTTAAATTTTCAGTGGGAACATTTGTACCCTGAAATTTACTACAAATAAGGCCTTGGTTTATTGTTTTTTGATTGTCTCAAGAAAGTGATAGAGAAAATGTTATTAATTCAGATTAAACTTAAAAATATGTCCTGCAAGCATTTTTTTTTTGAGAGCCAGTTGTTAAATTTGACCTGCTGAGAGGACTTGCTCAAGGTAACAGAGGAAATAACAAAATCACAAATCCAATTCTCTTTGCCTCCAAATCCAGGGCTTTCTCCATAGATCTGAGGTTGCTTGCATTACGTAAGCTGTTTGGAATGTTTAAGCTATAAGGAAAGATTTAAGCTATAAAGATCCTCTAGTTGAAGGCCCTCGTTTTATACATGAGGACACTGCGGTCCAGAGAAGTGATTCTGCCAAGATCAAATGGTCAGTTCATGTCTGAGCCGGGTCAGTGGGTCTTGAACCCATGATTGCTGGTTCCTTCGATCTTTTCGGTGTCCCTCCCTACCACTCCATGGAGCTTAATGACAAAGAGCTACCAAATCCCACATGGATAGCACCCTCTAGAAGACCAAGTATTGATGAGATAATAAAAAAAAGTCAGTTTCTCACCTGGAGATGTTGCTCCAAGCTAAGGCTCAATCCTGTTCACTGAGGTAATGAGCAAGACTGAAACAGACCTACAGCGTGAAGGCCTCGAATCTTTCTCCATAGGGAAGTAGAGGAAGGCTTCTGTTTGAAAGCAGACTTAGATTAAAGAGCTTGGGTCCAGAATCTGGTGCTAAGAAGAAGTTTACTCTCAGCTGCTTGACATCTGCTAGGTGATGAGGTGGGAAGAAGGGGGAAGGGAAGATTACCAAATAGGAGATTTGCTTCCCCATTATCAAAATTCTCTAGAAAACTAAAGACTACATTATCCAGTTTAGAATCTTTATTTTTGGATCCAGAGATATGATTCATCAATGTGGGTGTGGAAACTCTCCGCACCAATGCAGATGGGTGATTGGTTTGAAATTTATCATCTGAGAAAGTAGCCTAGGGCACTGAGATATTAAATGACTTGACACAGGTTACCCAGCTAATAGATGTCCAGAGGCAGGACCTGAATACAGGTCCTTCTGACTCCAATACTAAATCTTGCCCCCTAAAACCATACAGCTTCTCCTCATTTATTATAGATGAGACTTGGGGGAGGGGGGGAACCAGAACTATTTTATTTGGTGCTGGAAACTACCTTTACCAAAGTAGATCAACACTTACTTTGAAGTTAACAGATTTAGAGAATTACTGGAAACATTTAACAGTTAAGTGACTTGCCCAGGGTGATACAGTCAGGATGTGTTAGATTCATCTTTACATTCTGGACTTGAACCCAGGCCTTCCTGACTCAGAGGTTGTCTATTTCTTCACTATGCCATGCTGCCTCACATACTTTTGTTCTTGGGTTGTTTTTTCAGTTGCGTCCAACTCTCCGTGATCCCATTTGGGGTTTTCTTAGCAAAGGTACTGGAGCAGTTTGCCATTCCCTTCTCTAGCTCATTTTACAGATGAGGAAACTAAGGCAAACAGGCTTAAGTGACTTGCCCAGGTCCGCACAGTTAGTAAGTGTCTAAAGCTAGATTTGAACTCTGCAAGATGAGTCTTCCTGATTCCAGACCTGGTGCTCTATCCACAATACCATCTAGCTGCCTCACATATAAGATTATATTATATATCAGATTATATACTCTATTCAAATGGGGCAGAATGAATAGAGATCAAACCTCAGAGTCAGGACATGAGGACCCTATGCAAGTCTCTTTAGTGACTGGTGACCCAAGCAGCTCTCTTAGTGATTAACAATCTGCATTGGCAAAAGTAATTCTTAACTAGGAAACTCAATGAAATCACAGGTTTTGACCCCTTCCCCCATCAGCAAAAAAATAGATCATCCAATATGGTATGTTTTTATATCATATCATTTTAAAGTTAAATGGAAACAGTAACAGCATTTGATTCAACTCGTTCCTTTGACAGAGAAAGAAACTGAGGCCCCAGAATGTCACACAGTCAGTTAGTAGAAGAGTCAAAACTGGAACCCAGCTCTCCTGATTACCAGTCAGCATGGCAAGATCCAGGAGACCAGAATTTGGATCCCGACTCAGACACTTCCTGACTTTGTGAATGTGAAGAAGTCCATAGACAGCTCAGAGCCTCAGTTTTCTCATCTATATAAAATGGGCACAATAACACCAGCTCTAGCTACCTCACAGAATAGTTGGGAGAAGAGTGCTCTGACCTATGCTGACTCCTCCTCCCCAACAATTTAACATGTGGGTCTATTTGACCTTTGAAGTTATTCTAACTTGGTTCTTTTTCTGTAAAGAGTTAAATTCCAAGAAAATAAACTTACCCATCCAACAATTAGCATTCTGAGTTAAGGACTATTAATATTGATATGGAGTCACAGCTTTTAACAGGATGAGAGGTGCCATGGAGGAAAGGAAATAGAAGACAAACATTTCCCATCTAGGGTCTTTACAGCTGAGTGTTACATGCCTGGCATGGGTTCCCTGGTAGATTTTTGGTGGGGAGGAAGGGGTTGGCTTCAGTGGCTTAATAATGATAATAGCTGACATTGCTACACTGCTGGTCCCTCACCAGTAAAGATGGAGCTTTGGGGGGCAGGGCAGAGGGAAAAATGTTGGGCCAGCTGATTTATATCTACGTGGTTTACAGAATGATTGATTTCCTTACAACAGCCCTGTGAGGTAGCCACTACTTCAGGTCTTGTTTTGTTTTGTTTTCCATTTTACAGATGATGAAACTGAGGCCCTGAGAGGTTAAATACTTTCTCTGTGTCCCACCCTACAAATATGGCAAAGCACCAAGTCGAACCCAGATCTTCTGCTCCCAATGGCTCTGTTCTTTCTAAGATCCCACCGACCCTATCTCAGCTAGGTAAGGAAGACTACAGATTTAGAGTACAAAGGTTGGGCCTCCTAGACCAATCCCCCTCCCTTTACAGATAAGGAAACTGAAACACAGAGATATGCAATGACTTGGTCAAGGTCACCTTGGCATAAGTAAGAGAGACAAGATTCAAACTCTGATCTTATCAGTCCAGGGCTCTCTCTTGTCATTATTCTGTCCTTTCAGTCATGCCCAATTCTTTGTGACCCCATTTGGGATTTGCTTGGCAGAGATACTGGACTGGTTTGCCATTTCCTTCTCTGGCTCATTTGACAGATGAGGAAACTCAGGCAAACAGGGTGAAGTGACTTGCCCAGGGTCACACAGCTAGTAAGTGTCTGAGTCCAGATTTGAACTCAGGTCTTCTGTCTTTCTATCCACTGTGCCACTTGGCTGCTCGAGTGCTCTTTCTACTATACCACATTGCCTTGGCATTTCTAGAAAATAGAAAAAGAATTTCTTTCATCTCCATCATCAATATTTGATGAGCTCCTTATTAGGAATTTTATTCCCAGTTCCTCCCTATGAATGAGAGTTCAATAAGCATTTGTTAAGCACCAAGTATATACCTAGCACTATGCAACACACTTAGGGTGCTAGAGGAAGTAGGGGATGCAGTCAGACTTTACCATGTAATTGAGAAGACACAACAAAATACAAGAAAGAAAGGGAAGGAATGATTCCAAGGCACCTAATAGGCAAATGTGTGGTCTCATCTTCTTCTTATTCATTCATTCATTCATTGGGGGGAGGGTATTAGAACCTGTGATTTCATCTGTATAGGGATCTCCTAGGGTGGAAACTCCCTCCACCGGTACAGGCTGCAGACCTATTATCAACCTATCTATGCTTTATAGGTAGAGAGTTTCTTAGATCCACTGAGAGACAAAGTTTCATTGACTATAATTTGAGAGTTGGAAGGAACCTTAAAGGTCATCTGGTCTGACCTCATCATTTTACCAAGGAAGAAACTGAGTCTCAGAGACATAACATAATTTGTCAATAGTCGCTTGATCCAGGGATTCCAGCCCAGGTCTCCTGACTCCAAATCCAATGTTCTTTTTGCTACCCCTCTTCTGTCTTTGTAACCCAGGACCCAGCACATAGTAGGAGCTTAATGAGTGGGTGTTGGATGATTGATTGATTCACATAGCTACCCCTAAATCTTCCAACTCCAAGTCTATCTACCTCCTGTCTCTTCTTTTCCAACTAATTTCATGTTTGATTTAGATGGGATAACATCGAGAGGTATGTCTCTGAGGTGCCCTTTCTTCCCTCCATCATGGCTAAGGCCATATTTTGCCTCCCCAGAAGTTCTGGGGCCTCCTCCATTCCGATTCTGATTATCCAGCCCTCCCAATGACCAGCTCTGAAACACGTGTCTATCTTTGTTCATCAAGAACGATAGGGAATGGGAAAAAATAAAACAAACCTGTCCCACTGTTGAGGCCTTGTTTCAGCTGTATGGTCCAATGCCAAAAATAATGTGAGGGTGGGAAGTTTGCTGCAAGGCTGAGGGGGAGAGGTGTGGAGAGGGGAGGGGTGCATGAGAGGGTAGTTCATGTTCTCTTAACACAGAATGCCTTGTTTTACTTTGAAAACAATGTCATGATAAGGCGAACTTCCAAGAGCAGAGGTTGCCATCTGATTCAGGCCTCAGTGTGAAAACATTGTCAAACAAGTTTTCATGGCCGCAGATACTCAAGAAATTTCCCTTCCCACTATCCCTTCCCCCTAGACTCTGAACCTCTGCCTAAATGGCCCTATTGTATTCTGTTAGGGCAATAACAGCTTTCCCCTCACTTCCCCTATTGGAAAGAAAGTGGGGGGGGGGACCAAAATACCACCTTTTGTCAGTATTCCACAGTTATTAGAGGAAGGGAAATGGAGGTAACCAGCCCTGGGAAGCCTGCCACCCATCCACAGAGTCAAAAGGATTTTATGGAAACAGCAATTTGCATCTTGTCAAATACTTCCTTAACATTTGGGGGGAAAAAAATTCCCCAAATGTCAAGTGAGTGAGTAATTTGTACAGTACTGGAGATCTTGTTATCCTCTGACTGATTCATAGCATATTTTGGGTGTCCCAGAAACCAGCCTAAATGAATGTTAGTAAATAAGGAAAATAAAATTTCCCCATGTAGGGAATAGAAATCGTTGATGACTCAGAGTTCCAGAGGAGGAGAAAGAAAACCCCAAGAGAGCTCCACCCCTCCCCACTAGGCCCCCTGATAGACCTCTCAGTAGCTAGGTGGTTCAGTGGATAAGAGTGCTGAGTCTGGAGGCAGCAAGATCTGAGTTCAAATCCAGCCTCATCCACTTACTAGCTGTGTGACCCTGGGCAAGTCGTCAATTCCAGTTTGCCTTAATCCACTGGAGAAGGAAATGGCAAACCACTCCAGTATCTTTGCCAAGAAAACTCATGGACCCCATGATCCAAGGGGGTCACAAAGAGTCAGACACAACTGAACAGCAACAACAACAGAGTAGAATGAGCCTGCTTACACTTAGCCTACAGGAGTGATGTAGCAAAAGGCACCAATGAGTATTTCTTAAATCTGTGCCTTATAAAAAAAAAAAGACAAAACAAACAAAAAAAAGACAAACAAAAGATCTGAAGGTTCTGCCCTCAAGGAGTCTTGAAATCCATTCATAGACCCTTAGAGATGGAAGGAATCTTAAAAATCATCCTGACTAACACTCATTTTACAGATGAAGTCAATGAGGCCCAAAGAAGCCATTTTGGGGGCAGCTAGGTGGCTCAGACCTGAATTCAAATTTGATTTCAGACATTCACTAGCTATGTGATCCTGAGTAAGTCACTTCAACTCTGTTTGCCTCAGTTTTCTCATCTGTATAATGGGGATAATAATAGGGTCTACCTCGCAGGGTTGTTGAGAGGATCAAATGAGATAATAATTGTAAAGCACTTAGCCCAGTGTCCTGGTACACAGTAAGTGCTAAATAAATGCTGCTGTTGTTATCATCATCATCATCATCATCATTATGATTATGATTATGATTATTATATAAAATTTAAAGCTGGCAAGTGCCCTGAAGAACATTTCACCCCCATTTCACAGATGAGGATGCTGAATTAGAAAAGTCATTAATTGTCCAAGGTAACACTGCTAGTAAATGGCAGAGATGGTATTCCAACCTAGATTTTCTCAGAACCTCTCATTCATTTTACAGATGAGGAAACTGAGACCCACCATGGTTAAGTGACCTGCTCAAGATTACATAGGGAGTAAACAGCAGAGGTGTGTGTGTGTGTGTGTGTGTGTGTGTGTGTGTATAGACCCCAGAGGCTGCCTAAATAACTTAGCCAGGGTCACAGATAGAGCATGTGTGAAAGATGGCACTGGAGTCCAGGTCTTCAAGGATTTTTTTGACGATATTAGCTTGCTATCCACTACCCTATGCTGCCTCTAGCCTCTAAGGTAAAGAGAATGTCTATTCATTTAGGATCATATGCTCGGGGAAATACACACACACACACACACACACACACACACACACACACACATAACTAACAAGATGAGGGAATATGTAATAGATGCCAAACAAACCCTGTCTGTCTGTGCTCATTAGTAGTATGGATGTGACTTGGCAAGCCCAGATGTCCAAACCTCTTTTCTAGCCAGAACTCAGGTCTAAAGTGACCCTTTTGTGGTCTCCTTTGCTTTTATTGCCACCCTTGGAGGAGTTGAGATCATGCAGATTACTACACAAGCATATCCTGGAAAAAGCCACTATAAACTCCCTGAGCCTCTGTTTCCTTTACTGTAAGAGAAAGGATAGACCTAAGTGACCGCCAAAGTTCCTCCCATTCCTAAAGCTATGATCCTAAAAAAGTACCCATTTAATTTATCTTAGAGGCCCAAGAGGCAGCATAGGATAGTGGACAGCAAGCTAACTTTGAAGCATCTCATGCCTTATCTGAGACCCTGGGGAAGTCACTTAACCTCTCAAGGGGTCGAGGCAACTCTCCAAGACTATATGTTCCAGATGAACTTCTATCTGCATCAGTGATGTGATTTCCACTGGAAATTCTCTACACTGACAAAATCATAGCTTTAAGACGCTCGAGCTTTTTTCACTTTGGAAGCTTTAAAAATCTATAAAGAAGGAAAGAGAGAGGTGGGGGCTATGGGTGAGGAATTTTGTATAGACATACATACATACATATGCATATGTTTATTTTGGTAGTTGATTTGACTTAACTGTTTTTCTCTTTGACAAAGGAAGGTTCACAAAAAGGAGGACAGATGTGGAAATGACTATGGTATGAAAATTGCAGGCATCAATAAATACTTACGATATCATTTTTTTAAAGTAAGATGGGCAGGTAGGTGGTGTAGTGGATAAAGCACCAGGCATGGAGCCAGGAATTCTAATCTTCTTGAGTTCAAATCTAGCCTCAGATACTTACTAACTGTGTGACCATGGTCAAGTCACTTAACCTCGCTTACCTCAGTTTCCTCATCGTCAAATGAACTGGAAAAGGAAATGGCAAACCACTCCAGTATCTCTGCCAAGAAAACCCTAAATGGGGTCACGAAGAGTCAGACACGACTGAAAAATGACCGAACAACAACAGAGAGGGGGTGGTTCTCAAGACAAGGTGATTTTTTTGAAAAAGACTTTTGCTATTCCTATCATAGGAAACGTACTGTTTTACAAGTTTCTTATGTATTGATGATTCTCCAATCAAGTTACGTGGAAAATATCTGGATTTAAAATCTGGAAAATCTTACAAGATTATGTATGCTACTACAGGTTTAACTTCTGGGCCTCCAAACAATCAACTCAGAAGGAGCCATCTCCTTTCACCATGTTAAGGATCCATGATGTCATCAATGTGTGTCATCTCTGCCTCCGTTGACACAGTTCATGACCATGTTATGATATAGGAGTAGGTCTCAAGACCTACTATAGTAGAAAAATTCATCATCTTACCTAGGATGAGTCTTCTCAATCTTAGCTAAGCTGGTCCTTGGACAATAAGCACATAGTACATGGTTGTGGACAATAGGCCCATAGTCAAAGTCGTTTTAGCCTAGAGCCTGTCAAAGTTTATGCTGGTTCCTCTAGTGATACAGTCTTTGAGAAACCAGGATGAGTCTCAAGAGAGACTGATTCTGTTCAACCATCTCATTCAGAGCTAATTCCAAAGCAAATCCATCTCCAGTAGAAGACTCTCCTTTTAGCTCTCCTCCTCATCCTCCATCTCCCATCCTAGGAAGATACCTTAGGGTGGAGAGCACAAGTGGGTTTTACCTATGACACTATGACGAGACAGAGAAATTGCCCTCCTGCCCACAGTAGCCCTTTTTCCATCTACTCTCCACAGTCAGCTTTGACTTTGAGATGGGAGAGGCATTTAGGAAAGTCAACTATCCTTCAAAACATATTTCAAGGCTGATCTGTTGCATGCCTTAATTCTAGGAAGGACAAAAGTTTTGTTTCAAACAGGGCCTGGTTGATCACAGGGATATCTCTGCAAATATCACTTGTGGTGTAGTGGGATGGAGCACTTAGAATCAGGGGGAACTGAGTTTGAACCCTGCTTCAGAAATTTACTGGCTATGTGACCCTGAGCAGGTCATTTAACCTGTGTTAGCCTCAGTTTCCTCAACTGTAAAAATGGGAATAATATTAGTACCTAGCTTATGAGGTTGTTACAAGCATCAAATGAAATAACATGTGAAGTGCCTTGCAAACTTTAAAGCAATATATGAATGCTATGATTATTATTATTTTATCATCATCATCCTCTCTACAGGCCTCAGTTACCTTAGCTGCAAAATGAGGATCATGCTACCTATAGTACTTACCTTGTAGTTGAACAGGGCCAACTTCAGGGTGTAGGGGAAGGAAAAGGGAGAAGATTCCAGCCTTAAAGAGCCCCGGAATCTAGATCTTGAGGAACACTGGGGGTTGCTGGCTTCACGCTCAGAGCTGGGTGGCTCCAGACTTTCCAGGGGTCTTTTATTCCTAGGGGAAGGTCAAAGTCCATGTCTTGTTGACTTCCATTGAGTCAGGACCATGCATCATTAGGGTGTCATGGCATTAGCCGTCTCAGCTGACTTTGGTAAACATTTGAAACTGATAGCTATGAGCTCTCTTCTTGTACCATGGCATTCATGTGGCCAACCACGTCTTGGATAGGTCAAAAAGGCTTTGGGTCTCTTTAGCTACGGTTTCTCTGATACCCATTCTCAGGATTTGGAGAGACCTGGAGCAAGCATGTTAAGTCATTACTTGCTGTTTACTGGCTCCCATCTGGGCCAGTCTCAGAAGCTTTTTTTTTTTAATAAAACTGGGTGTCCCTATCTTGTCCACACTGGAAGTGCAGTAGACACTCATGAGCCTGATCCCAATATTGATGGGCAGAGAAGATTTAACCCACTCATTCTGGACCTGGTCCAGTTTTAACCTCTTTAGGCAACTTGGTGACTGTGCCATGCACTGTGCTAAATACTGAGAATTTAAAAAATAAAAATAGCTCCTGCCTTTGATAAGTTTGCATTCTTTTTTTAAAAAAAGATTTTGTGCTTTATTTTTTTTTTTTACAATTGACAGGCATTGATTTTCTCTCCCATCTCCCCTTTCCTACTGAAAAAAAAGAAAATAATTATAACAAACATACAAATTCAAGCGAAACAAATTCCTATACTGGCCATTTTTCAAAATGTATGTTTCATTCTGCACTCTGAGTCCATCGCTTCTCTGTCAGGAGGTGAGCAAATGCTTCATCATTTTGCTGTTCAGTTGTGTGCAATTTTATGTGACCTCATGGATTGGGTTTTCTTGGCAAAGATGCTGGAGTGATTCACCATTTCCTTCTCCAGCAAGTCCCCATTTTATAATTGAGGAAATGAGGCAAAGAAATGTTAAATGACTTGCCCAAAGTCACACAGCTAGTAAGTGTCTTGAGGCCAGATTTGAATTCAGATTTTCCCAACTGAAGGCCCAGTGCTCTATCCACTCATTGTACCACCTAGCTGCCCCTGCTTCATCATTGGCCATCAAAAATTATGGTTGGTCATTGCATTGATTAGAGTTTAAAAGTCTTTCAAAGTTGTTTTTCTTTCTAATTTTGTTGTTACTGTATAAATTGCCCATCTAGCTCCTTACTTCACTATGTATCAGTTAATGCTGGTTTTCCCAAGTTCCTTTGAAACTGTCAACTTCATTTCTGAATGGCGCAAGAGCATTCCATTACATTCATATACCACTATTTGTTCAATCATTTTCCAAATGATGGGCAACCCCTTAGGTTGCAGTAATTTACCGCTACAAAAAGTAATGCTATAGATATTTTTGTACGTTTAGGTCCTTTTCCTCTTTCTTTGATCTCTTTTGGGGGTAAAGGCCACCAGTGGAATCACTGGGTCAAAGGTCTGCAGAGTTTCATGACTTGGGGGCATAGTTACAAATTGCTTTATAGAATGGTTGGAGCAATTCCCAGCTCCAAACACTGCTCATCAATGTGCCTGTTTTCCCACAGTCCCTCCAATGTTTGGCATTTTCACCAATCTGATGGGCATGATATGGAACCTCAGAGTTGTTTCAATTTGCATCTTTCTAATTATTAGCAATTTGGACCATTTTTTAAAATATGGCTTTTAAAGTTTAGATTTATTCCTTTGAAAACATAACCTTATATCAATTGAAAAATA
>NW_020954813.1:2133796-2134904 GCF_900497805.2 Vombatus ursinus
CAACACTTAGATTAGCTGTACGAAATCTGATATACTTTTAGTGAATGCAGAATCTATTCTATGCATTAGTGATAGAGATAGGGACGGGGGCTGCAGCCATGAGTTGCATAATATAGGGAGTTTCAGGATGAGGAACCTCCTTCTGACACTTTGGATTTGGAACCTTCCCTCCAGTTACTAGTCTAGAGAGTCAGATGAATTGTCCAGGGTCACACAATGGGGCGTATTTCAGAGGCAGGATTTGAACTCAGGTCTTCCTGCCTCCAGAGTTTCTTTCTATCTACTGCACCACAGGGCTTCTCAGAATCTTTGGAGGATCTAAGAGAAATTTTGTATCCTTGGTTATTTCACCTTAACACACACCATATGATGGTGGCAGACAAGCAGCAGAGAGGATGACAAGGAGGAGGAAGATGATGACATTTACATAGAGCTTTAAGTTTTGCAAAGCACTTTAGACATAATAACTCCTCTGAATCTCACAACAGTCCTGAAAGGTAGGTGCTACTGTCATACCCATTTTAGAGACAGGGAAACTGCAGTCAACAGAGGTTAAGTGATTGGCCCAGAGTCACTTAGTTTGTGGGTGTGAAGGCAGGATTCCTGACTCCAAGTCCAGCACTCTATCTGGTGTGCTACCCCGATGCTTTTAGATCCACGTTCTGTGACAATGTGCTATGTTGTCCTATAGCATGCATATTACAGGCTTCAGAATAGAGAGGGATTCTACCTTTTAAGGAACACAAAGCATAGAATGAAAGGCAAACGCTTTTTTTATTCACTTCAACAAATATCCAAGAAGCTTATCCTGTGTGCCAGGCATTTGTACACAAAGACACAAAGGAATCAATTTCTACCCTCATGGTGTTTATAATCTGTGAGGCGGGGCGGGGGGGGGGGGGGGGGGAGGACAGACACCAAGGAATAGTGTCCCCATTTAATTAGTAGGGAACCTAAGTAAATAAATGGGAAGTGAATGGCCCAAAGGCATGCAAAGAATGTAACACACACCTATGCTGCCCTACTACCACCACCATCACTTGGTGCGTGCATGTTGAGTTCAAAATATTTTCATATTATTAGCAATAGTTCAATTATATTATTAGTA
>NW_020954813.1:2134948-2135580 GCF_900497805.2 Vombatus ursinus
GAGTTCAAATCTGGCCTCAGACACTTCCTAGCTGTGTGACCCTGGGCACGTCACTTAACCCCATCTGCCTCAGTTTCCTCATCTGTAAAATGGGCTGGAGAAGGAAATGGCAAACTACTCCAGTATCTTTGCCAAGAGGCTGACTTGTCTAAAATCACTTGTGAATTATCAGAATTGATGTTAGAACTCATGTCCTAAGTCAATTTCTCTTCCTTCTAGGCAAGACAGCTAGGTGGCACAGTACAGTCAAGAAGATCTGAGTTCCAATCCAGCCATAGACATGTACTAGCTGTGTGACCCTGAGCAAATCACTTCACCTCTGCTTGCCTCCATTTCCCCATCTGTAAAATGGGAATAATAATAATAGTGTCTACCTTGCAGGGTTGTTGTTAAGATCAAGTAAGATAATATGTGTAAAGCTATAAAATGTTAGCTATAATTATTGACACACACATCTAGGAAGGTGAATCTATTGGGGGGAGTGGTAGATTCTCATATTGAATCATAAAGCCAAATATAAGGGGCAGCTAGGTGGCGCAGTGGATAGAGCACCGGCCCTGAAGTCAGGAGGGCCTGAGTTCAAATCCGGCCTCAGACCAAACACTTGTCACTTACTAGCTGTGTGACTCTGG
>NW_020954813.1:2135611-2149718 GCF_900497805.2 Vombatus ursinus
GCAAGTCACTTAACCCCAATTGCCTAAAAACAAAACAACAACAACAAAAAAAACCATAAAGCCAAATATAACTGATTTCTTGATTATCCATTGCTTTTGATTATCTGCAGCATAACACCTATTCTTGACGAGGTTAATTGAGAGTTGAGCGTCATAATGAACCTTTCTAAATAAGAATTGCAGACATGATTAATCCTCAAAATACATGAGCTCCATGAGCCCCCCAGCCTGAAGTCATCTTTTGCTCCCCAAGTTTTTTAAAGAAATTTCTCTAGGTCTCCCCTTTGCCCTTGTGACATTCTGCCTGACATTGTACATATTTCCATAAATAATCTGTTTCCTCATTAGATTGTAAACTCTTTGAGGGTAGAGACTGTGTCATTTTTCATCTTTGTATCTCAGTGCCCAGCAGAATGCTTTGCACATAGTGGCTGTTCGATAAATGTCTTTTAACTTGAAATAAACTGAGTATTTTCCAGGGCACAGAACATAGTTCTAAAACCATAAATGCCCATAACATACCTAGCTGGAAACATCATTTCAGTACTGACAATCCCAAAGAGTGCAGGCCACGGGATATCAAAATCTTTTCATCTCATAACAAGCACATCTATTACACAGACAAAGAGAATTGTTATTAGTAAATTCCTATTTAACAGATTGGCAAACCGAGGCAGTAAGATTAAAGTGATTAGCCTATGGCTACTATTTGATTGAAGATAGAAATTTAATCAGAGTTCCCATTTGAGATCACATCAGACTAGAATTAAGATCCATGCTTTTCTGATGACAGCCCTGAACTCAGGCAGAATTAGAGTGAACTACCTCCTGTGTAATGCTGGTACATGGCGCGAATGGTACGTACTTTCTAAAAACATGGATTCTTTTTGAGTATGAAACAAAGAATGTAAGCTCAGCATACATGTTGGGATACCTACCAGGGCTTCATTTCCCCCATTTTGCTGATGAAGAACCAAAGTAAATAGATGTTATTTAGATTCTACACAACACCTCTTAATTAAGCTCCTACTATGTGCCAGGCACTGGGCTGGGCACTGGGGTTACAGAGACCAAAAAAAAATCAAAATTCTCTACCCTCAAGTAGCTTATATTCTACTGTAAAGTTAATTGTTTGGAGATTAATCAAGGAAACTGAAACCTAATAAGGGTTTTATTGCTGTTGCTTATTCAATTAATGGTATCTGACTCTGACCCCAATTGGGATTTTCTTGGCAAAGATACTAGAGTGGTTTGCCATTTCCTTCTCCAGATCATTTTACAAATGAGGAAACTGAGGCCAACAGGGTTACGTGACTTGCCCAGGTTCACACAACTGGTAAGTGTCTGAAGTCATATTTGAACTTAGATCCTCCTGACTCCAGACCCAGCACTCTATTCTCTGAGTCACCCAGCTCCCCTATGAAGCTTTACTTATTCCTAATAAAGAATACAGGAGCATGGATTTAGCACTGAAATCTAATTGGGTCACACAGTCAGTGTGTATACAAGGCAGAATTAAAATCCATATTCTCCTGGCTCCAAGGAGAATGCTACTCCATGACACTGTAAAGTAGGAAACCTAAAAGAATAGGGGAAACTTTGAATATTCCTGAGAGAAAATTCTTACACCACTTACACCGACCTTTCTTAGCAACAGCCAATCATTGGACTATTTAGTCAGTGGGGGTGCAGAGAGGAGAGCTTCATAACCTAGCCCATCACACTCCCCAGAACTAATCATCACCTTATTTTATTATTATTTTTAATAATGTCACAAATTTACACAGAGCCGGATCAAATGAACAGTAATGAGTTCATTATCATGCCTGCCGCAGTGTCAAACAAGGAGTTTCTAGAGGCTGAATCCCTCAGTTGGACTTGCTGGGGGAAGGGGGAAAGAAAACGCACACAACCGAAATTCCAGACTGAAAAACATAAAACAAAACTTCGGGGGGGAAATATATTTCTAACAGCTCCACCTTTATTTGGCCCACAGCAAAGACTCTGTCTGGCTTTCAAGCCCTCCAAAGCCAGCCAGAATCTCTTTTTCCCCCCTTCTTTTTTAATTTTAAAACATGTTTTACTACCTTGAAGAGGGTGAAAAACAATTGCCTACAGCTAGAGGTGGCTGATGGAATTTTGTGAATTACACCAATCCCCAGGAAGAAAGAGCCATCTAAATTTTTCAGTGTCAGAAATCCATTTAGAATTTCCAGTCCTTTGAAAACCAAGCCTGTTTATCTATCTGATTCACTCAATAATGAACTGGGGGAAAGTCAAAAGACTCAGGCCCCATTCCCTTCACCACTTCGCACAGCCCTGCTGAGTCCCAAAGCAATACCTGGCTTGTCCTTCCAGGCATTATGTCGGGGATAACACAGAACCTTACACCTACCTCTTCCCTGTTTCCCTACCGCCCCCAGCTTCAGCAGTAAAGATGACTTTTCACTTCTCTTACCCAGAGTCTCCCCGATCAGCCCTGGAGTGCTAATGCACCAAGTCTTCCAAATGGCCAATGCCCACTGAAGTTGAAAACCTACTGGTGTTATGGCCTTGCATAAGCTCTAAGTATTTAATTGTGCAGCTCCATCCTTGATAGGTACTAGATCAGCACAATGAATGGGTGCTACTTATTTAGCTCTATTGAATTTAATGAAATAATCCACAAAACCGTTTAAATAGAAGAAAGCCTCTGTTTGGGCCATCTCCCACTCAAGTTATGGCTCAAGCCTACCCCTCCCCCCACCCTTCCCCACTACAATAATAAGGAAGGTTCTTGGGGGGGGGGGGGGAGGACACCACAATGTGCTGGAGTATTTTTCTGCCTTTGTTAAGCCAAATATTTTTCTGTAGCTGAGGGTTTTAAAAGTACCTGAATTCATTTGAAACCCAATTTTTAAAAAACTGAAAGAAAAAAATGGCCATTCATTTTCTGTAGAAAGAGCACTGGATTTCGAGCCAGAGGACCTGAGTTCAAATTCTGTCTCTGACACTTAATACCCATACGACCTTGGCATGTCACATAAATTCCCTTGGGCATAGGTTCCCTTATCTGTAAAATGAGAGGGTTATTTTAGATGGCCTCTGAGACCCTTTCCAGCCCTGAAGCTAGGATCCTATGATGTATGCTCCTGACGGCATTTACTTAACAGCAATAGCTTACCTGCATTAATATAGGACATTCTAGTTTGCAAAGCATTTCCATAAATATCCCCTCTTTAATTTGATCTGCACAACAGATCTGGGAGGTTAGTGCTGAGAGGCAGCTGGGACAGAATGGCAGAGATGCTAATGGGTAAGACCTGGTATCAGGAAGATTTAGGCTCAAATCTGGTCTCTCATATTTACTGTATTTCTACCATGTAGACTCTCCAAACTTCAGTTTCTTCATCTACAAAATGGGGGAAATAAGTCCTACCTGATAGGATTGTTGTTCAGTTCCACTGAGAAAATAAACAGAAAGAATTTTTAAAAATTTTAAATGTTACGTAAATGTCACTCATTTATCCTGGCAATCATTATGATGTCCATTTTACAGAGGTTCAGTGACCTGCTCTGACTTCCAGTATAGTTTTTTCGTCCCTTACGTTTTCAGTAGCAACACTGCCGGCTCCTAAAATACTTTAGATTTCCATATAGGTAATCAGTCATAGAGCTAAACCTTTCCTTACCTACCTATCTCATGAGCCCAGGATATACCATAAAAATAACATCCTTGGAAACAAGGAGAGGCTGATGACCACACACTGCGGTTGTTGTAGGAGGGAAGGATTACTGGATGGGATGGGAGGTTGGAATAAATGACCTATAGGATTGTGTGCTAACCTCAGATTCTGCGATTCTATGAAACTGACAGAGTTCTCTCCTTGGCTGTAATATAAGAGAGCCTTTGCATATCTATTCATCTGTGCCTATATATGTAGAGTGTTTAGACACTTAGAGCATGCAATATGATTATATACATTTATACACAATGGGAAATATATTTAGTCTGAAAAACTGACAAAATGTGTTGGCTTACATTATTTTCATTTTGAACATAGCTGACTCTGAGATTAAAGTATATCCTGTAAAGGGCTGTTGGGCTGTGATATGCTCCGTGAAATAACACACAAAAAGATTATGGGCTTTGAGAGCTGGTACTTCCCCTGCACCCAATACCATCACAGTCAAGGATTCATGCAGAAAAAAAAAAGTTCTTGCTTAATCTCTATAACACAATCAAATGATGCTTTGTTCAAATACTCATTTAAGCGAGAGTGGAAATTTTTCTTTAACCCCTCACCAATTTATAATAAAGGCAGTTCCTGGCCCTAAGGTGTGTAAAAGTAATTTATCTACAAAGTTTTGATATCTTTCTAGACTGTAGCAATTAATGGGGAAAATAGGAAGTGCAGTCAACTACATTAAAAAAAAATCAGCTCAATATCATGTTTGGATGTAATTAAAGGTATAATCTGTTCCATTTGACTACCTCAGTGCTTACCCTTCTTAAAATAACAAATATGAATATTAGAGCATTCATCTGTCATATATCTGCTTTCTTATTAGTCTGTAAAGATTGTACAGACCAGAAAAAAATTATTTAGAAAAATAATCATACACATACTGCACTTCTATCTTTAAAATAGCTGTCAGAGAAGTCATTGGCCTTTTGTTTTCTACAAACATTATCTGAGGACTCAAGACACAGCTCATTGAGATATTTTAACACATCATTTACTACTTTGGACTGGTCATATTTCTCTATCTTGCCTCTACTGGACTAATATGATTCCCGAAGGCCTGGGTTTTTCTCCTGTGTGAAAATAAAGTTGTGGACAGAGTTTTTATCTCTCATACCCACTTAGTGCTCTTGGAGGAGGGAGCTAAGGTTTCTAAAAACTCAGAGCAATCTCTCTGTCACTCTAAGAATGAAACCTGCTGACAGTCTAAATTTAGTTGTACCAACCAAGTTCAATTATGGCGGTACCCCCGCCGGAGTCGTTAAAAGTGAATAGCAATGTTTTAATAAAAGAAAAAGATGAAATAAAAACAAACTAGTTGTAATAGCATAATGGAAGAAAATTATAACAGTCATTGCTGTAGTCTAATAACACAGGAGATAATAATTATCTACCTTGGTTCCTAAGGAATACGAGCTCACCACTTTTTCATCTTCCAGAGGCAACTTCATTCAAAAAATACCATTTTCCGTCTCAAAATGACTCTTTTTGAGAATACCAATACTCAAAGTCATCTTGATTACAAGAATCTGTGGGTGACTTTAAGCAGACTGGGGCTTTGAGAGGGAGAAAGGATGATTCATTTTGAATGGTTTGTATGATGATGGGAAAATGCACTGTCATCTTGTGGGGGAGGCCGCATGACAAATCAAAAAGACCATTGGCTCTGTCTGTCAGTTATTAAATATTTGTGAAGTACCTACTATGTGTCAGGGACTGAGCTAAGTGATGGGGATACCAAAAAAGGGCAAAAGACAGGCCCTCCCCTTGAGGAGCTTACAATCTAATGATAGGGGACAACAAGAGAGAAGAAAAGACAGTCAAAGGACCCTGGTTCAAATTTGGGCTCTACCTCTTAGTGTGATCTCAGTTCCCTCATCTGAATATAAGGAAATTGGACAAGTTGAACTCTAAGGTACCTTCTAGCTCTAAATGACTGGAAATTAGGAATTTCAAGTTCAAGGCCCTCATTTTACAGACACTTTAACTGAGGCCCTAAGTAAGAAAGTTAAGTGACTTGCCCAGGGTCACACAGCTAGTCGGTATCTGAGGCAAGATTCCAGCCTAGGTCTTCCCGATTCCAGGTTTGGTGCTCTATCCACCCTGGCTCTCATTTGATGACTTTAGTATCCCACCCTCTCCCAACCACCATACGGACAATATTCTCAATGCCAAAACATTTCCTATATCTTTTTTTTCCCAACCATGAAACTCACTTGATTTCTTGTGTTCAGTCAGATTGAGCAGTACATAAAGAGAGGAGGTTCACCAAAAAAGAAAGTGCTGTGATTCACTATTAATGTAGATATTGAATCCGAGGTCCTGGGGAGATTATGGAGAATTCAAAGTGCTCCATCTCTAATAACAAACCCAAAAACAAAAGAAAAACCCTAGTGAAAAACCTTCCCCCATACAGCCCTGATACCTGATGTTCCATTTAATCTTCAATCGCCATAAATTACCTTCATTTGTGAATTGCATTTCTTGTCAGGCTGACTGAGGTCGTTGTCCCCTAAACTCTATGTCAGCATTGGAAAGCAAAATCTTAACTAAGCTCTGAGGGGAAAAACTTTTTGTATTTCCCATCACTCCAATAGTAAAAACAACTCAAGCAAGTCAGATGAAACTTTTCAAACAAATGTATTTTCCTACACTACATGTTCAAATCATGATGAGCAAAGTTAATGATGATAATCCTTTATTTATATAGTGCTTACTATGTGCCAGGTACTGTGCTTTAAGCACTTTAAATTAAATCATTTGATCCTCACTATAACCCTGAAAGGTGGGTGCTATTGTTATCCCTATTTTACAGATAAGGAAACTGAGGTAGAGAGGTTAATGACTTGCCCTGGGTCACACAGCTAGTAAATGTCTGAGGCTACATTTGAACTTGGGCCTTACTGACTTCAGATCCAGCACTCTACCCACTGAACCACCTAGATAATAATTATTATATAATAATAATAACAATAATGACAGTTATATAGAGCTTTAAGGTTTGCAAAGCACTTTCACATAAGATAATCATAACAACCTTGTAAAGTAGGTGATCTTGGACAGTCATTTCAGTGCCCTTGGCCTGTTTCCTCAATTCTAAAAAGAAAGAGTTAGATTTGATAACCCCTAAGATGAAAAGATCCCTTCCAGGGTTAAATCTGTGACCCTACATACCATAAATATTTTTCTCCCCATTTTACAGCTGAGGAAACTGGGATTGGGAGGCTGGCTCAGAGTCCTACAGCTGTCTGAGGTATGATTCAAACCCAGGCCTTTCTCTCGGACTCCAAATCCAGCAAGTTAGGATGCTTTTGAAAGCTTCCTCAGGTCTGAAAGTCAGGGAAAAGGAAGGCAGACAAAAAGCCCAGTTCCCAAGGCAGTTCCCAAGGTGCTCACCAATTGTCTCAGATTGGGTTAGAATATAGGCCTAATTGCATTTTCCAACTTAACCTCTGAAATCCTCTTCTCTCTCAGGATCTCACTTCAGTTTCTCAGGGTTTCATTAAAATTTCTTTATCCCTCTCTAACTGGCCAGACCTGTAAATATGTCTGTAGGCATATGTCCACAGGAAGAATTCAGCTTGGCTCCTTTACCCGGCAGGTCTTGACTTGGTAGCTGGGAGCCTCCATCCCAGCAATATAACCGTGTAGTATTACAGAAAGGAGAGGCCCAATTAAAAGAAGCCCTTTTGGTGGCTACCAGTCAGCTGTGCCTATTCTAAATGGACCTCTGCCAAACATCTTTTCCCAGTGTCATTAAAAGAACATATAACAGAATCAATGGATTTTTGTCCTATGCTTTATTAGGAGTGATTTAAGAGATACAGTGGCCCTGTTTACACAGCTGTAACATGTCAGGACCTGTAGTACATTATTGGCTTGAGGCCTCCAACTTGCAGTCCATTCTCCACAGAATCAATCTGACTTGAAAACATCCCCTCTAGGAAAATGCACACATCTCCAACTATCAGAGAAAGGCCCTTCTGATACAACAGAAAACGGGCCAAAGTTTTAGGTGTCTTGTTAGAGCAGCCTGAACTGACCAGCCCTGACTTGTTCTCTTTGCACGTTGGCAATAACATGAGAGGCCCTCGTGGAAGAGCCACGTGCCTTCTTCCTTAACTGGACCTCAGGAGGATGGGCTGCACTTTTCCCTCAGCGGGCTCTGGACCCTGGCTTCAGAGCCAGTGAGAAGCGGCTTGCTTTTTAACATTCACCCCGAGCCCTGCCTATCTAAAATGGCTGCTCGGTAATACTTTAATTGCAGTTTCATGGAAACCAATTGCTATTTAACTACAATGAGCATTTCTGTGACTTGGTTAAACTAACAATATAGGCAAAGTATCAGGAACAAAGCGACAAGTAACATCCAGCAGCAGCCTTGAGGTCCCAGCAGCCTCAGCCTAGGCACCTGGGACAACTTCAGGGTAGGCTTCAGCTAACTGATGGTGAGCTCTCTATCACTTCCCTGATTTCACAGGGACAAGCCAGAACACAGGAAGAGCTCCTTCACTAGACACTGGTAGAGGGCAGTTGGACGGTAGCCATCCTAGGTGATGTTGGAGAAGTCATCTCTGAAATTGTTTCCTCAACTCTATAAAATGAGAGGGTTACGGATAGATGACCTCAAAGGTCCATTCCAAATTTAAATTCATGATCCTATGGCTCCTTCTTTTACTATGTGAATCATCTGTAGTTTTTAAAAGGGCTAATGAGTAGAAGGATTCAGGCTACATTGGAAAGAGTGATGGATTGAAGAGCTGTTAAGACCTCAGTTCAATTCCAGGCTTAACTACCTACCATTAGGCAAGTCACCTAACATGTCACAGTCTCAGTTTCTTCATCTGTAAAATAAGGCAGTTGGACTAGATGACCTTAAAAATTCCTTCCATCTCCAGATACATGTTCTTACGTAAAGCACTTTGTAACCATCAAAGTGCCAACCGCTTGTAGCAATACATTATATAAATAGTTGCTGTTGAGTCGTTTCATTCATATCTGAATCCTTTTAACCTCATTTGGAGTTTTCTTGGCAGAGACTGGAGCGGTTTGCCATTTCCTTCTCCAGCTCCTTTGACAGATGAGGAAACTGAGGCAAACAAGGTTAAATGACTTGCTCAGAGTCACAAAGCCAGTCTGAATCCAGATTTGAACTCAGAAAGATGAGTCTTCCTGATTCTAGGCCCTGCGCTCTATCACTGTGCCATCTAGAGGAACACATTAAAATTCTGTGACAGCAGCGCCTGAAGCCATTTTATTGAGGGGTTTCATTCTGAATGATCAGTCCTTGCAAATATCATTCCTATTTATTTATTTTTATACTGACCTGTGATACTGTTTGTGTGTTGGGAGAACTCCCAGGCTAAGGCCTCTGTCCACTGATACAAATGGGCACTGTCTTTGTAAATCAGTCCAGAGAATTACCGGGGTCATTGGCATGCAAAGTGACTTGACCATGAGCACACAGCCAGGTTGGGTTAGAGGAAGGACCAGAACCTGGGTCTAACCCACTCTCAGGCCTTCCCTCCAGCCACTATGACGTGATGCCTGTCACAAGCACTAATAGGGAGATAGGCTCTAAACACAGTTAATATCCTGAAAACGACCTAATTTCATGGGGCTTCATTCTGGCACCACAGTTTTCTCATTTTATGTTTCACAAGACACTAACAGAACAGGTTCCGATAGTTTGTGATAAATCACCATGGCCTGGAAATACAGTATCTCATGGCAAACAACTTGATTCAGAAAGCCTTAACATCCCAATGCCTTCTGGGATGCGTAAATCTCGTAACTAGACAGCTGGATAGGTAAAAACATTAAACCCTTTTTAGAGGGCAATCTCTTTACAAAATGGTATCATTAATACGAGTGACAATTTGCATGATTGAGACATTCATATGTATCATAAACATAATTTAAAAAAAAAATCCAGAGTTCAGTGGGGTGCTGTCACATAGGGAGGGCCGCCCTTGATTCTTAACCGTACTTGGTGTTAAGAACTTGGGAGCCATTTTCCTTCCGATGAATATGAAATCAGGCTTTTTTAAAGAACAGCATACATTTCACAGACTAATAATATAACAAACGCAGTGGACAAAAGGTGAATATGTCCATGTACTGTTTTTTTTTTTTCTTCTTCTTTCAAGCAGTGTTTTAAGGCAGGAGGTTGGTGAGGGGGAGAAAAAGCTGCCTACCCCATCTCTGTTCACATAAAAATAAACCTAAGTGTTTTCAGTAGCTTTCTATCCACCCAGAGCATCCCCATTAGGGCCCATTTTATTGTTTGAAATGCCTCTGGTTTCAAGGAAGTGTTTTACCTAAAGCAAGACTACTACTTAAATATTCTCTATTGTATATTCATAGCTCCATTAGGCCTTCTCCAATTTAGCACATCAAAGCCAAGGCTTCATCACTTGCTATGTGGATTATACGTACATGAGTGACATTTGTAATCTTAGAGGTCTGCAACTTAAGAAATGCTTTTAAAAGCTTGTTATTAAATAGGTAGCAGGGCTTCAGAAGCCCGCTGTATATAATAGTTCATTTAAAGTCTTTAATGAACTTAGACCTCTAAATCACTAAATGCCCGACTACATTACTTACTGAAAGTTATTAACCATCTTCTTAGTATTTCTAGGTTAGATCGGACAACTGAAAAGCTGTGGGAAATGCAGGGGGAGGAGGGGAGATGCTCAGGAAGGTGGGAGGACAGAAGGTACTTGTAATTCAGCTAACACTTTCTGTGCCTACAGCATCCTCAGGAGTCAAAGTACCTTTAGCCAGGATCCTAAAGAATAATTTTTTGAAAGCATTAATCAAAGAAACCATTGCTTTACCGCCAGGTTCTTGACCAGAAACTGCCAAACACTACAAATTCAAACATCTATGGTGTTTGTTTTTACTTCTTCCTAGAAAAAAGCTCACCAGACTGAAGTAGTATAACAGCCATCTTTTTTTGTCCTATTTATAGAATGCTTATAGTTTTAGAATGACCCCCTACCACCACCACCACCACGCCTCCACTCCCAGTGTGAAATGTGGAAAGTACCAAGTGAGGCCTTGGTGGAGAGCAAAGCAGGAGACCTCAAAGGGAAACCGGCGGTTAGTTTTAGATATGCAGAGCTCAACTTCTAAGATTATGTAGTCTATCTGTATCACCACAGACGGTGTATGTATCATGAGCTTTCCCAGTCACAGATAAAACAAAATAAATACTATTTTTAAAAGCAAAAAGGAAATCAAAAGTCTAAGTATCAACACACTTCATTTCATTGGCCTGCGATAAAAAGTCGTAAGTGAGATTTGCTAACGGTTAATTCATCCAGCCTCCCACAGCAGTAACGTCTCAAGGTGCCAGGGTTTTCTCCCCATTTCTCTCCAGGCACTAGACACGTGCCTACTGGGTCATCCAAAATGTTCTTTCCCCAGGGTATCTCTAAAGGGGTTGAGGGAGTTATGGTGGATACTGGGCTGTCTCAAAACTAGTAAACAAACATCTCAAGCGTACAACCAAATGAAACCTGAATCCTCTGCAAACATATGGGAAGGCAGAGATAGCAAAAGAGGGGAGAGGCACAAGGAGGGAATAGAGGGGCAATCATAGGAAAAAACAAAACAAACAGATCACACTATGGACCATATCGGTACTGAAAACTCACTGGGAAATGGCTTCTTCCCCCATTGAAGATGGCCATAAAATGAGCTCTGGGTTCCTGTCAGCTAATGGAACCTGCAAACAGGTACCTGTAAGGTTTAGAGATGCTATTTCCTTCAAAAACCATAAACTGGGTAAGAAAAAAAAAGATAGACACTGGTCATTAGACCTTTTGCTTTAACGTGCTTTTCATCAGTATACAATATTCTCCAAGTAGAAATGGGCTGAGGAGCTGAAGCAGTCAGATAATGAATACTCGATATTCATTTATTTATATGTGTGTGTGTGTGCATGCGCATGAACACACACACACACACACAAACACACACACCCCCTCATTGCTACATGGGAGAATGTAGTGAGATGTTTGCTATTATCAGAATTAATATTCTGAACGGGGAAAAACACTCTGTTTGAAGCCTTTACCCCTGTACCTCTGCCAGAGATGACATGGTGAAGTAGTCTGAAGAAAGCCTTATTGGCAAAGAGTGCGAAAACACAGATGACACCTCCCCTACCCAAAATAAATAAAATGAACTTGCAGTCAAAGCACCAGAACTAAAAGGTCTTCAATTTGAAAATACAGGACAAAAAAGAAAAGTGTTTAAAACCAAACACGGTTTGGTATTTTCCTTTTACATTTTTATTATTTAAATACACCATACTAGAGCAAATGTCTCTGAAAATATCACAAATAAAAGATTTGTCTTCATTCAGCAAATTAGAGGGGGGGGCAGAATTTCTACACAGTAGCTTCTATGAGCCTGACTTTTTTTTTTTTTCCAATTTTTCCTTTTTTTTTTGCCATGGGAAGTAGCAACATTAGGACAAAAAACACTTACATGCATACATACATTGTATTTTACAGAGATACAATAAAAGTGTTTGTGTGATTGAGCATCACAAAAGCCACATCTCTTTCCTTTATCTCAGGTTCAGTTTGGATTGAAACACATTTCCTTACGACACCTAAATATACAGAGAGCAAAGAGAATGTTGTTAAGGAAAAACACAGGGTACAAACGCCGGCCAGTGCCCTGCTAATTGTTAATGAGGGTAGAAAGCAGATTTGAACGCTTCTTTTAATTAGCTTCATTAGTCATTTCCCTCCCCACCCCCCCACCCTAGCCCCCTCCCCTCCGGTGGATCTTTTTTTCATATTCTCTACAGTCTCCCATTAGCCCAGGTTCATGGAGTCCTTAATGCTCATATTCAGTCATTTTAATACACCAATAAATGTGGGAAGGGCAATCAGGAATAAAGAAGGTGCAGTGGTATGAAGCTGGCGCTGGGGCTAGCTACAAAGGTGACTTGTCTACTGGAGACACACGGGATCCATCTGGGATGAACAAAATTTGAGATGAAGGCACGCATTCTGCATTACTCTGACCTTTTAGCAGACCTGGAAGAAATAAAAATGGGCATCTTAGCCAAAACGCTAAATGTGAGAGATAGGAAACTCAAACACGACTGCTTTTGTCTTCTCCACATTCACTAATCCCCTTTTATTAGACTATTTTCCAACTGTGACTTGATTGAAGCTTTCTACGCTACTTACTCAGGCACTGGAGAGCGAAGGCATAACATTTTAGACAGGTTTTACTAGCGGGGGAAAACGAGACAAGAAATGGACTTTCAGAAAGTTTCGGAGAGTGCCATCCTTTCCAAAGACTGGCTTAAACTGGATAAGGGTGGGCTCCCCTTTTTGAAAAATAATGACAGAGATGCCTTGCCCTCCACTACAATGGCTCCAGATATTATGTCTATAGCTACAGCAAGCTTCATCTCTAATGACCTACGTATATGATTCTTCCATTCAGATTTCTCATCTGCTATGTTACTTAATGTTACATAAACATGGCAATACATGAAGTCAAACCCATGTGCTTCCACACTTGATGTGTTAATGAATTGCGATAATTAAAAGTGCCTAGCTCAAGAGAAATTTGACTTTCATGGGGAAGTTAGAAATGATCATCCACACAGTCTTCAAATACAATCTGTTTGCAATTACCAAAATGAAATAATATATATTAGGTTTTTATGGTTTTTTAAATGACATTTTGAGCTTCCCAGGAAGTTTTCTTTTCACCCTTTGCCTAAGTTACTAAAAGCCTGAGGTCTATTAGTAACGGCAACCCCCCACTTTCCAGCTAATTAAAGTGGTGGAGGCTGAAATCCCCAGAGTTGAAGCTCAGTGTGAGAAAGGTAATTTGTCTGTCCAGAACAAAGATTAGGGAGCAGCCAGGAAGCATATTTAATAAATGAGCATCCAGTGTCCTCCACGATGGACACACACCCGCACGCCACCAATTATATAACTACAAGAGAAGTGCTGAGTGATATGGAAACGAGGAGACTCTAAATTTTCCTCTAAGTGAATGGAGGGATGAAATCTAACTCCCATTTTATTGAAAAAGTATAGATAAGTTGGTGCTCAGTACAATGGTCTGATAGCCTCACTTTTAAATGGTAGGGGGAATCAGGTAACAGGCAGCAATTTACAGAACACTATAGAAGGTATCTGAGTGTGTATATTTGGCCCTATAGACAGGCTATGAATGTTCTCCTGAGGATAACTAAGCTTCCTTTAAATGATACAGCCTACAGGGTTTTTTTTTCTTTTACTTTTTTTTTTTTAGGTCCTGACACACTAGTGCTGTGACATTTCACTCAAGAGGAAGCATCCGATTTAAAGCCTTGAAATTCTTTTTCTCAGAATACA
>NW_020954813.1:2149728-2161873 GCF_900497805.2 Vombatus ursinus
AAAAAAAAAAAAAAAAAAAAAAAAAAAAAAAAAAAAAAAAAAAAAGATTCCAAACCCTGTGGACAGATCTTATAACAAGACAGTGGAACTTTAAAGGGGCTAAATAAGTTGATGTTTTCTATTTAATAAGCAGTCTTTAAAAGACAATGTTGAAACAATTAGCTTATTATGTATATGTATGTTCACATATACATGTGTGTATGTATATATATACATACACACACACACACATACACTATATCAGTGGAATTGTAGGTAGGTTTTATATGTGTAATATATGTGTTCAACATAAAACTGTACTTATAGATAGTCTATGATAAAATAAAAATGGCTATTTTTCTATATGGTAAACACAGTGATGGAATAAAGAAATCTACAGCTAGGCTGTTACCTCTGAAAAAAAGAGAAGCTATAGAAGTTAAATTTACAAAAAAGAACTCATGAACACCCTCTCCTTTACTTTCTTATTAATGTATGTGAAGTGCTTTGCAAACTTAAAGTGTGATAGAAACACTGGTCACTGTTATTAGTAGTAGTAATAGTAATAACAATGGTGATGATGAGAATAATGTGCATTTGTGATATACTCTACTTGCCCCAAATCATCACCTACAGAACTGCTACCTAGTAAACTGATTGTGTTCACAAAATACAGAAGGCAAAAAATGTAAGATAATTCTATTAACAGGGAAATGGCTTTAATTGGCCCTAAAACAGGCAATTTTTCAGAAAGTATCTAAGAAGCACATACCCTAAAATTATCTTTCTTTATGCTTTTGAAGTGCTATTACTATTTGGGACCCCCTGTCTGGCCCTTTCTATTTCCCAGGATGAAACAGGTACATTGCTAGGATTAGGTTCTTTTTCCTGAAGTAGGTTCTGTTGTCCAAAAGAAGTATCCCCCAGTCTTCTTTCCTGACAATGCCAAGTGTGGAAAACGGGAAGGATGCTATCCAGAAATACACACATACATTCATATACATATACATGTATGTGTGTGGATGTATATGTTAAGTGTGTGTGTATATATACGTGTGTATGTCTACATATGTATAGATCCTATTTCATAGGAAAGATGCTATCCAGAAATATCTAACAGAAAGCCACGTTTCTTAGCCACTGTCCCTCTTCTTTCCCAAACTCTTCATCGACCTCACTGAGTGTGGCTGAATTCGGTTTAATAAGCCAGGAAAGCAACACTGAGACCTTCTCTTTTTTCGCTTAAGTGTCCTCTCACACAGTGTTTGGTTGGCGATGGGGCTGCCCCACTTCACAGGCCTGGTCCAATTTTCCATTTTTTCTCCACCTACTCCATTCTTCACCATGCATGATGGTGAAGCTATAACAAACATTTTTACACTTTGCTAAAGCCAAGGAAAGAAATGGGATAAAACTAGTGACAAACTTAAGATCCCATTCAAAGAAGAAATTAAACTTTTATACTATGGCAGGAGAGGGAAAAAAGATATCAACCTTTTGATTCTTGAAGCACATTTCACTTTTTTCCACTGCCCTGTATAAATAGGAATGACTTTACCTCTTTTTTGAAATGACTCTCTACAAGTATTCATTTAACGGATTCATTGCTCTGTTAAGTCTGCACTCTGAATTTATTTCATTAAAATTCACAAACATATAAATCTATGAATTGTGGCATGTATTTGTACTTCCTTGGAGTGGCTTTGATATCTATTTGCCAATAGTCAGTAGTTACAGTAACAAGAAATTAGGACTTTTGTACTTAGCTAAAATGCTATCGAGTTTCCTTGATTAATTGACATTGTAATATAAATACTTTTATTTACTCAGTTTGTTAATGTTTGCTTTCCAAGGCAGAGACTAGAGCTTTAATTCAATTTAGTTCATAAATTAGGTGGGGGGAGGGAAAATATAAAGTCATTATACTATAATGGTACTTTTATTTTTAATGGTTAAAATTTGAATTAAAAAAAAAAAATTGGCATTTCCTCCCCGCATTCTAAAGAAAAAGTCTTTGGCATTTGCCTTTGTAAGTTACAGGAGACAAAGGAACCTACTATTTTCCCCCAGACTTTTGAAGCTTACTGAATTCCTCTTTTCAGATAAATGTTATTTTTCGTGATCCTTGCAACAGACATTAATGAAGTTCCTATTGTAAATCTATAAAGAATTACCAAGTGAAGTGTGCGCTTTTTGTTTCAATGCAATAACTCAGTCCTATGCGATTGCCTGGGTTAATGATGAAAAAGTCAAATAGACTATCAGAGCTGATGGAAAAATCTATCACCAATCTGAAATTAAAATTCATCTGTGGTCAATAAGATTTAATATCCATGCAAGTGGCGCTGTAAAGAGTAAATGAATCAATGTCATCAATACATAATCAGTATGAAATATGATGTGAATAAAATTATGTGTGAGACTCATACATTTCACTCTTTTCTGGACCAGTGTGGAATGAACAGTCTCTTAACTGAAGGTTGACAGTAATTGTTACAAATTAAGCACAGCGGTTATCAAAATGCACTCGCCTGCATAGCTGTAAGACTTATTAAGGAGATTAAAATAGATCTCAAACTATCCAGTTCTAACGGTACTGGACAACTGTTGATCGGAACATTTTCCTCTGAAATGCCTTCTAACGTGCCATAATTTGTACCCGTATATAATTTACTCATCTATAAGTATGGTCCAAAGGCTTTCAAGTTATGGATCCGAAAGAGAGATACATAATCTTTAATGGCGCTATTAGTGGTGCAGAGAGCTTGGAGAGACTAAGAACTTTGTTTTAAATGTCATAACTTATTCAAATTTATGGGCCTACCAATCAACAGAAATGCTCTCCTCCGGTATTACAGTATGTTTTGTAAAACTGCTATTCTAAAAATAAATCCAAAGCAAATTGAGGAGGGATGGCAGGTGTCTAGATTTCAACCATCAATACAAGACTCTTTTCTTCATGACAAAGATATGTGTAGTCCTGTTTACAAAAATTAAGGTTCTAATTCTCCTCCCATGACTACCTCCTGCACTCTATTTCTGCATCTCAAGGATCCAATGGGATCTGGTGATTAGTGCGTTTCATATTGGGCTTGGTTTTACATGCCCCAAGCCTCAGGCCAGTTGAGGCTAAAACCAAATTATGACAAGCAGATTTCCCTAACAGGTATCCCTCCACCTAAGAGTATTTGCACCTGGTCACCCTATTTCTGAACACCAGACCTGAATCTCATCTTCGCCTCTTACAAGGGTGACACAAAAGAAAACCACGGGCTAGAAAACTCAAGGTTGGAAGAGGCAAGCTGTCCCACCTTGCTCTAAGAAAGCTCATTAGTAATTGTTGGGTATTCACCTTCTGGTCTGACAGTAGTGGATTGCTTTGAAGTGAATTCAAATGACCATTGATGAGAGCTGTAGGTCTATCATGTTCACAAAATAAACTGCCGTTGATGTAGTGAAACCGGTCTCCCGGGACCAGGCGATTCCGGCAGGTAGAGCACGTAAAACACTGTGAGGAAAGATAAAAATCATTGGAAACAGGTGTAAAATGAAGTCTTTTGGCGCGAGTCTGGAGCAACCAAACAAGATGGGGTGTCTATCAAGTACAGAAACACTTGAGTTTTAAGTTTTTTTTTTCCCCTAATAGGCAATTCCCAGGGATATCAGCCTCACTTCAATAGATGTGTATTTGTGTGCCCAAGCATGTAATAATCACGAAGGGACCCCTCCCATGAAAAACACCTTCATGTGCTCCACTATTCTGAAGGGCTCCCTTGCCAGTCACAGTATACAGAGATGAGCAGAGTTTATACTAGGTGAGTACCCCAATAAGAAAGCAATGAAATACAACAGCCAGAGGGAGGAGGAGAGGGGAGCCAAGTGCTACCTTCAGATGATAAACGTTGCCTTGCGCCCGCATGACAAGCTCACTGGCAGGGATGGACTGTCCACAAGCACTGCATGCCCCACTGTTCCCAAATAACCTGAAACAAAAGGTGATGGCAACCATGAGTGTTTCAGCTATGTTGAAGATCTCTCCCCCCCAACCCCAGACCAAATCCTTCCCTACTCTCCAGCCCCACCCCAAAGTTCTTTTTGAGGCACAAGCCTCAGAGTTCTGCAACTGATTTACATCAAACAGGAAACCCATTTTGGGGGAGGGGATTGACTAACTTCTGCCCACCACACAGGAAGAGGAAGCACCAGATTTAATCAAAAATATTGACTTATACCTCTAGCAAATACAAAAGAATTCTGTACCACACACAGTTTTATCAGATTACTGAGTTCATCATAAAAAAAAAAAGATACAATTCATGACTGGAGTTTAAATGCATTGTGTCCTTGAAATTATATGAAGAACTCTTTTGTACTTTAATCATATCTTGAGATATGAGTCATCAAAAGGGTTAAGAGGATTTGATTGTATATCTAAGAAGACATCATGCTCAGTGTATTGAAACTCCAGTAAACCTCCATCAGGGAAGAGTTTCCATTAGAAACTCTCTGCTATCCAGGTTGATATATAATGTGTACGGGTTAACCTTTTCAATCATGGTGTCAACACTTAAGATTTGCCTCTGCTCATCTCTTTCATCCTAACCTTCTCTCTCTCTTGATAATGAAATGCTTGCTCCAACTTCCCTCTATCTGCTCCTGAGTCCACAATTTAGATTACTTCATCTCTGCTAGCAACAAACTGAATGAAATTTCGATTTGAGCAGAAAGTAATTTACCGGGATCTGGACCCATTTGTCATCATATCTCTCTGGGTGTTTGCTGTATCACTGCAGTTTTCCTATGCAATCAAATGAGACCACAACATCTGCCATGGGGGGGGGGAGAGGAGAGAAAGGGAGAGGGAGGGAGGAGGAAGAGGGAAAAGGCTGTGGGAGGGGGGGAGAAGAGTACAAGGAAGTCGAGTGTAGTGAAAAGAGATACACAATTTTCTAAATGTGTTTAAAGGCACAAGGAGAGATTTTAAATGAAGACTGAACTTCCACTTTCAGAGAGCATCCACAAGGCTAGCTTTTTATTTCTTTTGATCCTTCCTTCTTAAAGATCCACATTTTTTTTTTAATCAAACCCAAATGATTCCATCGTGGAAGGTGAAGATTGGAACAAGTGGGCAGGGTCACAGACCCACTTTCAGAATGGGGTCACCAGGCTTTACAAATTAACGTATAGGTGTCATAATAAACATTAATATTTGCATTTCCTCCTTGTCCAAATAAAGTCATAAAATTCTGCTGGTGTCAAAACTCGAAGACGTGTTCCTATAGAATACCCATAATCTGAATGACTGCTGCATGCCTCTGTATAAAAAAATAATTGCTTTGAGTTTTCAGAATCTGGTCTTGCAGAGGAGGCTTGTCATGTTCAAACTACTAATTTGCTGTCGCCACTTTATTGAAAATAGCCTGTAAGTTGTTATTAAATGTATCGACTGAACGACAGGGAGAGTAGTAAAACTGCCCCTTAAGATGGCTTTTAATAGGAAGACCGAGAAACAAATTTTGCAGCAGCATCGATTTGAAGAGTTCAATCAAAACTCCATTTCAAAACTAATTAGTCTGAGATGCACGACACATTGACACGTTCTTGCAGAATCAGGAATGGTTACAAAGGGAAGGCTAGAATAATACACTAGCAGGACCTCCAGTCAAAGGACAGCAGTGCCTGGAAGCTCTGGGGCCACTGAGATGTTGGGGTCTAAAGCTTGACCACTTCAGGACTATTGATGAAATCCTACTGGATTTTTTCTTTCTTTCTTTCTTTCCCTCCCTTGCCCACCCTCCCCCACCTCCCAGCACTGGATTCTCTTGGGTTCTGAGTGTCCCCACCAACAAAGTTTGGAGAACAGGGTGCGCAGAGAAGAGAAACAGCATTGGGGGAAAGTATGAGCAATGACCAGGTTTCCTCTATTCCCCCAAAAAGAATGGAAAAGAACAAGAGTTTAAGTAACAACAACAAAAAGTTAAAAACCTGTCAGTGTAGCAAAATGGATGTTGGGGACTTAAGGAGATTGGGGGTTGGGGGAGTGACTGGGAAAACAGAATCCTAGCACGGAGGACCAAATATCCTCTTATGATGAATATGAGCTCTCTATAAGCATTTCTGAGAACAAGAGTCTGTAATTAGGCTGCCACCACCCCCAACAGGTTCACTCGTACCACACCATCTTAAAAACACACTTTCCCAGCACCAATCTGATTGTACTGCCTGAGTGTTCATTTATTTAACAATTCACCCTGAGTAAAGTCAGCTGCACGTCTTTGGCAGCTAAGTGTATTTTAATAATCCGTGCAGTCATATGTAATCCAAAAGCTTTTCATACATCTTATTTTCCCCAGCACTGCCTCCATAACCTTTCAGAGAACAACCAACCCCACCCCATCCCCAATCACATGATGTACAAAAGAGTAGAAAATTATAGTTACAAAGTTTGGAAATGACTAAAATCTCTGCGTGGCTAATGCACTATTTAACAACATATTAATGCTGTTGGAGATTGTTCCATGCTCTTGTTTCAGGGAGGCCGAGCCTAACGGTTGATGTCTCTAAACACTCGGTACATTATCCTCTCCCTCCTTCACCCAGGATGAAGGCGAGTATTAAAAACTCGACTTTTTTTTTTTCCCTGAAAAGTTTTTTGTTTTTTTTTTCTTTTTCTGTGAGGCTGGAGAGTTAATTATCTAACCAGGGGGACTGTCCAGGACAGTGTTTGATTTAAAAGGCTCGAGGCTTTAGGTGCTCAATTAAGTAGCTATCGGTCTCAGACTGGACTTTAATGGGCTCTTTTCTCTTTAACTCAAGCTACAGGGAGATATACCCCAGGTCAGGCTAATTAAAGCCAGGGGACTCTTTAATTGTGATGACAGAATCGGTTTCAGTTTCCTTTCTTTGGGTCCTCAGTCCAAGAAGGTCGTTAATATTTCAGCATTTGGGCAACGCAATCAATCACAAACATCAAGCGGTCCCTTATATGGAAAAGAAGCAGCCGAAGACGGAGAAATCCCCCATAAGCCTGCATTCTAAAGGTGGTTCGCTCTTATTTGGAGAACTCCCGTGTAGCTAGGTCCTATTTGTCAGCTCTGCCCCCAACTCTCTCCCAATGACGTTAAGAGATGGAGAAGAGGAGGAAGGAAGGGGAAAAAGATAGTCCTATTTTTAGTTTGGTACCATATCTCAGCATCATCTTGGAAAACTGATGACCAATAGCTGGGCTCATTTTCAATTATGTTACTACTTTAAGGAGCAAACACGTAATATTAAGAGATTCCTGGAGGAGTTTCCGAAACCAAGAGGCAAAAGGGGGTAGCATTTCCAAAGGGGGTGGCAAGCGACACGTTCCTACCTACAAGTACATATATCAGCAACCTATCAGAAGAGAAAAATGCACATCTACAGCTACTGATCCAAAAGCAATTGGTTTTCCTGCAAGTTCCTATATTTAATCTAAATTCTGCACTAGCTATATTAAAACCTAACAAAGAAATGCAACACAGAAATTATGCCTGGAGCCAAGTCCATTAAAGGTACTTCAGAATAACTAGAGACCGAGCACCTTAAAAGCCCCAGAAGCTATTGATACTTAAGAGGGGGGGCTGTGCATGATGGCAAGAGCTGCATTAGAAAGAGGGGGAAAAAAATCAGCCAAATTACGCTTGGTTAATTCAGAGTAACAGATCTGCCCCCAAGTGAATTGGAGGCCTTGAATTAATTCTGTTATGACAAATCAAGATAAACGTTCCCCCTAAATTGCATGCGATTTAATTAATTTTTGAGATCCTGGGTTTTTTTTTTCTCCTAGCTAATAGTTCACATGCTCCTATGCTGTCATTGTGCTTGAGTGGGCAGACTTCAAAGTGATATTAAATAACCAACTATTAGATTTACCTAGCACGTCCTATTGGAAAAATGCCATTTAATTACCTAGCCTGTTCAATTAAAGGGACAGCATTCTCTGAATATAGCAGCTTGCTGTTGATTACCAGGGAAATGAACTCGCCTGCCTGGCGGCTCCTAGATTTCTACCACCACTGTCCCTCCCCCAAACCCCAGCTCCAACACACACACACACACACAGACACACACATCCCTCCGAACCCCCCTCCCCCTGCTGCTGCCGTCTCCTCCCTCCCCCAGCCCCCTACCCCGCCCCGCTGCACCGTGCAGACTGCGGCTGCGGAGAGCCACGTGAATTGCAAAGAAGAGAGCACGCAGCGGCGAGAGGCGATAGCTATTCTCCAGCGGAGCTCCCGCCCTTTTGCTCGCCCCAGGCCCGGGGCGTCTGCTCCGCTCCGCCCTGCACCGCAGCAGCAGCGCAGCCAGAGTCAGCCGTCGGGGCACGGCTCGTGCGCCAGCGCCGCACCCCCAGCCCCCACTTGGCCTAGTTCACCGGCCTGCAAGCCCGGTGAAGTCGGGCAAACCACACAGCCTGGGACGCACACACAGCCTTCCGCTGGATTTCCTTTCCCTCCCCCACCCCGTAAGCCCCACCCGTCTCTCCACTAACTTCCTTCTCAGAAGGCAGCAGCAGGACCCACGAGAGGAGGAAACAGGGGGGTGGTGGGGGGGGAAGAGAGGGGAGACCGAAAGGGACGCGGAAGCATAGGAGTCCAGAAGCAACTTTGCTGCACAAGACGGTGGAGGCGTTTCCAAAATCTCAGGACTAGCAAAAGATTGGGGGGGAGGGGGGAGTTCGGAAAGGCAGAGAGTAGGTTGGCCTGGGCCCCTTTAAGAACCGCCAGAATAACAGCCCCCCCCCCAACCTCCAGACTTCCCTTCCCTCTCTTAGAGGCCAATTTTGTTAATTAAATGTTTTGTTTGCAACGGGGCTCTCATTCATTTCGGACACGTCATTCTGAGCAGATCTAAGCCAGAGACCAGATCTCATTAGATAAAGCCCATCAGAACTAAGAGAAAATGGAGGAGCCTCTAATTAAAGCTTTTAATTGTGTGCGGATTCCCGGCTGCTGGCGGCTGGAGCTGGGGCTGCGGCAGCTTTATCTGAAATCTGGAGAGTAAGGGCAGAAGCCCCGTCGTGACTCTCCACCCAAAGGATCCTTACCCTTAAAGGGGTGGGGGAAGGGGTCAGCAAGGTAATCCATCTCCCCCTCCTACTTCAGCTCCCCTTCCTTCCCACTCGGGCCCGACTGGCTTGCCTGCTTCTCCCCCCTTACCCAATGAAGGTAGAATCTGCTGCTTTTAGCGAGATCTGGGTCGTTTTCAAAAGCCACAACCTCAAGACAGTTTAAAAGCCCCTTAATAAATCGCTCTATGGTCCCAGCCCCCGCTCAGGAGATCACCAGAGTCCCTTTCACCTGGCGGCAGCCGTTTTAGCTGATCAATCCGTTTTTCATTTTGTTATTCACATCTAATTTCCCCCCAGCGACTCTGATTAAGAGTTGTGCACATGGATTTGGCCTCGGAACTGACAGCTCTTCAAACTGGGGGGTGGGGAATGGAAGGAGAGGGAAAAAAGTATAGGTCAAGTCATTTCTAGATAAACAAACCCAAACCCCACCCCCAGCAGACCTGGCAAGAGTCTCCTTGAAACTGCCCAGATCCATTCTGGAATTTGGGTGGGTGGGTAGTGGGTGCTAGAAGAGGTCCCTAGACTTCTCGGTTTGGGGTGGCAGCCTGAAGACTGAACTTATCAGAGTTCAGCTCAGTAAATGAAGACTTCGAAGTCCTTCACAGATCTCCTAGGAACATCTAAATATTCATTCGAGTGATCCAGTTCAAGTTTCAGTGAATGCCTCACTCCTGCACATGCTAAGTTAGGTCCAATTATCCAGATCCAGAGAAGAGGGGAGAAAGTCAGAAGATGGAAGAAGGCCATCAATTCTGAAACACCCAACGCTGATCACACTCCTTGTTCATAATTTCAGAAAACACAGAGAAACAGAATGGGCATTCATTTTTGGCCCCCATGAAATAAGTCTTATGCCTGAACTTGGGGAAATTAAAATGGACTGGAGGCATCTTCTCTTTTTAATTAGTGACAATCAGAAGGGAAGGTTTGTTTGCCACTTTAGAGGGTTATGAAACTGTACCACCATTCACTGCATCTGAACAGTTGTGCCCTCCCCCCCACTTCAAACCAAACCTTCTTATCCACAGTTCTGCTCTGTTTAATTACAACACAGTCAGGTTTATGGTGTTGCTTGGATGGAGGACCAGAAAAGCATTACCACACTGTGCCCCCCCAACACACACACTCATGTGCTGGTTTCCCAACATTTACTGCTGAAAGGACATTTAGTAACTACCATACTACCATTTCCCTTTAAAAAATAAAACCCTTTACTTCTTATATTCCTTTCTTCTGAGTCCACTGAGAAGGCAAGCACGCTGGCCAAAGGTTGCATTATTAAAATAAATAAAAACTCTTAATTACCCCTGTCATTTTAAACTAACGACAAGTGAAGAACATCTCCTGATTCATGCTCAGTATATGCTATTTACATCCTTCACAACTTAATGGAGAATAAGGCCAGTGCTCCAAAAATAAACTTAAGGTATTATAAACCAATTGATTCCTCAAGCAACAATTTTCCTATTAACTATTAAGGGAGGAGGGGAAAATACTTAAGAATACACTTGGCATTTACATTAAAAACCCCAAACATTTAAATAGAATGCAATTCATCCTAAAACTCTGCATTTTTCTTATGCCAACCATGGTCTTTTTTTTTTTAATTACTGGATGTTGAAATAGAACACCTCCTAGAAGCATTCATGTGCATCAGTCTATCAAACCATTTACTCAAATTAAATGTGTGTAATCCTTCAAATGCCTCCTTTCAAATTAATGAGTTTAAGGAGCTTGAGTTCACCTGAAAAGATCCTATAGGCACCTGACCTCCTGAATTCTTTCTATTAATTGCACTGAAACTTGTTAGAAAAGATCATGATGTTACTATACATTAACTAAAGAATGCAAAATTAACATATTTCACAGTTGGTTTTTCACAAATTTGTTGGGAGAACTAGGGTGGTAGGTACACACACACACACACACACACACACACACACACACACACACACACACTGGTAGGTGCACCACCACCCAAAAAAACACAAACAAACAGCCCCCAAAAAACCTTGACCTCTTCTTCAGGAAATATCCATCTTTTCTATATTGCAAACCACACAAGACTGTAAGTTCCTGGATTCTATATAACAAACAAACAGTATCCACTAGATTCTTTGGCTACAAGCAGAATTACAGGCCTTTACACTGATAGTTAATCAGTCTTTTACAAGGCGTATAAAGAATGAGTCACTCTCTCTCCACTCAAATAAGTTTAAAGGTGCTTATGTAAATATTACAATTAATCAGATACCACCATGGGTAAGTCACTTCCCCTTAACTAGTTTTATTTTGAAGTCAACTGGGTGTCCGTTGTTTCTCTGTAAATACTACTGCCCAACCTTTAGGAAAGCAGATTAGACTGCCTTTTGATTTTTGTTTATTTTTAGTGGGGACTCCTTTTGGACTGGCAGCCACATGAAAGAGATCAGGGGGCCCCTACCGTCTTCCCCCTGGGCCTCCCAGTAATAACCTGAAGCTGGGCACCAGGAGACATTCTTACAGAGCGTGGGGGTTCACAGCTAATTTAAAATAAAAACTAGAAAGGGAACAAGAAATCAAACAATTCCAACTTCTCTTCCCATTGCCAAGTCAACCTCCTTTTCTTCTTTCAGTCCTTTCCCACCCAGAAAAGATGGTGAGGAAGCAACAGATGATTGTGCCAGGTACAGCTTCCACCCACCCACTCCAAGTTTGCATTCCCGGGACTCCCCACCCCACCAGCCCTCACAAACATACAGCATCTGCTTACCTAATGTAGTCATTTCTGCAAAGGATCATACCGCTCTTGGTGTAACAGGACGTGCCAATGTCCCCAAGCTGAGCCTGGCAGCAGGAACACTTCAGGCACCGGCTATGCCAATAGCTGTCCATGGCATAGAGCAGGAAGCGGTCGGCGATCTTGCCCCCGCACCCGGCGCACCTTTTCCAGGAGAGGGCGCCCGCCGTCACCGGGGGAGGTTGCGAGCTGCTGCCCGGATTCACCATGGTCTGTAGGAAGGAAAGGAAGGAGACACACAAAATAGGGAAAGGGGGGGTAGGGTTTGAATCAAGCGGCTGATCGCG
>NW_020954813.1:2161900-2162833 GCF_900497805.2 Vombatus ursinus
TGTGTGTGTGTGTGTGTGTGTGTGTGTGTGTGTGTGTGTGTGTGTGTGCGTGCGCGCGCGCAAGAAGGTCCCAATTTCCTTTCCCCAAAGGGCTGCTGGTAAGTAAGGGACAAGTTGGAGAGGTAAGGTCAGCAATGGTAGGGCGAGGGAGGAAGGAAGGGGCACAAACCAGACCCTCTTTCACAAACACTTTTCCCAGGGCTTGGATCCGAATCCAGGAGGCTCCCTCTCAACTTTGCAGAATAGCCCAACACTGACAACTTCAGCTTGGAGACTGTCAAAAGTCTTGTAGCGAGAGAGGCTCTGCACTGCGATTCCCTCCTTCCCACCCACCCACTCTCAACTCCCCGCCCCAGCCTCCGCCTATTCCCCCCCCCACCTCCACACGCATCTGGCCTCTAGCAAATGAGGGTCATTTACCCCACCGCCTCGCCCCCAGCCCCAAGCAGTGGAGGCAGGACGACGAGCAGAAGCAGTGTGGGCAAGTTAGCTGGCAGGGAGGCTCCCGCCCCCCGGAGCCCCCTACCCCCATGTCATGCCCAACTCTGGGAAGTGCAGCTGGAGCTCAAGTTGGGGACACTTCAGTTTCCTGAAAGGGAGGGAGAGAGAGAGGGGGCAAAGGGAAATAGAAAGAGTGGGGGTGGGAGGGGAAAGGGGGATGGAGGATGGGAGTGGGGGGAGAGGGAGAGAGGGAAAGAGTGCAGTGCGTAAAGTTGCGAAACTGGTTTTTCGGATTTTTTAAACAGCACCTTTCACATGCCATTGTGGTGACGGCCATTCCCATTATTGTTCCAAATCTCATTTCATTCTGAAGATCAATGAGTGTTTTCTCTGGGTTTTCAGGACACCGGCCAGAATAATAGATCATTGAACTTTAGGACGCCTGTTAACTTCCTATACAAACACACTCCACTTTTGTCTGGCTAATCTGCC
>NW_020954813.1:2162852-2164869 GCF_900497805.2 Vombatus ursinus
AAAAAAAAAAAAAAAAAAAAAAAAAAAAGGTGGGGGGTAGGGAGAGGAGGAGGAGGAGGGAAGAACTTTGCTGATAATCTGAGAACCATCAAGGGATACACTAGTTAAATTCGAGCTAGCCAGGCTGTCACCAAAAACTACTTTTAAAAAAATTCCCCCACACTTTCTAAATGAATGCCACGAGAGGCAGCAACTAGGGGATAATATAGGAATCAATTTATAAAGCTTAGACTAAACCGATTAATTTGTGGCCTCCGATCCTGAGTCCAATAAACTCCTAGTGTTCCTCCAGTCACTTATACTATAAAAAGATCAAGTTATTTACTGCCAATTAAGCAGCATGTTTTTGTCTTTGTCCTTTGTAAGCCGAGTGTGTGTACTCATACCAAGGCTTTGGGCCATCTCCTAAAGGCATTCAGACTGATACCTCTGAGAGACGGCGAACTTTTTTTTTTTTTTTTTTTTGCCTGCCCCTGGCCCAACTTGGTGGCTGGCAAGAGGGGAGGGCATCTAGAACCAAGTCCCCCGGTTCCTAAAATAGGCCGATTTTTAAACACATTTCCTCCGAAAGCGTCCCTGAACGTGTCTCTAGTGACCACACAATAAACCAGAAAAAGAACTCCACCAATTAAGCTGTAACAAAACCCCGAGACTTTGGAAACAGAACCACTCTAAAACCCATTAGCATTGCATTTATCCGAATGCATCATACCTTTATGTAAATTGATTTATCTGATGCATTTACTCGAGGAATTGCTTTTTGTTACAATTTCAGCCCTAACCCAAATGAATCTGCATATCCTGCCCAGAGTCTTAAAACTGTTTCCCTTTACGTTTTAATCGCTTTGAATTCCTTTAAAGGGGGTGGGGGGGAGGCGAGGAGAGATTCCATGCTGCTTATCCTGAATCTTTGGTGAGAAGTAATATATATTTATATATGTGTGTGTGTGTATATATGTGTGTATGTTATGTGTGTGTATTATATATATATATATGTTTTTCTGAAGGAAACATTACACTGACAAAAGCATCCAGTAACCCCATTAGCTAAAGCTCTTAAGGACAAGCAATACCTTAATGCTGATTAAATCTAAAAGAGATGATGAATCTAGGACTGACCAGAAACTGACTCCCCAGATAACTAAGGACGGGCCCTCATCAAGTTTCATTTAGAGTTGGGAAAAAAAAAAGCTTTTAAGTTAAATAGGCTTATATTCTAGTAATTACATAGCCGAGCAATTTAGGTCCTGGGATAGAGTCAGTGAAACAGAAAGCAAGAACTGGCAGCTAGAGGCAAAATAAGCCCCCCTTTAACAACGTCTCTGGTGTTTTTTAATGGAGACCAAGGGAGGGACAGGCGTAGAGCTGGCAATTTGTAGTACAAAAATGGATGCTTAATTCATGTCTTGATTTTAATTAGGTGATTCACCGGATTTCTCCTGGATTGAAACAAAAGACTTATAAGCCAAAAGGAATTTTTTTTCTTTAAAAAAAAAAGACCAATACAAAACCCTGCCCACTTTGATCCTTTCTGCCACTGTTTCAAAAATAGTGTTTACTGGGGGGTGAAGAGAGGTTGGGGGAGGAGGGAGGCAAGACTATTTTTCCCCACCTCAATTCATAACCGAAACAGGCAAAGCCTTTCACTTCTGGGCTGGAAAGGCGCTCCCCCCTCCCCCCCACCAAGCCCTCTTCCTCGAACAAGCCCTTTTGTAAAGCAGGAACCGCTACAAAGCTGACGGCCCTGGTGCTCGCCTGCCTGCCGGCCTGCCGGCCTCCTGCTCCGTCCACCCGCCTGCCAGCCCGCCCCCCAGCCTGCCTTCCTCTATAGTTTCAGACTCTCTCATTATCTAAGCCGACGTATTGTTTACTTGCAATTTGGGACGGTGAAGGGAAAGCAGCCAAAGAAAACAACGACGGTACAGGACACCCCCCTTCCCGGTCCCCGGGCCACCAGCAACACCAACCCCGCTGCTACCAACCCCCAGCCCTCCCCCCCCTCCACACACACACACAC
>NW_020954813.1:2164895-2188230 GCF_900497805.2 Vombatus ursinus
ACACACACACACACACACACACACACACACACACACCCCTCCCTCCCGCCCCATCTCATCTCCCCAGCAAGTCCGCTTACCTGCTTTTCCCCTATATTGCAAAAAGACGGCGGCGGCGGCTGCGAGATCTCAGCGGAGCCGCTCGCTCGGCTTTCCCAGGGCTGGTGGACTGATGGAGCTGGATGGATGGATGGATGGATGGAAGGAAGGAAGGAGGGAGGGAGCGAGTTCTTCTTGCAGAAGTGGAGTGGAAGGGGGGGAGGAGAAGGGGGTGGGACAAGGTAATCTTTTTTTCTTTCTTTCTTTCTTTTTTTTTAATGCGCGGCTCTATTGGTGGGTCGGGTGCCCCCCAGTGAAGTGGCCGCCCGGCCCAGGAGCAAAGGGTTCAGTCTCAGTCCTCTTTCTCTTCCTCCTCCTCCTCCTCCTCCAGCTTCGCTCGAGCAGCTGCAAGGCTGGCTGGTTGGCTAGCTCTGGGGCCCCCGCGAGCTGTTCGGCTTCAGGCGCGGCAGCGGCGACTGCTGCAGTCGCTGCTGCAAGTTTGGCAATGTGGCTTCACTTTGTATATTCGGCACCCCCCCCCGCCCTCCCGGGCCCCCCTTCCTCCTCCTCCTTCTCCTCCTTCCTTCCCTCCCTCACTCGCTCTGGTCTGGCGGAGGCGGAGGCGATTGCTGAGATCCAGAAAGCGGCGGCGGCAGCAGCGGAAACAACAACAACAGCCCGGGCGGGCGGCTGGGCGGCTGGGCGGGCGGGCGGGCAGGCAGGCGGAGTCCCTCGCAGGCCACTCAGAGCAGCCTTCCGCAGGAACGCAAGCACGAGGAGTGGAGCGAGCGGAGCTGGGGGCAAGCCCAACAGCCGGGTCGAAGCAGGGCTGCCGCTGCTGCTGGTGTCCGTGCTGCTGCCGCTGCCGCTGCCGCTGCTGCCTCTACTGCTGCTGCCGCTGCCCGGCTCGAAGGCGGCGCTGGCCCCTAGCCCGCTCGCGCTCTCCCTCCGCGGCTCTTACACATGTGTTACTGACAGAGCAAAATCCCAACTACTCTCCAGCTCAGCCGCCGACGTCAGCGCCCCTCAGCCACTGCGCGGCCGGATTGTTCAGGCGGAATAATAAAACCTGCCAATCCGGGGGAGGACAAAGGGATGACTGAAACCGGAGGCGGGGGTGGGAGGGGGGAGGCGAAGGGGAGGGAGGAAAGAGAGAGAGGTGGAAGAGAAGAAGTGGAGGGAACGAGGGGGAAAGGAAAGGGCAGTATCAGGTGGAAAACGACAGCAGCAGCAGCAGACAGCAGGGACCCTCGCTGCTCCTCTTTGCTGCTGCTGCTGCTGGTGCTGCTGCTGGTGGATGCTCGCTGTGCCCAGAGGACTGAAGGAGGCTGGAAGTGGTCTCTCACCTGCCCACGCTGGCTGCGTGTCCGAGCCAGGGACGCTTACTTGTACTCAAGGATTTCGGGGGCAGCCCCATACTTCCAGTCTAGGCCCTGGGAAAACTTTAGCATCTCTCACAGCAGCCACTTCTCTATCCCCTAAACGGGCGAGGGGGGTGTCCTCAAGCTCCAATACGGTAGTTTTCTTGTTGTCCCAGGAGCAAGGGACAGTGAAGTTCACACACACACACACACACACACACACAGAGTTGTTAACTTGGATGTCTGGGGTTCAGAAACTTAAAGGGAAGTTTGGTTAACGGAAAAATAACTTCTAAGAGGAGAAACTTTTTTTTTTAATCTCTCTTGACCCAAACATAAACCAAGGCACATAGTAGGCTCTCAGGGAATGCTCAATAATGATCCTGCGCTTATGGAGGAAGCTGAAGAAATCTTATGGAGGCGACAGCTGAGCATGCCTTCCTTAGCCTGCCACCCAGCTTGCTGTGAGGAGGAGAGGAGCCAGGCATCCAGAAGCAAAGTTTGGAACAATAAGGCCAGATTAGCAATCACGAATGCTTTAGAGAATAAGGAAGCTCACTTTCAATATAAATCATATGTTTGGAGGCAATGTTCTCAGCATGTTAGAGCCCAGGAACACCCACAGTCAGAGAACCTGCAAGTGGGTCCCCCTTCCCTCTACCTCCTGCTGTCAGCTTCTAAAGTTTCAATTCAGTATTCAACTTTACACTGCAAAAGAGGTCATAAAAGTCCCATTTGCTGGGCCAATATTAGGTCTAATTGTTCATAGAAAGTTATGGAGGGATGGTCCTGGGAAAATCGCTGTGGAAGGACAAAGGCTGTGGTTTAGTAGATGAATCTGGGCCTTAGTGTCAGACAGCTAGATCTGACTCCTGAGCTCACAGTTCTTAAGTGATATTAGGCAAGGCCTCTTACCCCTCTGTATCTCAGTTTCTGATAGGACTAGGTGATGGTAATTTCCCTTTGGACTATAACCTCTTATCACCCTTTTAAGGAAATGGAATGAAATCAGCCCGGTGGGATAAATTTATCTCTTCCATACTCTGTTTCTGATGAGAAGACCAGAAAATCGACCAAAGAACCCAGTCAGAAGGACTCTCTTTCCAAGCCACAATTTTACTATCTGCAAGTTTTATAAAATTCAGGCTTCCAAAGAAAAAGCAATAATATCTGAATGGTGACTATGCACCAAAAATAGCAGAAAATGGTTTAAAATAAACAACTTCAGTAACCTAGATTTCAAGCTAAAAGGGAAGTTATTTGGTTCAACTTTTTCATTTTCCAGATGAGCAAGCTGAGAGCCAGAAAAGTGCCCAAGATCTTACATAGTGAATGGCAGAGGAAGGATTCAAACTCAGGTCCTACGAATCCTCATCTGGCATACTTTGCATTATACCATATTACAAAGTGTACAGAAGGTTCTACCAGTTACCTAAATTAACACTCTTCAGTTAACCTAAAATATCACAGATGTTGAAATTTGTTCATCAGTATCAAAACTCGTAATATTAATTCCTTTAATTTTGGACTGGACCTGTGCTGAGGAAGTGCCCTCAGGTTGGTATCTTCTCTGCAACTGACAGTCTTACAAGAATTAGAAGTTAGTAAATCAGTTAACAAACATTTATTGAGAGCTTATTTTGTGCCAGGCACTGTACTAAGTGTTCAGGATAGAAAGAAATGCAAATGCCTGGTCCCAGCCCTCAAAAAGTTCACATTCTAATGAGATAAGACAGCACATTGAAATCTGTGTGCATAAAATAGAACCACATGGATAGGCTCACATAGCCAGTATGTGTCAGAGGTGGGACAGTGAGCTCAGATCTTCCATGGTTCACTCTGCCATGGTTATGATGGGCAGCGATGTGATTTTAAGGAGTTCAATAATGTAGAAATTGAAGACAGCTCCCTAAAATCTCCAAACCAAAACCCCCATTCGCTCTGTGACTGTCTGATTATGAGAAGGCTCAGACAAAACAAACAGAAGAGAGAATTCTATGTACATCAAAGTAGCAGATCTTAATTTCCTAACTCAATTTTTCCCATGTAAATAATTTACCAGCATAAAAGTGAGATAACACCAGTTCATGATGAGGGGTACAATTAAATTTAGGCCTATAATGAAAAACACATTTCAGGTATATTTCTCAAGCAAAATGCCCTCCAGCAAGGTGAGAATGCAAGCCCTTTTCAGGTTTTCACTAGCCAACCGCTGAGGACCAGTTAGGCTACCGGAAGGGTCCAGGCAGATGTGGCTTCTTCTGTGATTCTTCAAGCAAGCTAAAAGGGACCTCCTGGTTTGCTCCTGGATTAAAGGATGTTCAGTCCCTCTGGTCTGAGGAGTAATATTTCCACCCACAATGTGGAGGGAAGTGTTTTTACCAGAGATGTTTGTTTGCTGAGGTTGTGATTGCATAAATACAAAAGAGATAATGGTTAACGATGTCTCTTCAGAGGCATCTGGAGTAAATCAGTACACGGTAATCAAAATCCAGGTGTACTTTAACCAGAGCGCCACCTCTGGGTAGTCTTTATTTCTGCAGATTTAATCTTCACAAGGACTTTCTGATCTATTCTAGAGGAGCTATAAAAGTTTGTAATCTGAAAGTCCTTTCTGGGGTGCAGTGGTGCTGCAGAAAAGTTAAATACACAACACACACACACACACACATATATACCCAGGCTTGTTCCTTTAAAACAGGGAAGGTTTACCTATGAGGCCATCTCAAAATTCAAAATGATGGAAAATTATATCTATAACAATAATTCCTATAGATCTAATTCATATATCAAATTAATTGCAATCTAAAGAATTACAATTTACTTCAATGATTATAGTATTAGTTATATTATGTAAATTTTATATTTTTATAAATTATTAAATAATTGAGAGGTAGTCTGGCAGAGGAGATAAAATGCTAGACCTGCAGTCATGAAGTCCTAGGTTCCAGTCCTGCCTTAGATGTTTATTAGCAATCAGATCATGAGTAAATCGGTTAACCCACCTGAGTCTCAGGCATCCCTTTAAGACTGAGCTATATAGAAGTCATTGTGTCTGGGGGAAGATGTCTTACGTGAACAAAACCACACCTATTTGACAGCATAAAATAATTATGCATTATCGCTCGATGCAGGTTAGGATGATAACTCCTTTTCCATCATTCAGCATAATCAACTCCAAGTGAGACCGAGGGTCCCTTGCCCTAGGGCATGTGTTATGTATCCCTTTGTATGACAAACCCCTTCAGCAATGTGATGAAGTCCATGGACTCCTTCTCAGAATTAAGTTTTTAAATGTATTTAATACATAAGATTACAAAGGAAACTGAATATATTGAAATAGTTATCAAAAAATATTTTAAAGAGACCAAATTTATGGACCTCAGGTTAATAACCCCTGGCCTAGAGGGTCATAATTTTAAAACTGGAACTGACCTGAGAAGTTATATAGTCCAACACACTCCCCTTCCACAATCTGCCCCCCCCACACACAGAGGGATGCCAAACTGAATTCTTATTGTTACTAAATTTGATTTCCCTGATCATAGGATCATAAATTTAGATGTGGAAGAGACCTTAGAATCTATTAAGTTCCATTATCCCTTTTGACAGACAGATAAACTGAAGCCTGGAGAAGTTGACCTACCCAAGGTCACAAACTAAGTAACAGAGATAGGATTACAGCATCTCCAACTCCCAGTTCTACGGCACCAAATTACTTCCATTATAAATTTAGGTTCTCTTCCACCACCACTCTTTTTTTCAAGGTAGAAGACCTGGGTTCAAATTTTGCCTCAGTTATATCCGACTGATCTTGGCCAATTCACTTAATTCCTCTGGGTGTAAATTTCCTCATCTGTAAGATGAAAGAGTTGTACTCCTGAGGTCTCCAGCTAGTGATCAGATAACCCTATGAGGATGTAAATCAAATTTAGCAGCAGCATAAGAACTCAATTTCACCTTCCTGTTATTCTCCCACCTTTTCCCCTTGTTGCCTCTGGTTTCCTCCCTTGTTCTTTGCTATTATTTTCCTACTCCTCTTCTTTATACTTGTGATCTCTTTTCCTCTAGCTGGTTCTTTCTAGGTAAAGCAGTTCTTCCTGAGCATCCCTTTCAGCCAGCCAGAGACTCAAGGCATCTCACTGTCTGGGCTGCCTGCCTGGCCGGCCCTGAGATGGCCACGGCGGGCCCTGAGATTGATGTGGCAGCAGTGAAGACAAAAAGCCATTGGCTGTTTCTAGACAAGAAGTCTTTTACACAAAGTGCAACATTGTTGCTAAAAAACTTGTTCTTTGGAAATAACAAATGATGGAGCTGCTTTCCCTGTTGCCACTAGAGTCAAAGGACTGTGGGAGAAGGGCTTTGCATAGGTAGGCAAAGAACAAAGGCTTATGGGAAAACAGACAAAGACGTGGAAGTGACTTTGCCTGGCTCCACTTGCCTTTAGAGAAAGAAGCCCGGGTGGGTGGGGTGGAGAGTGGGAGTATTAAAGAGACTTCAAAAAAAAAAAGTTCTAAATCCAACAGTTTCTGTGAAAAGACAAAGTGTTCCCCCCTTTCTAATTGACAGACTCACGTCTGTGAATTTTGAAAGGCAGCTAGTAAGACAGAAAAAGGATTGCATTTGGAGACAATCAGGAGACCTGAGATTTAGTCCTGGCTCTAGCACTTAGCTAAGTAACCCTGGGTTATTTTGCCCTGCTTCAGTTTCTTCACTTGTGAAATGGGAATAATATTTATACTCAACCTCTATTACAGTTACACTCAAGAGGTAGTGGGGTGGGGAGGTCCTTGAGTCAGTAAGACCTAGGTTCAAGTTTAGCCTCTGATACTAGGCTATCCTGATTCCTCAATGCCCTGTGAGATTACTCTCTGAGACTATAATCAGACAGCAGGTATTGCTGCTATTTGCTATAGGGAGTTTCCTGATGGAAGTATTCCGCTTTAACAGTGAAATCCCAACTGCTGTTTTGAAAAATTACATTATCCATCTCACAAGGAAAGTATTTTATAAATCTTAAAGTATGAAATAAATGCGTTGCTAAATAAATCCATTCTTTATATCAGCACACTGTGAGGAGAAACTGAAGCCCAAAAAGGTTAAGGAATTTGCACAAGGTCATAAAGTTAATAAGTAGCAAGTGGATAGCAGGAGACTTAACTTTTTTTTTTGTTTGTTTTGGTGAGGCAATGGGGGTTAAGTGACTTGCCCAGAGTCACACAGCTAGTAAGTGTTATGTGTCTGAGGTCATATTTGAACTCAGGTCCTCCTGAATCCAGGGCCGGTGCTCTATCCACTGCACCACCTAGCTACCCCTTATTTCCCCTTTTTGATAAACAATAAAATAGATCTTAAATGAGTACCCAGGAAAGTGGTTGATAGCTGTGGAAACTCAGTATAGCTAATAATAATAGCTAACATCCATATAGCACTTATTATGGGCGGAGCACCGTACTAATGCAGTGTATAATTATTATCTCATTCAACCTTCACAACAACTTTGGGAGGTAGATGCTATTATTATCCCCATTTTATAATTGAGAAAACTGAGGCAGATAGAGTAGCTAAGTGACTTACCCAGGGTCATATAGGTAGTTAAATGTCTCAGGCAGGATTTGAACTCAGGCCTTCCTGACTTCATTGCTGTATCCACTGTATTACTTGGCTGCTTTGATGTGAGTGCAGTGAGAAATCAAACATAAGACGTATACCTCTTGTTTCTTAATTATATTAGGAACTTAGTTTACGATACTGGAGGCCTCTGAGGAAGGTCAGAAAGCTAATAACTTACTAGTCATTGTCAATGAATAAAAGAAACATTAGCCAGCATTTTGACGGACCTCAGAGGTCTACCCGGAATATATTGACAGATGAATGCCTTATCTTGTCAATTGTTACCAAGGGGGAAATGAGAATTTAAAATGGCAAAACTCAGTCATGGAAACTGCAAGGAAATCCTGATACAAAATGGCATTTCACAGTGATGACATCATGGAAAAATAGGCCTTGGTTTCCTTATATGCACCAGTTCATCGTAAGCATTCCAGTACAGAATGATGTTCTGCATATCTATCTCTCACTCAGTGGTTAATCTAGTAGACTGTAAAAATAAGTTTATTGTATTCTCAATTCAAAAGGCAGCGTTGTATAGAAGATTGAGATCTAGCCTTGGAACTAAGAGGAAATGAATTCAAATCTTCTCTCTGAAGCAAATTAGCTATGTCACTATGGGCAAGTATTTTATTTTTCAGTGTTTCAAGGAACTCTTCACCACCAAGTCTTCTCCCAAAGACAGAAGTTCTAGATCAGTTGCCAATCTGCATGAGAGAAGTTCCCAATGCTGATGAAATCATAAATCTGGACCCCCCCCCAAAAAAAAGCCCACAAAGAAAGAAAAAACCTTAGATTGGGTCTTTAAATTAAATTAATTAATTAAATGAAATTAATTCCTTAAAGTTTGAGGAAAAGCTTTTGCATAGATAAATTTCATGCTTATAACATTTTTAAAGTAAATATGCAGATTTCCAAGGTTGTGTGCATATGCATGTGTATAAATGTGTTGCTTACAGCCCAGAAGACATATTGAAACTGCACAGAATATTATACAGGTATTTTGGAAAATTGCAGATTTGGGGAGGTACTTCTCAGAAGACATGATTTCCTTAATCCTGATTCTACCAATATGATTTTTGGTAAATTGCTCAACCTCTGAAGACTTCATCCCGTTTTGTCAGCCAGAAAATAAGAACAGTTACTAGAGATCTCCCAAAGGTCCCTTTGTTGCTCTCCATCTATGATGCTAGGACCTTCAAGGCCCCTTCAAATACAACATAACTCGGTGCGATTCAATCGGTTGTAAACTTGTTTGTTAAATGTATCACTAATGGCTCATTTTTTTTTCCTTCAGGTACACAAGCTTGTCGTGGCCAAAGCATGAAATAGGGGCCTTAAAGATCCAAAGGACAGAAGCCGCAACTTCCTTGCTCAATGTCCCTTTAATCATAGCATCGATCTAATTGAAGCTTTTCCCTTCCATGTAAATTTGTGCCGAAATGTAATTTTAGGGAGGAAAATACTGATTTTGATTTACTCACAGACCAAGAAAACACTGATGAAAATGTTGATTACATTTACTCCTCCTGTTGTAATGAATGACCACATCAGAAAAAGGGGGAGCCTGGTAGGCAGCTGTCTATAAACTTGAAAAATACACATTTCTATTCCATACAGTACCATAAATTTTTAGAATAAAAAGAACAACCAGATATGGATTTAAAAAAAATAATAATAAAATTGGCTAACTCAATTGACTAAAATGTGTTCCCTCCATGCAGAGGTATACATTATAACGTCATCACTCATATTTCTGAGCATCAATCAAATTTTATAATAAAATTGTTTTTGATGAATCACTACCAGCCTCTTTTCTAGCTCCAAAACATCAAAGGAGAAAGCAAATTTGTCAATTTCTCTATCTGATAAGAAATCACTGAAAACATATTTAAGACCCTTATTCTAAGATGACAATTTTCCCCTCCCCCTTCCCTATCCAGGATCCTTAAAGGGAAACAGTGTAAGCAAAGCTATTTTCAAATTTGGGGAATCATCCAAAGAATCAACTCAACTTTCTTTGCAGTTCCTTCTCTCAGCGCCATCTGCTGTGATCTTTGCCAGCCAGCCCACAGAGAAGTCATTCTGGAACAATACTCTGGAAACAATTTGCTTCAAAGAAGGAACAAAAACTTAAACAAGTCCACCTATGTATGTGTTTGTTCTAATTAGTGGGTGAAGCCATCCAAGCCAAGCAACCAGATGCTGCTCTCCGCTCAGATGACAAGGAAAGTTGCTTAGAAATGCTTGCTTACAACCTCCATCCAGTAGTAAATCCTCAAATATTATTAGAATATCTGCCTGTTATCGTCCCAGTCAGGGAATGAAGTATTGACTATTTCTCATGGCCAGGAATCCTCTATACGACACTTCAGTGAAGTTTTGATTATTTCTAGAAGTCGCTCTAATTTACAGAAGAACCTTTCTGATTGATCTCCCTCTCCCTCTTCCTATTTTGTACCTATCAGTAAACAGGATAGGTATGGATGGCTTCAACAAGTTATAGCTACCATCAAGAAGATTTCATCCCTTCAATTGCTTCTTCTTTTCTTTTCCTCCAGTTGGGTTTCTATTAGAATAACAGCTCAATTTCCCAAGGGTTTTATCACAAGTCTTTTTCTCTAGGGAGTTTGGAATAGCCAAGAGAGATAGCAGACTGTGCATCCCCATTGCTCTTATAATTATTTAAATTGTATAGGGCACTGGCAGTTGCGCTGTTTTGACAACCCTTTGAACACAACGAGCAGATGTGTGGGATGAGAAGAATGGCTGGAGAGATTAAAAGAATTCGGAAATATGCAGAGGTGAAGGTGCATCAGAACAATGGAAAAAATGACCAAAATGACAGGTTTAGGCAGACTAGGTGGGTCTCATTTGGAGAAATGTCTATTGTGTATTTTATGTAAAACTTGCATAGATTCCAACTGGTGGGGCATGATGACCAGGAAGCTGCCTTGGGGTAGGAACTGTTTGTTTTGTATCCCCAGAACCTAGGGGATTCAGCCTTCCAGAATAGGAAATACTTAACAGCTGCTTGTTTACTTCTTCAGCTGAAATGAATGGAATCGAACTTTCAACTCACCATCACATGGTTCATTAAAGAATAATGCCCAAAAGTTACAATAACTTACCTTTAATTTTCATCCCATTTTCCTTCTATATCATTTTTCATCATTCTCCCAATTTGATCATTTCTCACAGTGGGTTCTACTGGATCAATAGTTTCTTTTATTTCTTTTCCAAGTTTGCATCCCTATTAAGTCTCTAATATGTTATTTACTCCAATACAACTGGGAAAAAAGTTAGCTTTTTAAACTCTTCAAGTATACCATGTAAAAATCAAATAAAATATACCATGTAATTCAGCAAAACTTTTCTTAATACTTTTGAGTTTAATAATTATTTTTTAAACCTTTAATGCACCAATATTTTTGAATTGGAGAGGAACAAGATGATGATGGTGGTGGTGGAGATGATGCTGATATCCAGCATTTATATAACACCTTAACATCGTTGAGGCACTTTACATGCTTCATCCCATGCAAGAGTCATATCAAACCTGTGAGATGTGCTCTTTGGGAATGATTATCCCTCTTTTGCAGATAAGAAAGATGAGTTTCAAAAAAGTACAGTGACTTTCCCATGGTCACCCAGCTAATAATTGTCAGAGGAAGGATTTGAACCCAGGGTTTCTTGACTGCAAATGTATTACTCTGTTCCACAAGGTTCAAGCTTTGCTGACCATAGGAAAAGTCACAAAGCTTCTCAGTGTTCCATCAATGTACTAAGAAGGGAAGATACAGATGAATTGCTAGCCTGCATAAGTGGAAGGCATTCCTATACTGGGAGTTCCAGGCAGAGATGAAATCAGACTAAAAAAAAGAAGAAGAAGAAGAAGCATTTTTAAAACTCTCCATCATACCTGAATAGTATGTGCAGCAATCCACTGCGTGAGAGAATGGCTGTCTCTTTTGCCAGAATCATTTTGGGGAAAAACTTGACTGAATACTTGGCTCAAGGAAAATCATTCCTCCTTCATTTTATCTTAATTTAGTAGCTTCTAGCAGTCATCTAAACAATCTTAAAATTAAAAGATAATGTTAATGGAAAAGAATGTTGTCATAGGATAATGGTTTCCTGCTGCTAGATTAATGCTGTGGCAATAATGCTAGAGCATTTATTGAAAATAAAGGAGAAGACAAAGCCTGGAGATTTATTCGGAAGGCAGGTGTCATGGAGCCGGTGACACTGTTGTATTACAATTACTTTGTTACATTTTTGCCAAATAACTGATGGAGATGCAATCAGTTTTCCTGATGGATGTCGGGGCAGCAAAGTGACATTTGTTCATCTTCCCATCACTGGAGAGTGGAATTGTACCTGGCTTGGGAATTGGGTTTATTTTATGATTCTTCCAATCATAAGGCAGATTCTGGGGGTAGTGCCACTTAAACACACACACACACACACACAAACATACACATACACACACACACACACACACACACAAACCCAAAGCAAAAATGCCTCTGACTGAATTTATTTCCTATAAAATAGGGAGGTCCAATGATGTTGTTAGTTCTTTTGTATCAGCATTATTAGGTTGTCCACGTGTTGGCCACACTAGATAGCTCCTGCATTAGCCAACAGGGATGATGTAAAATAATGACCTGTTCTTTTGGACCCTCCTGACCTCACTTGCCCTGGACCTGTCTTTTAGCACTTGTGTTTGAAATGATCATGAGCCAATTCACCAGAGCCCACTAATCTTTTCCTGACGTAAATGGTAGGAAGTACCATTCAGTACCTGAAAGACTGGTGATTTCATTCATGTCAAGTCCCCTCCACTAATGCAAATGAGATCCCCCTAAAGTCTTTGGGAATGGCCAGGACTGAAAAAAAACAAATGAATCCAGAGTCCAGTAACCCATCTCGTGACAAACTCCTTTGCAAGTAGGGCTGATCCTCACATCAACAGCCGAACCACACTCAAAAGCCTTTTCCACCACTTATTCTCTGCTTTGAGAGCCTTTGCTAGCCCACCGTTAGTTCCATGCCATGATGTGGCCCTGAAGAAGGTGTCAGTGGACATATTCCAATCTCCAGGATATGCCAACCTCATACTCTTTCTCAATGTGAACAATGGTATCATGTTTACACATCCTTCAATTGCAAAGCCAGAACTAGGGTGGAGAGGTCGACGTTTTACCGTAGGACGACTAACTTAGAATTTGCTTTGTGTATAAAAACCTTTAGTTATAATCCTGCTCATTTTCCAGCCTATCAAGGATACCAGGTTCATTTGTTTGTGTTACATGAAGCAGTTACGTTTAGGTAGACTCATGATCTCACCAATGGGAGCACTCCTTCCACCAGGGGACAGCTAGGTGGCGCCACAGTGCAATGAGTGCTGAGCCTGGAGTCAAGAAGACTCATCTTCCTGAGTTCAAGTCTGGCCTCAGACACTTACTAGTTATGTGACCCTGGTCAAGTCACTTAATCCTATTTGCCTCAGTTTCCTCATCTGTAAAACGAGCTGGAGAAGGAAATGGCAAACCACTCCAGTATCTTTGCCAAGAAAACCCCAAATGGGGTTATAAAGAATCAGATATTACTAAAAAATAACTAAACAACGACTCTCTACCATGGCAGCTAGCCACTCTTCAATGACTTCTCATTCCGTTTTATTATTGTCCATGCCCCTCCATGAGTTGTTCAGAGAGTATCTACTCGGTACACTGAAGGTCTTCTTCTATGAATATCTTTCTGTTTCATGGCTATCAGGGCCATCCTCGATCTGTCCATCTGTTATCCCTCTAAATGGCTCCGTGATGGCCAATCCCTCCCTTTCTAGTCACACAGATCATAGGTATCTTTTCAATAGCTTCACAAATGTAACTCATGACATAATTGATTATTATTCTGGCTAAGGTGAACGCTCCAGGGCATGAACAACATGTCTAGCAAAGCTTTTACAAGAGAGGACCTTCCTTTGCTACGTCTGTTGTGTGAGGGAAACAGATTCTCCAACCCTTGCACAATCCTAATGAGTGATTTAACTAACGTGAGTTATTTACTCTGGGCTCCAGCTCATAGGTTGGAGAACCAATCAGCCTGGTTATTCTTATTAGCAACACTTTTATTAATAATCCTGGGATTTATGGGACTTAAAACTGGAGGCTTCATATGACCTGAGCTATGGGATTTTTTTTCCATTTGTTGATTTGTATGACTTTTACATCCTACACTTACATATTTGGAGACTTAGTCCCCTAGAGGTTGCTTATAACCATTTAAGCATTTTGCTGCAATTAGACCGCATTGTCATCAAATGATAGGTTTCCCTGGCTCTTGGTTTTGTGACCCATTGTTACAAACAACAAAGGACATGCTCAACTGGAAAGTTAGATCGAAACCATGAATTTTCCACACATTACTTTGTTATAAAATCAAAACCAGGATAGAAGAATAAGCATTTATTATCTGCCTACTATGTGCCAGGCACTACTCTAAATGTTATTATTATTATTGTATTTATTATTGTCATATTAATTATTATTATTATTACTTTATGACCTCACTTGATGTTCACAGCAAACCTGGGAGGTAGGTGCTATTATCCCCATTTTATAGGTAAGGAAACTGAAGCAGACAGAAATGAAGTGACTTGCCAAGACTCACATAGCTGAAAGTGCTTGAAGCTGGGTTTGAACTCATGTCTTTCTGACTCCAGGCCCAGTGGTCTATCTATTTCAATATCCTAGGAGAAGACCTGGACCTGTGATTTCATTAGTAGAAGGAATGCTCTGGTCAGGAATTTCTCTCTATCAATACAGATTGGCACCTTTTCTCCTACTTGAGAGTTGCCTGTAGCACTGAGAAGTCAAGTGACTTGCTGAGGGTCACACAGCCAGGATGGATCAGAGGTCAGACTTGAACCTAGGCCTTCCTGGCTTTGGGGCCTGCTCTCTGTGCACTGAGTCACACTGTGTCTCATCTTGTTATCAGAAAAACTTGGTATCTCCACAGTCTGGGCAAAACCAGTGCCATGAGAATCTTCCTACCTACTCTTGGAGTACATAGGGTTCTTTTTAGATAACTAATTACCTAAAGCACTGATTATCAGTTAGTCATACAATATTAACTGGCAAATGATTTCCTTCATCACCGAGAAGCTCACCATGCCAAAGTATTCTGAAACCAAGTCAAGATGTTGCCAAATAAAAACATAATTAATTACATGTTTTTCCTCCGGAGGCAAAGTAGGCACCTGCTTTGGAGCCTAGGCGTTTATCAGAAACACAGTTAACACGATTTGAGTAAATCCACAGAAGTTAGGGCTGCTAGGTGGCACAGTGGATAGAGTGCCAAGTTTGGAGTCAAGTAAGACTCATCTTCAGCCTCAGACACTTACTAGCTGTGTGACCCTGGGCAAGTTATTTAACCCTGTTTGCCTCAGTTTCCTCATTTGTAAAATGAACTGGAAAAGGAAATGGCAAACTACTCCAGTATCTTTGTCAAGGAAACCCCAAATGGGGTCATGAACAGTTGGACATAACCAAAATGACTGAACAATGACATAGAAGTTAAGAGACATTGTGGCCATATTTTGGAGGAGAGAGTGTGGAGACAAAATTTGGCAGCCAAAAGGCCTCCAATAGACATTAACCCATCCTTTGCTGCTTTTCCTTCCCGTGGGTCACAAGCCCTCCTCTTTTGCCTTTGTAGCTGCAGTCCCAACGTGGCCCATTAAACATTGCTTAGTTACTCAGTCCAAAGGGATGGCATCTCCTGACTCCCTGGAACCCTGCCTCCATGGTTAGCAGTAGTGCTCCTGAGAGGAGGGGCTGGGACTGACATTCTTATCTCCATGGTTTAGATCAAAGAATGATAGTAAGCTTGAACTCTACAGCTGGGCCTGCAGTCCACCTCCTCTCAGCTCAGAGCCTGTCTCCGTAGGATGAAAGTGGAGCCCGTAGAAGCAGGACCCATTAATCAGCAGGCAGAGAAGGGCAAGGGGGAGAACTCTGTGTTAGCAGTAGGGGAGGACATAGGTTCAAATCCCAACCCTGCCACTTGCTACCTCTGTGACCTTGGGCAAATCGCTTATTCTCTGTGAGTCTCAGTTTCCTCTTTAGCAAAATGGAGTTGGGTTAACTGACCTTTGAGGTATCCTCTAGCTCTGGATTAGTGATTATGTGATTATGTGACCCCTAAGGTCCCTTTCAGGTCTAAATCTATGGTCCTATAATCCATTTATAGAATTCCTCCTCTGGGGAAGGGAATACGCATTTATTAAGCACCTACTATATGCCAGGCACTGTGCTAAGAACTTTACAAATATTGTCTCATTTGACCCTCACAACAACCCCCGGAGGTAGGTGCTATTATGATCTCCATTTTACAGATAAAGAAATTGAGACCCAACAGAAATCAAGAGCTTTGCCCAATGTCACAACTCTAGTAATTTCTGAGGTGAAACTTGAACTCAGGTCTTTCTGACTGCAGAGTCAGCATTCTATCTTGCCCAAAGCCAGATAGCCAATAAATATCTGGGACAGGAATATGAACTCAGGTCTTCTTGACTCCAAGTCCAGGACTTCAACCCATCCTGCCAGCTAAAATAAATAAGGAAGAATAGTTTTGAGACTTCTAAAAGAAATGCATGATTGGGTTTGGCATCAGTAACAGTATACAGCTAGGTGACGCAGTGGATAGAAAGCTGGGGTCAAGTCTTGCCTCAGACACTTCCTAGCTGTGTGACCCTGAGCAAGTCACTTACTGTTGGCTTGAGTTTCCTCAACTATAAAATGGGAATAATAATAGCACCTATGGGGGCAGCTAGGTGGCTCAGTGGATAGAGCACCGGCCCTGAAGTCAGGAGGACCTGAGTTCAAATCTGGCCTCAAACCAAACACTTGACAAGTACTAGCTGTGTGACCTTGGGCAAGTCACTTTAGACCCGATTGCCTCACACACACACACACAAAAATAATAATAGCACCTATCTCCCAAGGTTGTCATGAGGATCAAATGAGCTAATATTTGTAAAGTACTTAGCACAGTGCCTGGCACATAGTAGGTGCTTAATAAATGCTTTCCTTTGACAAACATTTATTAAGTGCCTATTAGATATCAGGCATTGTGCTAAGTTTGGGGGATATAAAGTCAAGTCAACAAGCATTCATTAAGCATTTACTATATTCCAGGACTGGGCTAAGTGCTAGGGATACACAGGTAGGCAAAAGAAAAGGAGAAAGAGATCAAAGGAGGCTTCAAGGTCACCTGTGACCTAAGGGAAAAAAATGATCTGTGGTGTGGTCATCATGGCCAATTTTAGCTGCCTAATGACTTGGAAAGAAACCGAAAGTTTTAATCTTCTGATTGAAACTCATCTGATGAGAATGATTCATGAAAGGTTTCTAAGGTCAACTCAACCGAGTAAGTACTAATTTAGGGTCCTTGATAGCTGAAAGGAACCTGTAAGGTTCTAGTCTGATCTTCTGCTTTCAAAGATGTGGAAACTGAGTCTCAGAGAGGTCATGTGACTTACCCAACATCATACACCTAGTTAGTGGCCAAAGCCTCATTTCCACAACTCTAGACTCCACATTAATATGGTTTCTAATGACCCCATGGTACCTGCCACATGACCAGTGAATTCCAGGTCATGTATCCCTATTTATCAAGGATGAGTTGGGTTGGAGGGAGAAAAGATTAAGAAAGTGGAGTATCAAGTATTGACAAGTTCTCGTGAATGAATACTTATGAATAAGTAGGTAGGTAACAAGCATTTATTAAGTGTCTCCTATGTGTCAGGCATTGTACATGCCATGTACACGCCCCTGCACTTGGCTAAAGTTGGTTGGCCATACCATCTCTGAGCTTATCCATGGTTCCAAAAAATGTCTTGTTGGACAGGAAAGAATAGAAAGGTTACCCATTAGCAGTAACCTTCCCTGTGTCTCAGGTCCACCATCTACAATGAGCACTTCTGCTTCCGTGACACCAAAGGGCACCCTTCTTTAACAATGATCTTACTCCCATGCTTATTACTTTCAATTTGGGCACTTGGGCTCAGCCAAGTCTTGCTTATGCTTGCAGGGTTTAGCTTTGGGTGATTACATTGGGTTTTTCTTATTTTTTTACTTTCTATTTCAGAAGGCTATGGAAGCTACATTTTTGTTTGGTGGTGGTGGTGGTGGTGGTGGTAGGGAATCCAGAAAAGTAGGAGGCTATAAATTCTCAAAGTCCATCTGGTGGATACAAATATCTCTCTCTCTCTCTATCTCCATACCGTTGATAAGATGGAATGTACAACAGATTGGTAGTGAGGAAACTTGCCCTCTGCCATTTTGTTTTTTAACTCCTGGCTTTCTGTTTGTCTGGCTGTGAGCAATGGTGATATTTATTCACCCTATACAGTTATTAAAAGCCTTTTGATTGTGTTCAGCAGGCTTCAGCCCAACACAAAACCACTTATTAGGGCCCATACGGCCTTTTAAAAGAGTACTCCCTCCCCTGCCCCCGCCCGCCATGAATAAACTAGTTTCCGATTGGCTAGAATTGCAATTTAGCTTTTATCAGTAATTAAGGACGAGCCATCTAGCAAACTCATTAGTTTACACCAATTACCATTGGTAGATTAACTAATGATTCTGAGGAGCAAGTTATTTATTTCTAAACTTTTGAAGCATAATTGTTGTGTAAATCGGATAGCAGTGCAAATCTCTTCCATACGTTGGAGTTGGTAATTGAGAAATAAAATGGTTACCAAATGTCCTCTTTGTCCAGTTTTGTTCTGCAGTCGGGTCTCTCCTGGGACTCTTTAAAGTATAAGGAAAAAGTGATGTCAACAGCAACATACGCTGGGCCAAACTGAGCCAGGATTAATTAATAGAGATGAAGGGAAACACTAGCCCTTTCTTAACTCGGTGAGCATTTCTTAACTCGGTTGAGCAGCCCCCGAAGTTAGATATTGCATCGGAGATAACAGCCTATAGGACTGAGGAGGAGGGGACCAGTCCAAAGACTGACTGGTCATCATAAACCAAACCAAACAAAAAGAGGAGGGCAGAGGGTGATCATTGTATCTCCAGCATTTCCAGCGGGTCGTCTTTAAATTGGGGAACTCTCTGGAGCTTTCTGCTTTGAAGTTTAATATGTGGTTCTTCACATCAATATAACATTTTTAAGTGTGTTAAACAAATTAGTCTCTGGTTACAAAAGTTTCCAGACATTTGCAAGTTGCTGTTTAACTAAATTTAATACATGCCAGCGAAGTTGATCATGCTCATTTAGAAGAATGCACATTTGGAATGATTAATAAATAAGCAAGCCTCCTATTGCTTCAACCTCTGTGTTTATTTGAAGGCAATCTACTTTAAGAAGACATTAATATTCTTAGAATTATTATTAGAATAATTGCTTTTACTCTTCTCACAACGCATATTTTTTCTCATTTCCCTTCAGCACAGACAGCTTTTCACTCAGATATAAACTTGCTATTATTATTCCCCACCTCCCCCTCCCAAAACGAAGAATAGGAATTATACACTTTTCACTAAGGAATAATTAATTTGTCTCAAGTATTAGAACAGAGAACTGTAGAGTGACTTTGAATGGTAGTCTCTGAGGAGTGGCATTGTTTGTTCTATCCAGTTTTTAATGAGCTTTAGTAAATGGCCAGGAAAAATTACCTTCTTTCTGTAATATGAGAGAAGCGAAGAATGAAGGAAGCTATTGAATCCCTGATAGAAAAAGGAACAGCCATATGTGCACATGCGTGTACATATGCACACACATGTGCACACATGCAAACATATACCAGCACTTCTGTAGAGTAATGGGGTACTGTTCTCTAGACTTATTTGAAGAAAGGAGATCAGATTACTTGGTGCATTAAGGCAAAGGGATATCGCTCATTTGTATTTACTCTGAAATACTGATGGACCCATGATCTTATAAACGTGGTTACTCTCTCCGAAAACATGGATTAAAGCCCAGCTTGTGGACTTTTTGTCCAGGTCCTCTAGTACATTCATGTTGGGGGTTTACATCTCTGTGTGTGTGTGTGTGTGTGTGTGTGTGTGTGTGTGTGTTGGGAGGAGGGAGGGATAACAAATCATTACAGAACCTCCTAGATCATAACCATAATCACTCCAAAGAATCCCACTTAATTATCTATCTAGGAAAAGCCAAGTAGATAAAAAAATGTCTGTTGTCCATCCTAAGATATAAACAGTAAGATGAACAGTTCCTATAGCTGGCCCCCTAGTGCACTGATATTGAAAAGATACTGCTAATTTGTATTTATTATTGTTTTTGTTGTTGAATTAGAAGGGTTAAGTTGTCTATCCTCTGGAGCTTGAGAAGAGCCATATTTCTATTTCTATAAAAACTCCATCATTTTCCCTTTCCTTACTCATATTGTTGAAACAGAATTGGAACCGAGAAGAGAGGCAAAAGTTTTTGACTAGCAGAAATGAGTGAAAGCCTCCTTTTTCCTACGGAGAGGGTCATTGGACTCCACACAAAAGAATCCCAAAGCCTGAGAGGTCCTCCTCCAATGGAGCCTCATCCCAGTGACTTTGACAAGTAATTCTCATGTTACCCTAGGCATGTTTGTCTGTGAAGTAAGTTTCTCTCCTTCATTTGTTTCCTGGCTGCCTGGCAATAAAAGAAAATCTCTGTCTTCCAAAAGTGTCCTGGATGGCTTCCCATAGATCTCCCACGTTTTTGAAGATCAGTACAAGGAAGGGGAACAGGTTTACCAAATTAAAGAGTTGGAAAGGACCTTGGAGACCCTACAGAGTGTAGACCAACTTCAATTCCCCCCTGAAACATCCTTGGTGAGTGGACATCAAGCTTCTACATAAAGATTTCCATTTAGGGGGAAGTCCACTACTAACTAAGAAAGACTATTTCGTTTGGGGACAGCTCTAAATTTGCCTCTGTACAACCACCACCTTTTGCTCCTAGATCTCTACTCTAGGGCCAAATAGAACAACTAACCTCTCCTCTCTTTGTTTGTTTCTCTTCTCTACACTAAACATTCCTCAGTTTCTTCATATGACATGGTACCCAAGGCCCTCACCATCTTGATCATCCTCCTGTGGACCAATTTTAGCTCGTCTCGATCCATTCATTCCTTAAATTTGGTCCTCAGATCTGAACATGGTCTGATGAAAGCTACACCAAGCCAAATCTGCAGCTGGGTCCTCACCACAGATCATTTTCCCCCTTAGGTCACAAGTGAGCTTTAAGCATCCTCCACTGTGCTAAACACTTTACAAATATTATTTTATTCAATCTTCATGATAACCTCGGGATGTAGGTACTATTATTCTCTCCATTTTATAGTCAAAGAAACTGAGGATGATAGAAATTAAGTGACTTGCCAAGGGTCACACAGATAGTGAGGTATCTGGGGCCAGATAGACATAGATATGTACACATATATGTATATACATGTACATGCATGTATCTACACATATAATATATAGTATATGTGTGTCTATTGCATGTATATAGACTACATATATGTAGTATACATGGTATGTTAGTATATATTGTATGGTAGTATGTTTGTGATTATATACACTCTTACAATCCAGTAAAGTGATAGCCTATTGAGGAAACCCTTGTGTTTATGTTATGGAATCAAAAGCTGTTCTTGAGCAAGAAAACAAGGAGTTCTTTTAGACTAACTTGTCAAACAAACCCCAAGGATGCTTCCTTTTCAAAAGTTATGCCTCAATCTGCTGCTTATTGTTGTTTGGTGAGGGCTTTTTTGGTCCTTTAATTTCATTGGTGCAGAGAACCATGCAGAACAGCAACCAGTCTAGGATTCATGGGTTTGGAGAGCTGCCTAGGGTCACTGAGGAGTTAATGGACTTGCCCAGGGTCATTTAACCAGCATTTATCAGAGGCAGGACATGAGCCCCGGCACTCTTGACTCCAAGGCTGGCCTTCTATCCCTTGCGACACCATCGGGTATCTCTAATGCTGGAATAACACCAAGCTGCTTAGGAGATCTGCTTAAGTCAGAATATGCACTTTTTCACTCAAACCAGTTTTTATTAAATCTAGTCTTTGGATCATAGAACCTTAGAAGGTAAAGTTTTAGAGAAAAAACCCCTCAAAAGTTGGCTTTATCCCCATTTAATTGTAAGCTCCATGAGGGCAGAGACTGTCTTTTGCTTCTTTTTGTACCCCCAATGCTTAGCGCAGTGCCTGGAACATAGTAGGTGTTTAATAAGTGCTTATTGGTTGATTGATTGATTGATTATCCTGATATCAGCAAAAGGTGACCTGTCTGTGAAGCCAGAATTATTCAGATTCTTAAAGCTTTCATCTCTTCTGGTAGCAACTAGTGGTTGATGTGTGTTTCTTTTTTTTTTTTTTAAACTTCAAAGTTTCTCCAGACTTCATCCTCAATTAGAACAAATGTCAGTAAAACGCTTGAAGAAAATTTGTTTAGAGATTGTGTGTGTACGTGTGTGTGTGTGTGTGTGTGTGTGTTTGTACGGTTGGAGACTGCATATTACACATGCACCAGACACATTTTTTCCACTAAATTGTTGATGATGACGACGACGAATGGTTGGCCATGCATCGTTCCAGGGAGATGAGGAAATCTGAATGTATATCTGGCGCTTTGCACGTTGAAATAAACACAGCTGCTTTGATACATTGGAGAACATTTGTGTTTATTTGAATGTGTGATGGGGAGGTCATCGAAATGAACACACTCATTGTGTTTATTTGAATCTCACATCGCTCTGCATGGATGGGTACATGGAGCACATGAACGTGGAGTCAAACAGTCTCGTCTAACAGGCAAAACAAACCCCAAAGGCAATTTGGGATGACTGCTCCATAATGGAACTCCTTGTCTTCCCCCACCAAACCAGCCCATAACCCACAGCTTTCTGTCAAATGTCCCCACTTCTGGTGAGGGTACCACCATCCCTCCAGTTACCCGAATTCATAATCTAAAAGTCGTAAGATTAGAGACTCACAGTCGGACAGATCTTTGAGGTCATGTAGCCCAATGCCTTCATTTTACAGTTAAAGAAACTAAGACCCAGAAAACTGGTTGATGTGCCCAAGGTCAAATATAGGATCATAGGCTAACTTAAAGCTGGAAACTACTTTAGAGGTAACTTAGTATAAGGCCCTAATTTTTACAAGAGAGGAAACTGAGGCTCAGGGAGGTTGAATAACTTGACGAAGCACATACATTTTCAATTCATCGGTCTCTGTCACTCCCCCACCATAGCCAATCCATTGCCAAACTTTGTTATTTCTATCTCTCTGTCACCCGATTGAATGGGTGTTGCCTCAGACAAACCGAGACCCAGGAAAGACCTTAATTTTAAAAAGGCCAAGGTCACCCACCGCCTCCTGGGCCATTGCCAGTCCTCCTGACCTGTGTCTTGCCGCTGGACTCTGATGACTCTGGAGGACAGAGTGAGGCTGATGACTTTGCACAGCTCTGCCTCAATTCAGCTCAATTATCTTGCAAGTCGAGACCTAACTCTCGTGATGTCATTGGTCCTCTGTGAATGAAGTGCCAACAACATCAAATTCTTCCACTCCATGTTCTCACGTCATCATCATGCCCTCATCGTCTCTCACCTAGATGCCTGCAACAACCTCTTAATATTTCTCCCTGCTTCCAATATGCCCCCTCTGTAATCAATCCATTACACTGTCGTAAAAAAAAAAAGCCTCCCTAAAACATGAGTCTGACTGTGTTATTCTCTTGCTAGTTAAAGAATCTTTAGTGAATCAGTGAATCCCTCCTGCCAATAGGACAAAACGTAAACTCCTAGCTTGGTGTTTAAAACCCATAACAAGCTAGCACATTTCCAGGCTTATTGCACACTGCTCTCTTTGTCAGTCTATGTACGGGGCAAATGGGTGGCCCAGTGGATGGAGTACTGAGCCTGGAGTCAGGAAGACCCGAGTTCAGATCTAGCTTCAGATACTTACTGGCTGCATGACACTGAGCAAGCCACTTCTACTTCTGTTTGCCTCAGTTTCCTCATCTGTAAAATGGGGTTAATAATAGCACCTTTCTCACAGGGTTGTTGTGAGAATCAAATGAGATAATAATTGTAAAACACTTAACTCGGCACATAGGAAGCACCATGTAAATGTTAGCTATCATCAGCAGCAGCAGCAACAGCAGCAGCATTCTATTCTAACCAAAATGGCCTGCTTGGTTCCCTGAAATTTGGCATTTCATCTCTGACCTCCAGGCCTTTGCATAGGTGATTTTTAGTATAGCCTTGCTCTTTGCCTGCTGCCCCTCAGAA
>NW_020954813.1:2188282-2188524 GCF_900497805.2 Vombatus ursinus
CAGGGTCACACAGCTAGTAAGTGTCAAGTGTTTGATCTGTGGCCGGATTTGAACTCAGGTCCTCCTGACTTCAGAGCCAGTGCTCTATCTACTGTGCCACCTAACTGCCCCGCTTAACTTCTTTTAAAACTAAGCTTAGGTTCTATCCCCTATATCAGGCTTTTCATGACCCCCTGAGTTCTTTAGTTTTCTTTTCCTCCTCCAATTGTCTTTGTAGTTACATATCTATATCTTTATTCTCA
>NW_020954813.1:2188722-2211242 GCF_900497805.2 Vombatus ursinus
GTAGTAGTGATAGTGGCAGTAGGGGTAGTGGTAGTAGTAGTAGTAGTAGTAATAGTGGTGGTGGTGGTAATAGTAGTAGTAGTAATGCTAACAGCTGGCATTCATGCTACACATTAAGTAGCTCTTTGCAAATATGATTTGGTCTTCATAACAACCCTGGGCTGTAAGTGCTATTATTATCACCATTTTACAGATGAAGAAACTGAGGCAGAGAGATGTTAAGTGACTTGCCCAGGGTCACACAGCTAGCTAGTAAGCAGTTGAGGCCAGATTGGAACTCATGTCTTCCTGACCCCACAGCCAGTGTTCTGTCAACTGTAACAGCTCTAAACTGGTAGAACAGTAAAACATAAACTCCTTGAGAATAGAGAGGTTGTTGTTTTTTTTTAGAGGGTTCCTTTTGTCTTTGTTAACCCCAGCACATAGCACAAGAACTTACACATAGTGGTTATTCAATAAATATACTTGCTGAAATTACATTGACAAGAAAGCCAAGAGATTCATTATTTCAAGTTTCCCCAGCATTTTTCACATCTACCAGCCCGAGCAAAGTAAAATAGTTTCTTTCATTATTCTATCACATAACATATAAAAAGATTCATTACTTTAAAGTAGAAAAACCTCAGGCAGGGTACTAAGGAATTATATCCTATTATAGTATTAATGATATAAACATCATCCAGGGTTTATTATTCCCTTACATCTGAAGGTGTTGCTTTCTCACCTTCCTTATTGGCGAGAATCACATTTGGGAGTTTTGTTGGTCACGGTGTCTGAAATGACCCATCTTGCTCTCTTTCTAGACTTTTTTTGATCCAGCAATATAAAGAGCAAGATGGCTGACTACCTGGCCATTGAGCAGAGTGTGAGGTGTATTAATATATTCATTCTGCCTGAGGCAAACTCTATGTCCAAACATATCTGGTACTGGGTTTTAGTCAATTACAAGCTCAATGTAAATCAATGATGGGATATGGTAGCCAAAAAAGGCTAATGTAATCTTTGAGCCAAATTAAAGAAGTCAAATAAGCAGGCAATGGTCCTTCTAGAGCCTTCCTTGGTCAGGACACATTTGGGATATTGTGATCAGCTTTGGATGCTACAGTTTAGAAATCAAATCAATAAAGTGGAAAGTGTCTAGGGCAGGGGAACCAGGACAGCGAAGGACCTTGATTTCATGCCCCATGAAGACTGGCTGAAAGACCTAGGGATGTTTAGGCTGGAGAAGAGAAGATTCAGAGAAGGCTCTGAAAATGATCTCCAAGCATTGAGAGGACTGTCATTTGGAAGAGGTACAGAAAGCACAAGGGGAAGGGGAAGAGAATGTGCATTTATTAAGCACCAACTATATGCCAGGTACTGCCTGCTAAACACATTATAAATATTGTCTCATTTGATCGCCACAACAACCCTGTGTGGCAGGTGCTATTTTGATCCTCATTTTATAGATGAGAAAACTGAGGCAAACAGAGGCTGAGGGGCTTGCCCAGAGTTACACAACCAGTAAGTGTCTGACACTGGATTTGAACTCAGGTCTTGCACTCTTCCCATTGTGCCAACTAGCTACAAAGTTGCAAAGGGACAAATTTTGCCTTGGTCATAGGAAAAATTTGTTAACAAGTACAATAGACTGTCTCTGGAAACAGTGGGTTGTCCCTCATCAATGGTCTTCCAGTAGAGGCTAGAGAACACCTATTGGTTAAGTTGAAGTTGGGTTCTTTTGGGAGCATGGGTTAGATGAGAAGGCCACTTGAGGTCCTTTCCAACTCCGCAATTCTGTGAGTCAGTGTTCCTATGACTTAATCCTTGATCCAACCACAGGGAAGAAAGATAATGAAAATTCAATGACAGCGCATAGGAAGAAATCATAAAGCTTCATGTGTGTCCCTTTTCTTTATTGTCTATTTATTTTGAAGCTAAAACTCCTTTTTTTAAACATTCTACTTGCGTTTCTTTCCAAATCCTTAGTCACTCATGGCTGATAGTTTGGGGACCCCATGATGAAAGTCATCTCTGCTCGAAAGGAAAAGTTCAGACCCTGAACTCAAGCATCAACATCCTCAATATTGCATTAACAAAGTTTGTTGTCTATAATTTTCCTTGGAACACCAAAGAAAAATGCCCAGAAAATAAATAAATGAACAGCTGAGAGGAGAGGTGAACTCAGAAGATCAAAATGGATTCCTCTGGAAATGATAATAACAGATGCAGGCGATGGGACCAAAAAAAAAAAAAATCAACCCAACAACAACCACCACCCTAAACTATGTGTTTCTGTTTAGCTTATGAGACCTGACAAGATTACAGCCTATGGTGGTTTGGCTGGAGAGGAGGAATTTTATCATACTAGATTAATTGAAGCCTGAGGATTCAGGCTAACAGGAGCAAGAATTGAACTCGGGGTTTTCCCAGAGCCCCAGCTCAAGAGGGTTTGGTCATCAGGCCAATCTTTGAAAAATTTTCAAAATAAAATGCATATAAAAACTTTTAAAGACCATCATTGTTATCCTAAGGAATCAAGCTCAGAATTACACCCAGGCTCAGCTGGCTCCCCATTAGAGCCGTTACAAAATTCAGAAATGCTTTACCTTTGAAATTAGATCAGATCAGACTTATTCTGACCAGAAAGAACATATATTCCATGTACCACTGCAGCTATCTTTTCAATTTCCATTTATTGCCTGTCTGGCCATTTATTCATCTAACTGGATGCATTTGTCTACCTGAAAGATCATTATCATATTTCAGTTTGTTACCCCATTAGCTTTAACACTTTAAAAACTGTTCAGAAATGACAGATGGAAGAACTGCGGAGAGGTACCGCTTGAAATAAGCCCTTCTCTGAGTTGGATGTGTGGACAATAACCAGCAACAGCTCAGCCCTTCACCCTTCTATGGGAGCTGCCAAGATACAAAGAGATCACGTAGACAAAAAGGATTTTTTTCCCCTCCCAACTCTGGAGTGATATCTTGTTACACTAATGGTTCTTGACAGCTATCATTAAAACCTTTCATTTAGAGTTTTCTGAACTGTGAATGATGAAATCTGCCATGTTAAACCTCCATGCCACCAATCTGAAATACACCAAACTGCCCCCAGACTGAACAATCTCTTGCTTCTCTAATTAAAAAGCGGGTCAAGCAGGGAGAAATTAAGGCAATTCCCAGACTCAGAGATGTGTGACTACTCAGTACCACCTCAGGGATTTACATCCAGCGGCTCCCCCCGACCCCAGCTAGAGACTAAGAGCTTTTAACGAGGTCATAGGATGATACGATCATCATTTTAGAGAGAGAGTGACCTTAAAGGTTATCTAATCCAGCCCCCTTCATTTTACAGATGAGGAGGCTGCTTTAAGAAGCTGAATCGTAAGGTCATACCAACTGTAGTATAGTCCAATGGCCCACACTCTAGAAGAATGTCTCCAATCTGACCTGCCGTAGGTTGTCTAAATGACAAACCCAGATTACTGCAGGTGGTCTAAGTAGATTTAGTAACTTCAATTCAATTCAATAAGCCATCTATGTTCAACACATGGTGCCAGGTGCTGAGGATATAAAGTCACCTCCCAATAAGACAGTTTAATAAAAAGAGGTCTAACAAAGGAGTAGAGGTAGAAGAGAAGATTGGGGGAAAGCCTCATGTAGCTGGAGGCACCAGAGTTGAGTAAAGAAAAAAAGGCTAAGACGTGGGAGTGAGGAAGTGGTATTTTCCAAGCATGGGGAGAGTTTGTGAAAATGCGTGGAGGAAGGAGATGGGCTGTTTAATTCCACAATTAGACAGCTGTCCAGCTGGACTGAAACATGGAGTGTGTGAATAGGAATAATGTGAACCATGTTAAGTAGTTCCATGTTTCCAGACCTCATGGATTATAGATGTCTAGGAGGTTATTACCCCCAACCTACCTCACCTTGCAGGCAAGTTCCATAGGGAAAGGTTCCCCGACTTCAAGGTACTCTGTGAGTCATGTATTTACCTTTAATAATCATCCAGACACATTTGGTTCAAAGCAAAAGTATTTACTAAAATAATATAGCAAGAAGATTCAAAATAGATCATTCCTCTTCCTCACCCGTCATGACATAGTATCCTGCAAACAATGGGGCAGTGAGCAAGTATGGAGAGGAGATATGAGGAGACTCCACGTATGAGAAGTCCGTATGAGGGGAAGATGTGTGGATGGACAACTTAAACCTTTTACACTTCAGGTTCCCTCATGTTCTCTCATGATGCCCCCAATCTGTTCCTCTCTGAGTAAGATGTTTTGGCCAGTTATATTGCTAGGCTAAACTCTCTCTACAAGGCACATTACTCCACCAGTTGGTTGTAGGCTCTGCAGCCTTTGGCTACTGACTCAGCTAAAACCCTTAGTTTGGGTACCACCAGGCTCTTTTGGAAAGGACCAGAGCTCTACTTATCCTAGGACTCATGGGGAATCTCCCTAGTTCTGTTCCCTTGAAAGTTTGGCTCTAAGATTAGCCATATGCCAAGCAGTAGAATCACTTTTCTAGGTGCCAAGTTCTCTCTCCTCCAAACTCCCTCAACATGGGAGATTGGAATTTAAGAAGCAATATATTTGAACTACCCTCTCAGGATGTAAAGTGCTTGACTGAGGTCACATAAGCAATTAAATGGCAAAGCCAGGACTCAAACTCAGATCCTCTGCCTCCCAATCCATCACTCTTTCCCCTGCCCCACACTGTCTCAGCTTCAGTTTAACCAACTGAAACAGCAGTATGTTACTGAAAGTCCCTCGCACATTGTTTTGTCAAAGATATAACAAGAGCTCATATATCCAGCGTTCCGGGTCCTTCAACACATAGCCTCTGAAAAGACAAAATGCTCAGGAGTACAGAAATCTAAATGTTTTCTCCATTTGTTCATAAAAGGAAAAAATGTGTAAGAATTAGAAATTTCTATAGGGACATACTTGATATCTGCCCAAACAGCTATCTCAAGGTTCCCTTCAAAGTCAACATCCATAGATTGGTAGGTCCTTAAAGGTAGCCAGTTGACTTTGGGTTTGCTTGTTTTTTTTTTCCTTCTAGATCTTTGATTTCATCAGTGTAGGGAATTAGGGAAAGTCCTTGATGGCCGGAAGGTCAACAACTTAGCTATACTTTACTGTCTTTAGAGGATTATTTAGGGTAAGGAGAGTTGAAGTATTTTACTCATGGTTTACACAGCTGGCATATGTCAGAGACATGACTCAAGCCTCCCTTATCCTGACTCCAAGGCTAGCACTCTTTTTCCTGTACCACACTGCCTCTCACATTGTGCCATCATCATCATCATCGCCATTATCATCATCATCATCATCATCATTGTTGTCATCGTCATCACAGTCTTCATCATCATCGTTGCAAGATTTATGCAGCCCTTTGAGGTTGCAAGGTGCTTTACATATGTTATCTCATTTGGTCTTCCCAACAACCCTCTAAGGTAGATGGTATTATTGGGGATCCATTTTTCAGACAAGGAAATGTAGAAAATGTACCAAGCAAACCCTGAAGTTCAGCCTATTCAGGCTTGAGTAGTATGAATTTGGAATGGAATGGAATACAACAAATGTTTATTAGGCATATAAGCACTTTACAGATATTATCTCATTTGATCCTCACAACAGCTCTGTTAGGTGGATGCCATTATGATCTCCATTTTATAGTTGAGGCAGATAGAGGTTAAATGACTTGCCCAGGGTCACATAGCTAGTAATAGTCTGAGACTGGGATTTGAATTCAGATCTTTCTTACTCCTAGCCCAATGCTCTCTTCATTGAGCCACCTGGTTGCCCTTTATAGTTCCCCTAGGGATCTCCCTAGGCAAACTTCTGAAGATGCCAGTTTTTCTTATCTGTTTCCAGTTACATCTCCTTGCTCTCCCCACATAAACCACCAGATTGCTCATGATTTCATTTTCCCTTTGTTCTTCCAGGGAACCTTTCTTCCTCTTGGGCCTATCCACACTGGTGGTACAATTAGATGATAGATTTTCAGAATTGGAGAGCCTGAGTTGAAAGACATCTCAGAGGCCACCTAATTCTACCCCTAATCAATGAATCCTACCTACAATGTCTCCAGCAAGTGATCATTTGGCCTCCTCTTAACCACATTCAATGATGGAGAATTTACTGCCTCCCATGTCAGCCCCATTCCGTTTTTGGACAATTTTAGTTATTGAGACATTTTTTTTTTCTCTGTGGAGGCAAGCTCTCCTTCCCTGTAACTTTTACTCATTGGTCTTAATTCTACCCTCTGAGGCCAAATAAAACAAGTCTAATCCTTCTTCCAGATGACAACCCTTCCATTTATGCAAATTATGATCATGTTTCCCCATTGTCTTCTCTTCTCCAAACTAAACACCACCAGTTCTTTCCATTAGTTTTTAGGTGGCAGGGCTTTGAGTTCCCTCACCATCCATCCTGGCCATTCTCCTCTGGATAAGTCTGTCAATATCCTTATTCAAATATGGTGCCCATCCCTGGACACTGTACTACAGGCATGGTCTGTTCAACACAAAGTGCAGTGGGATTGTCCTTCCCCCCCATCTTCATAGTACTTAGATTTTAAGATGGGCTAAGGTAAGTGTCACTCCTTTGGCTACAACTGACTCATTTTGAGTTCATAATTCATTAGAATTCCTAAGTCTTTTTCACATATCACATTCTTTACCCCTCTATCTTCTACTTGTACAATTGATTTTCAAACAAGGGTGGGATTTTAACATTTAACTCCATAAAATGTCATTGTATTAGCTTTGGATCACCATTCTAGTCTGGAGAGATCTCTTGGGACTCCATTTACGTCATAAAACTTGTTAGCTATCTCACTCAACTTCATGTTATCTCCAAAAGGGACCATAAGCCTACCTATGCCTTCATTCAAGGCAGTGAGAAAAATGTTGAACAGAACATGGCCAAGAAGCCATTGTGATATATTGTAAAGAGCCTTGACATTGGAATGAGACAACCTAGATTTGAATTATGGCTCCATTCCTTATTACCTCTTGGACACTGAGTAAGTCATGCCTCTTCTTAGGACCTCAGATTCTTCAGATAGGCTCAATTAGGGGTTCTTAACCTGGGGCCCAGGAACCTGTTTTTATAATGTTTTACTGGCTGTATTTCAATATAATTGTTTTTTCCTTGTAATTCTAGATATTTTATGATATAGATATTGATAATATTTTAGTTTTTGCTTTAAAGCCATTATTCTGAGAAAGGGTTCATCTGTAGGCTTCACTAGCCTGCCCAAAGGATTAAATGGCTTTTAATATCATTGGTTTCCTTTGTAATCCTATGTATTTTATTTCATACATTTAAAACTATTATTAGGTTTTAAATTTAATTAATTAATTAAATTAATAATGAATAATTAAATAATAATAATTAAATTAATTTAAAACTATTAAAAGGTCTCTGACACAAGGTCCCTTCCAACTCCGATACTGTATGAGTTTATAGCAGAGCACTTGGATACTCTACTACAAAACTCATTCCAGGTTGGCATTAACTCATAAATTAATACTCATTCTACCCAGTCAGTCAACCACTTTCAAGCCAGTCCACTTCACTGTATTACTATCTAACCCACATCTTTGAATCTGGTCTACGAGAATATTATGAGAGATTTTGTCAAATGCCCTTCTGAAATCTAGATACTGTGTCCTGAGTTTTCCCCTAAGCAATTAATCAAATGCCTCCATCAAAAACAAAACAAAACAAAAAAAGAAATAGTTTGGCATGACTTATTCTTAATGAACCCATGCCATATCTTAGGGATCACCTCCTCCTTTTCAAGTGCCCATAAAACGTACCTTTAATAATCCATTCTGGAATTTTACCAGGACTGGATAACAGACTCAATTGCTTAAAGTTTAAATTCAATTCAATAAGCACCCAGGATGGGAAGACACCGTCCTGGGTGCTAACGATAGAGATGGAGACTGACATGTAACTTCATTGACGAAGGAAGCTCCAAATGAGGAATTTTCTCTACAAATGCAGGTCAGGACCTTCTATGCAATTTAATCATCTTCAAGAGTTGCCCAGAGGGCCTTGAGGAGTAGAATATCAGAGCAAAGGGAGTTCGTGATGGATGGTCTCTGCTTTCTCAGTTTAATGGATCCTTTCGATAGAGGAGGAATGGACTATATCCGCATAGACTGCTGGAAGTTGAGGTTTCCTTGCTCCTGAGGCAAGGAAATATTGTATGGTTTTGAAATAGAGGAAGGACTGAAAAAAATGGGAAAAGAGAAGAAATGACACACCAAGGAGAGAGAGCAGATACAGCTGGAGAGACAGAGAGTAGGGCTAGAAATAGCAGGCTGGTATGTGTCTGCACAGAGAGGGAGCTGGTGTGGCAATCTGGATTGCAGCTGGAGGAGCAGTGTTTTGTTTCTCTTTACAGGTCACAGGAAAGGGAAAGCAGGATGAGGGTGAATGGCCAAAGAGGTATAGATTGCTGCAATTGATCGCAACCTGGACTCTTACTACTTCTCCCTCCTGCTTCCGCTGAATGTGCCTGGTACCTATGTCTAAGTGTGCTCTATTATCTTTTTTTAAAATTTTAGCATTTTTATTTGAAGTTTTGAGTTCCAAATTCTATCCCTCCCTTTCCTCCCCCCTCCCTGAGATGGCAAACAATCAGATATAGGTTATACATGTGCAATTATGTAAAACAATTGGGTTTTATTCATTTATTTGTGTATTAAATACATGTGCGATTATGTAAAAAAATCATGTTTTATTAATTTATTTATTAAAAATATTTATTTATTATTAGTTACTACTGAAAAATACTTCTGTGGTTGTGTCCATTGGTTCTTGAAATGAGGACAAGGGGATGGCTTTAGAAGCAACAATATTAGGACATTTCCTAGACCAGGACTGGAATCCCCACCCCTAGCCCAGAGGGAGAGTATCTCTCCCTCTAACTAGAGGCATAATCACAGTCTATTCATGTTTCATAACTAAACTCCTAGCAGCAAAATGAATACAAACCCGAGTCTTTCAGTCTGCCCCCATCAGAGTGTTGTTTTGCTGTGTCACTTGGGTGCCTGGCTTATTAAGAGCCCCAGGGCTTTGGGGCTCATTAGCCATACTTACCATTACATCAGTATCAACTTTCTTATCCTTTTTGAAAATCAGAATCCTAGATCAATGGAACAGATTAGGTTCACAATATACAGAAGCAAATGAACACAGTAACCTAGTGTTTGATAAACCCAAGATCCTAGCTACCGGGGCACAAACTCACTATTTGACAAAAACTTCTGGGAAAACTGGTAAGTAGTCTGGCATAAACTAGTCATGGACCAAAATCTCACACTGTATAACATGATGAGCTCAAAAAGGGTACATGATTTAGACATAAAGAGTGATATCATAAGCAAATTAATAGATCATGGAAGAAATCACCTCTCAGATGTATGGATAGGGGAAGAGTTCATGACCAAACAAGAGATAGAGAGGTTCATGGAAAGAAAAATGGATGTTTGATTACATAAAATTTTCAGTTTTTGCACAAACAAAACCAATGCAGCCAAAGTTAAGTGAAAAAACAGGAAATGGGAAAATAATCTTTGCAATATTTCTCTGATAAAGGTCTTCTTTCTCAAATATATAGGGGATTGAGCCACATTAATAAGAATAAGAGACATTCCACAGTTGATAAGTGGTCAAGGGATACAAACAGATGGTTTTCAGAGGAAGAAATTAAAGTTCTCAATAGTCATATGAAAAAATTATCTAAATCACTAAGAGATATGCAAATTAAAACAACTCTGAGGTATCATCTCATATCCATAAGGTTGTATAAGATGACAGAAAAGGAAAACAAATTCTGTGAGTAAACAGGTACACTAATGCACTGTTGGTGAAGCTGTGAACTAGTCCAACCAATCTGGAGAATAATATGGAATTATACCCCAAAAGCTATTAAACTGTACGTTTCCTTTGACCCAGCATGACCTCTACTAGGTCTCTACCCCCAAAGAGATCAAAGGAAGAGGGAAAGGGACCTATAGGCACAAAAATATTTTTAGCATTTTTTTGTGGTGGCAAAGAATTGGAAACTGAGGGGATGACCATCAATTGGGGAATGTTGGAACAAGTTATAGTATATGACTGTGATGGAATACTATTGTGCTGTAAGAAATGATGAAAGAGATAATTTCAGAAAAATCAGTTATATGAACTGATAGAAAGTGAAGTAAGCAGAACCAGGAGGACAATTTACACAGTAGCAACAATAGTGTAAAGATAATCAATTGTAAAAGACTTGGTTAACTGATCAACACAATGACTTCCATGGTTTCAAAGGACTCATGATATGTGCTATTCACCTCCAGATAGACAACTGAAGATTCAGAGTGTAGACTGAAGCATTTTTTCTCTTTTTCTTTTTTTCAGAACATAGCTAATGCAGAAATTTTTTCACATGACTTCATATTTGTAATGAGTTTTGTATTTCTTGCCTTGTCAATGGATGGGGAAGAGGTTAGGGAGTGAGAGAATTTGGAACTAAAAATAAATTAAAATTGAATTAAAAAACATAAAAGGTACAATTTTTCAGAGATCACCATTTAGCAATCACGTCAACAAGTTCTCTAAGTATCTTGGGGTGGAGTTTACCTAGACCTACTGAACTGAATTCATTTAGGATATTAAGATGTTCTTTTATCACATCCTCAGTTAATTCATTTCATCCCCTGCTCACCATTTTTGTTCTATCCTTCCCAGTCCCAAGACCTTTCTTTTTGGTAGAAAAAAAAAAACACAAGTAAAATGGTAGTNAAAAAAAAAAACACAAGTAAAATGGTAGTTAATTTGTCCCACTTGTTTTTTTTTTAAATTTTATTTTTATATTGTCTTTATTTCTGAATATTTTGCCTATACAATGTGCCATCCCTTGGAACAAAAAAGAGAAAGAGAAGAAAAAACAATTCAGAAAACCTAACCAACACATCAACCAAGTCTGATGGGTAAAATTATGATCCCTACCTTTAGTCTTCCACCTCAACAGAAGGGAGAGAGCGACATTTTCTTATTCCTTCTTTGAGACAAGCTTGATCATTACAATCACATAGTAACCAGTCTCTTTTTTTGTTGTTGTTATGTTATTTTTTTTGTGATTTGTTCCACTTCTTCTGTCTCTGTTATGATTTTCCTATCCAAGCCAAGCAGAGATCCTATTCCTTCATTGATCTTCTTTTTGCCTCCAAACTAGGTTTAAAAACAAATAAACAATTACCAAAATATTCTCATGTATAACTTTTGTTTTATGCACATCCTACTTTAGCTGGTGGCTGTTCTCTCTCCTTCCACCATCTTCATTTTCTGTTAAGTGCCAAGGAAATACAGAAGTGATGGTGAGGAAAGTGCTTAGATCAGTGGTGTCAAACACAAATAGAAATGGGGCCACTACACCATATGCATGGATGCCTGATGGAATATATTGACTTAGAAATCCATGCTAACATTATCTATGTTTTATTGTATTTTTATTTATTTTGTTAAATATTTCCCAATTATACTTTAATCTGGCTCAGTATACTCAGGACAGTTGTGGGCTAGGGCATATACACATGTGTTTAACACCTCTGGCTTTGATAATGTTAAGAAGAGGTAACAAACATATGGCCTACAGTACATGGCCCACAATACTACCTAGCATACCCAAACTAGATTAAAATGTAATTGGGAAATACTTAACAAATAAATAAAAATGGAATAAAACATAGATAACAATACACTTTAAATCTAAGTCAGTATTCAGCCTGCAAGGATCCTTATTCACAGATTAGGAATTCATTTCTATTTGAGCTTGACACCACTGATACAAAAGACCAAATTGGAAGGTCATGAGAATCTTTGAGCTCCAAGAGGAATCTCAGGGAGCAGAGCTTTGTGTATCTTATACACACATTGAAGTTGATGAAGAGATTCTGTGGGGTTGGGGTGACCATGAGCCAAGGGAATTATAAATTGTGATGGGATTAGTCATATCCCTAGAGAAGAATCTGGTAAAGGCAACCAGGAACAGTCCATGTCCTCTCTTGATGTTTAGCTGGTAGCCTTAGGCTGGCGTGGTAGATCCTGTTGGCTCAGGTGCAGTAGAAGTGAGATGGCATAGCTCAAGCTCAGAGTGCTATCTGGTGGCTCAGGCCAATATTCTATTCTAAGTAGCCATTCCAGCCCCTGCCCTCTAAGGTCAATGCAAACCATAGCCTCTTGTACCCATAAGCCTACATTTAGTGATGCATACTAGGATTTTCTCTTTCTTTCCCACCATCAAAATTCAACTCAATTCAATTGAATAAATGCATATTAAATGTTACTATATCCAAGGTGAATTGTGCTAGGCATTGAAGATATAATGATAAATATGAAATAGCCCCTCTTCCTAAAGAGTTTACATTTAACTATAGGAAAAACTGGAAGAATAGTCTCAATAGAAATGGTGAAATTTGGAAGATGGGTGGTTTGGGGGAAGGATGAGTCCCTTTTTTGCGCATGCTAAGACATTTGGACATGCTAAATTTCCAGCTGAAAAATTGTTACAAACCTGGGTCTTATATGTCCAGCAAGTTGTTGATCATTAGAGACCCAAACCCAGGAAAAATATATAGACTTGGGAGTCATCAGCAACATGCCATCACACCCCCCCACCCTCCCCCACAACAATTAGTTACCTTGATGATGCAGTGAGCACTAGTGTCATAATGTGTCAGTAGTACTAATGACTTAGCTTTTTATTCACCTTTCAAGTAACTTGTTTGAATCTCAAAAGGAAGATCTAATGGAGATACCCTAATGCAAATGAGTGATTCTGTGAGGCGATATGTTGACTTGGAAAACGTGAAAAGAGACCTGGGTTTTAGATCTCACTTCTGACATTTACTAGCTCTGGGACAAGAGTCAATTCACTAACTTCCTTGGGCCTTAGTCTGTTCATCTGTAAAATGAGAATAATAAAGACACCTACTTCACTAGATTATTGTGAGGATCAAATGAGATAATGTTTTTAAACTTTTGCATATGTTAAAGTACAATCAAGACGTTAGCTATTTTAATTCTAATTGTGGGCGCTTCAGAAAAGGTAACAGAACACTGTCAGAGGACATGGTAGAACAATAGGATTTCAGAGTTGGAAAGGAATCCTCAAGAAGAATGTAGCCATCTTGTCCAATCCATACCCATAAGAGTGTCCCCCCTATAACACACACAGAAGTAGTCATCTCCAGCCTTTGTTTGAAGGTCTCCAAAGAGGGCAAATTCATAAACCCCCTCTAGGGAGCCCCTCACACTCTGGGATACTGGTTAGGGTGTTTTCCATACCAAGCCAAAATGTGTCTCTTTACAATTTCTCTTCATTGTTCCTGGTTCTGCCCTATGGGACCTAATAGAATGTGTCGATATGACTGGAGACACTGTGTTTAGTGCTTGGCATCCAAAAAGAAAAGTAGACAGTTCCTGTTCTTAGGGACCTCACATTCTACAGAAAGAGACAACACATATAGGAATTTTCATCTCCAAGTCAGATGGAAAGGTCCCATGATTCTTAGGGTACAGTGGAATAAGAGAAGGTAATGTTCCTTCCTTATTATCATTTCCACAGATAAAACTCTATATTTTCCAGATGTTAAACCACTTGACAGTGGCAAGGACTTTGATGGTGAGAATTATTTTTTTTTCCTAGTCTTTAGTAGCTGGGGATCTATATGTTCAAGTTGCCCAATGTTATGTAGCTTGTAATTTATGGATTGCAGGGCATTTAAGAAGTAAATATTACTGCCTAGACTGTAATATTGTTTCTAAAGATAACCTGAAGACTTTCTTGGGCATTCCTTCTCAGGGTCTTTTAAGAGATTTTAGAAAATAAAGTAACCTGTCTCTTTTTCTTTATTTTAGTTAGTTTTTTTTTTTATATATTTGACAGCTATAATAACTCAATTAACTGAAAACAAAATGAGGCCAACAACTTTAGAATTTTTGGTGGATAAAATGTTAATATTATCATAACATTTTTCTTATAATGCTGATAGAAAAAATCATTTTAAGTGGTATTTTGCTTCTCTTGGGTTCTTCCCACAGGTCATTGCTCAATACAAGTCAGGTAGGTAGCAGGCTTTCAAAAGGAATTCCATTTTGACCTGTTCTTGTCCATGTTGCTTCATGTTGCATAAAGGAAGACTGTAGCCAGGCTACCTATCAGATGTTGTTCTGCTTTTAGGCCCTGAGTTAAATTCTTCCTGTAGTAAGGCATCTGTCTACAAAGATTGTGGAAGAATGCACGCACGCTACCCTGGCTGCATATCTCTGGGAAAGGACAACGGAAAGCATTTTATTCCTTTCAAGGAAGCTCAGGGTAAAATCAAAAGGCATTTACAACAGGAGTCCAATGACTCAACTGCTAAAAATCATCCCTGGGACAATGCTTTTAATTCCATTTTTTTTAAGGCAGCAACATCTTTATCTGTATTTTGCAAAATGATTCAGAGCTATATTCCAGAATCTCCCCAGGGAGCATCCAACTTACCATCAGCCATACATGTGTAGTTGCAGTTTGGATTGTGCGGCTCAGAGTAGATTGTGTCATCATTCCCAAGAAGTAGGTTTATGTGAATTGGCTTCAGATGGATGGAATACCATTATTTTTCTACAGGCCATTTGAGCAACCTGATTGCTGAACTCGGAGCCCATTTGGGGCCCAGTCATCTGATTCTGGTCAGACGCTCGAGGGTATTATGAAGGTGGAATCGTTCCTTCCAGGATGCTTTCCCTGCAGCCAGGGATAGGAGAGGAGAATGGGATCGGTAAGTAAGCTAATATCTGTCATGGACTGAAAAATCCACTGATTTCAACTGATTTAATCACCAGGATCATGGAATCCTAAACTTAGAGCTGGAAAGGCCCTCAGTGGACATCTGGTCCAACCTTCTCATTTTGCAAATGGGGAAACCAAGGCTGAGATGTGTAAAGTGATCTACCCAAAGTCACATCCTACCACATAGCTTTTCTTTGTGAGCAAATGAATAATAATAATAATAATGAATCATATTTATATATAACCCTTTCAGGTTTGTAAAGTACCTTACATATGTTATCTTGGTCAAGTTTTACAATAAACCTATGAATGAGTGCTTTGATTATTCCCATTTTGTTGACAAGGAAAGGAAGGCTCCAAGAAGACACATAATTGACTCAAGGTCACACAGTGACTGCAGCAGGATTCAAATTCAGGTCTTCCTGACTCCAACACTCTATCCAATATAATATGTCGTCTCTGAAATAACAAAGTGAATGAAAAAGTGCTGGTTTTGAAATAGTCAAAGGACCTGGATTTAAATCCTGGCATGGCCACCTATGTGACTTTGAACAAGCTCCTTCACTCTTTGAGTCTCAGCTTCCTCGTCTGTTAAATTAGAGAATTTGATTAGATGACTTTCTATTTCTATGTCTATGATCTTCATCCAGCCTATGTTGGCTTTAGATCCATCCTATAACCTTTCTAATGGGAGGTCTTTCTTTGTATGAATTCTTTGGTTTAAGATTTCTGATGAAGGGAAAGTTACTACCCCATGAAGTCACTCATTCCACTTTCATGTACTTGCAAATGTTAAAAAAGTTTTCCATTTCCTTTCATTGAGTCAAAATCTGCCTCTCTGACATGTTTTCCCATTGCTCCTACTTTCTTTGGTCAAGAAAAACAGTATAATCCCTCTTCTACATGCCAGCCCTTCAAATACTTGAAGACACCTATCAGATTCTCTTTCTAGCACTTCTCTCTACTCTTCCTTTCCCAACTATCTTTTAGCCAGATTAAACATCCTTGATTCCTTCAACCAATCTTCTTATGACATAGCTTCCAGTTCCTTTACTATGCTGGTCACCCTCTTCTTGACATACACCATTTCGCTAATATCATTCCAAAAATGTGGTCCCCCAAACTGAACACTTCCAGATTCAGCCTAACTAGGGTAGAGCAGCACAGGACCATCAGCTCTCTTAATCTGGACACTACTCCTTGCTTAATGCAGCCTAAGATTTCATTAGGTCTTTTGGCCACCATATCATGCTATTGACTTGTATTGAGCTCATAGTCCCCTATACTACTATGTGACTTTTTTATAAGAATTTTTGTTAAGACATTACCCCATATACTGTACTTTTGCTATTGTTTTTTGAAACCAAATTATTTCCAATGTAATCTGGAGCAGAAGGTGTGGATGGGTTGAGATCTGTACTGCATTGTTGAGATCACAGATAAATCAAAGTATCAAGTTAAATTGATTGCATTCTGCTCATCATTCCATCCTATTGATATCTTCTCATTCTATTATGTTTATTCTTTTATAACACCTATTTGTTCTGTCTCCCAAACTCCCAAACAGTAGCTGTTGTGTTGTACAAACTGAGATTCAAGAGTTAGACCTTGTGACTACTCCTTTGATAGTGCAATGTATCTGTGATCATCTCGATGGGGGTGCTCCCTCTAGTGATCTAGACCAGAGGTATAAAACACATGTCCTGTAGGCCACCTCTGACCCACAAAACTCCTTAGTATGGACCAAACCTGATGAAAATGTAATTATGAAATATCTAGCAAAATAAATAAAAAATACAATGATATTAAAATGTAGTTTTCTAAGTAAAAACACAGCCCACCATGATTCTTATGTAAGATTAGTGGCCCCTGTTTCTGTCTGAGTTTGACATCACTGATACAGACCATACCCATCCGTGTCTGCCTATCCTGTCTTGACTTTTTTACTGTATCCTCCCACAATGTAATGGACAGGTGAAAAAACTGTGTGACTCAATATTATGGAATTCTTAATGCCCTTTGCCCTTTTTCTTCTACTCTGTCACCATCTCTACAGAAATGGAAATGAGTTATCTGAGATAGAGGACCTTTGTTTTAGGGGCTGCCGTGACCATGTGGCTATGTGGGCCTTTCAAAGTTATACCACTGCTTATGCTATTAACTTGCATGTTAAACAATGCCAAATTCCTAGAAACTAGTCAACGGGGAAATCTTTCTCATTGGCAATAAAAAGTTCCCATGAGGAGCTCCTGATTCTTTTTTTTAAAAAAGCTCATTTGATTGATTTTTTTTTGTTTTCATATCACCTCCCCGCTTCCTCAAGCCATATTACATTATTTTGAGCAGTCTGAGTAAACTCACATATGAATTAAAGATGAAAGCCCTGTGAGCTATTTCCCAAGTTATTGTACCCATGACTTCATATATATTCATATTTTTATATACATATACATAATTTTATAGGTATCTTTTGTTTTTAAATCACCTGCATTTCTGAATATATCCCTTTCTACTCCCCTACCCTGAGATCCATCCTTTGTAATAAAGAATAAATAAGAAAGAGGAAGAAAATCAGCAATACCAACCGACCCGTAACCATGTCTGATCATACATATAATACTCTACTCCCATAGTTCCAACCTTGGCAAATAGAGGAGCGAGATACATTTCTTCCACTCTCCTTCATGCTCAAGCTTGGTCATTATAATTGCATAGCGTTTAGTGAGTTTTCTTGCTGTTGCTCTTTCATTTAAACTGTGGTTCTTATTCCGTATATTATGCTACCGATTCTGCTTATTTAGTTCTTCATCAGCTCATATTATCCCATGATCCTCTGCAGTCATCATAGTCCTCACTTCTCAGGGCACAGCAGTATTCCATCACATTCATGTACTACAATTTGTTTAACCGTTTCCCTCTCCAATTAATAGAACTCCAAATTCTTGATGTAAAAACATTTAAATTAATAAAGCTTTATTAGCATCAATTTACCTCACGCATTGTTGCATGGGTTAAAGCCCCTTTTGGGAATTAAAACCAGACAAAGACCAGTTCAGGAAAGTATTCTCCAAGGCATTACATGAAACCGTGAAAAAGGGCAGTGATATGTTTAAATAACAACTTGGTTGTGAAGGTGCAAGGTTTGAGGTCCAAATAATGAATTGATTTGTGGGTTTCTGTCATGTCCATCACAATAGGTTCTCAGCCTGCCATGTTTTACAGAATCATAATAGGAGCACACCCAGATTAAGAATATGTTGCCATATAGTGATGAGAGACCCCAAAGTATTCATTCAGCCTTTACTTGAAGACCTCCAGTGAGAGGGGAACCCATGGCCTCCTGGGGCAGCCTTTTTGACTTTCAGACAGCTTGGATCGTTAGAAAGTTTTTTCTTACACTGGGAATAGATATGCCTCCTTGTAACTCCCATCCAATGCCTTCCAAAACCAAGAAGAATCAATCAGACAATAATCAATAATTGTTTATTAAACAACTATTATTTGCTGGGCACTAGGGATTCAAAGACAAAGATGAAAGTCCCTACCTGCAAGTAGCTTCTATCCTATTGGGGAGATAGTATCAATCTCCATTTCTATATCTATATCTATATATCCATCCTTCCAATAAATCCAAAGAACATTTATTAAGCATCTATTATGCCAGGCATTGTGCTAAGTTCTGGGGATACAATTAATAATAAAAAAGACAGTCTTCACCCTCAATCTAATGGAAGGAGATAACACACAGAGGAGGTAGGGGGAGGAGCCCATCAGGAGTTAGGGGTAGGGAGGGAGAAGCAGGTATCTTTGTGTGTGAGTGTGTGTGAGTGTGTGTGTGTGTGTGTGTGTGTGTGGTGATTGGCGTTAAGTGACTTGCCCAGGGTCACACAGCTAGTAAGTGTTAAGTGTCTGAGGCCGGATTTGAGCTCAGTTCCTCCTGACTCCAGGGCTGGTGAGAAGCAGGTATCTTGTTCTGTGGAGTTGAAACCAGACACAGCAGCAGATACAAAGTGGAATGAGCTGAGAGTCCAGTTTCTGTGCTCCATAAAGGAAGGCATTGGGAGGAAATTGGAACACCATCCTTCAGCCTTTCCACCAGAGAGGAGAGGAGGCTGAGGAAGGTGTTGTCAATCAAGGCTTGAGCGAGCAGCAGCATGGTTGTGAGTTTAGAAGTGATGAGCTTATCCTGAGAGGGGCATCTTATTCTGTGGAGTTGAAACCAGGCAAGGTGGCAGATACAATGTATAGTGCATATACATATACATACAAGTATGTATGTGCATGGGGTAGCTAGGTGGCCAGTGGATAGAGTCCTGGATCTGGAGTCAAAAAGACTCATCTTCTTGAGTTCAAATCTGACCTCAGACACTTATCAGCTGTGTGACCCTGGGCAAGTCACTTAACCCTGTTTACCTCAGTTTCCTCATCTGTAAAATGAGCTGGAGAAGAAAATGGCAAACCATTCCAGGATCTCTGCCAGGAAAATCCCAAATGGGGTTACAAAGAGTCTGACACAACTGAACAATAACAACTGTGTATGTGTGTATATATGTACACACATATATAGTACATATACGAGTATATCTACATGTGTGTATATGTACTCAAGTATAATCTGTCTTCCACATGACTATCATTCAATTATTTGAAATCTACTAACATTCCCCAATCTCCCAAAGTCTTCATTTTCAAGACTGAGCACCTCCAGTTCTGCCAGCCAGCCAGTCCCCACATGGCATGATCTTGGGGCCCTTCACCATCCTTGTTGCCTTCCTCTGAACATTCTTCAATTTATCAATGCTTTGTGGCACTTAGGAACATAAATTTAGAGTAGGAAAGAACCCAGAGGACTATCTAATCCAACCCCTTCATTTTACAGAGGAGGAAACCAAGGCCCAGGGAAGTTAGGTTGGCTTGCCCAAGGCCACTCACTGAGTAAGCATCAGAGGCAGGATTAGAATCCGGGTTCTCTGATTCAGAACCAGTGCTCTTTCTATTGTACCACATTGTCTGTCCTGAGTGTGGCCTCCAGATAATTATGGTATGACCATAGAGAGAAGATATAACTGAGGTAGGGCATTAAACAGCTTGCCTCAGGCAGCACAGCAAGATGGTGGGCCAGCCAGTATAAACACTGAATGGCATCATAGAACAATGGATTTGGAGTCAGAGAACTAGAGCTTGAATTCCCAAGTCTTCTACTTATATCTGACATATAGTAGGGCAAATTAATTAGCCTCTCTGAACCTCAGTGTCTTCCTCTGAAAATAAGGGAGTGGCACTAGATGACCATTAAGGTCCCTTCAATTTCTAAATCTGTGATCCTAGCATCCTAATTTTCCAGCCTGTTGTCCACAGTCCTGCCCAGCACAGAAAATAAGCCAGCATCAGAAGTCATGAAATGAACTATGTGAGGGAATCCTTCAAGTGTCTCCAACATTCATGTATGGAAATCTGACAACAGTCCTCCAGTCAATAACTATTTATTAAGCACCTACTATGTGCCAAACATTGCGAAAAGTGCAGTTTGGCCATAAGCCCAGGTAAATGTCTATCACATAAATGGAACAATTGTGTAAGTAGATGAGAAGATAAGGACTCACCTGTTGCATTTGCTTCTGATCTCTGGGCTGCCTACTGTTGGTAACACAATACCCAGGTGCCTTTGCCTTTGGAGACAACAAAGGACAGACAGGAGTTGAGGCTGGAGTTTTAATCAGTTCCAAAAGTAAAACCATCTCTTAGTGAGACCTTCCTGAGGAGGGAGAGGTGAAGAAGCCTTAATATCAGCATCACTTTTCCCTTTCCTTGAATAGAAGAGAATTTTTTCCCCTTTCTGAAAACGATATTGGTTCCTAAGTTGGAAAAAAATAAAAATGATTATATACTATTTTATATTATATATGTGTGTATTTGAAAATACATGTATACACACATGTATTTATGTACATGTAATTTTCTCCAATAAGACTGGAATAAATATTAGAATTTTACTTGAAGTCATATCTGACATTTCTCTTCTAAAGGAAATGTACTGAAAATGTTTGTCTCAAAGTTAAGTCAGAAAACAAAAATAAAGCGACTGTATTTATTGATTTGAGAGTGTGGATAGCGAAAACTGTACAATTGGCATTTCTCCTCTTGCTGTTTAAAAATACATTCTACGCTCGTGTGTAAATACAGCTATGTACACAAATACATGAGAGGCAGTGGGGTCAGCCAGTCTCAACATTCAAGTCCATCCTCTGACCAAGTCTGCCTGTGTGAGCATGGGCAACTTCTCGGCAACACAGATTGCTTTCTAAGGCCATGAATTACAGACCAGGGGATCACAGATTTTGAGCTAGAAAAGACCTTGGAGGACATCATCATCACCATCATCATCACCATTAGCATTTACCTTTTCCCATATTTACATTGTTCCCCATCAGATTCACTCCTCCATCATCACTAGAAACTCAACATGCTGGAGATCTCTTCAGCAGGGGTGGGGGAGTCTCCATCCTCATTAGAGCCCTCAGCAGCCTCTGCCCCTCAGGCTGGAAGACTGGAGGGTGGGGCCAAAGAACTCCCAAAGACTACAAATAAAAAGCGCTCAAAATCTCGGGAAAGTCTTCATGTCCTGTCAGCTGCGCTCCTTGGAATCGACTCCACGGGATCATGCTCACGTTCTAGGTACCTTCTTCCTCCTCTCTTCCCTTTATAACTTCCTTCTATGTGTTGTCCTCCCTTATCAGATTGGAAACTCCTCGGGGGCAGGGGCTGTCTTTTATTCTTTATGTCCCTGGTGCTTAGCACAGGGCCTGGCACATAGTAGGCTCCTAGTAAATGTTTATTGTATTGTACTATAGATAGGGCACTAGGATCCTCAAAGCACTTTACACATTATCTCATTAGATTCTTTTTATTCTAATTCCCTCATTTCACAGATCAGGAAACTGAGGCGCAGAGTTTAAGTCACAATTTAGGTTACACAGGTAGTAAGTATGAGAAGCAGGATTTCAGCCCAGGTCCTCTGACTCCAGAACTATGAGACTCATTGTTGATCTGTACAGGGAGAGTTTCCATACTGAGATCTCCCTGCACTAATGAAATATGAAACACACACAGGCACACACACACACACACATACACACACATATACCGTATTTGTGTGGGTGTTTGTCTTTTTTCTTTCTCTCTGTCTCTGTCTGTCTCTGTCTCTGTCTGTCTATCTATCTGTCTGTCTCTCTCTCTCACACACACATACACACACACACTCTATTTGTGTGGGTCTCTATTTCCATCTTTCTGTCTCTCACATACACACACAAATGTGTATATATACCCACACACAATGTATGTGTGTCTCTCTGTCTCTCTCCCTCTCTAACACACACACATACACACACACACACACACACACACACTGTGTTTGTATGGGTGTCTGTCTTTTTTCTCTCTCTCTGTCTCTGTCTCTCTGTCTCTGTCTCTCTCTCTCACACACACATACACACACACACTGTATTTGTGTGGGTCTTTATTTCCATCTTTCTGTCTCTCACATACACACACATATGTGCATATATACACAAACACAATGTATGTGGGTCTCTCTGTCTCCCTCTCTAACACACACACACACACACACACTGTATTTGTGTGGGTCTCTATTTCCATCTTTTTGTCTCTCACATACACACACAAATGTA
>NW_020954813.1:2211444-2218195 GCF_900497805.2 Vombatus ursinus
ACACACACACACACACACACACACACACACACACACAATATTTGCTTTTCCCTCTGAAAATTTCGAGCAAATTTCTCCTTGCAAAAAGGGTCTTGATTGAATATCACAGAGGCTGAAGTTCTTTCTCTATTCACCATAAATTCCAATACATGAACAAGAAAGGGAAAATCCTTCTTGAAGTACTTGAACTATAATTTAAAATAGGGTCAGAGCTGGGAGGGAGAGAGAGAGATTTGAAATCTTGAGAGCTCCCACCTAATTTAAGACCTGGGAACAATCATCTCTAATAGTGAAGAGGCAACTAGGCCTCAGTTTGTCTGACATGACTTCCTGCTGGGATGTCATCATATGTCATTGGCGGCAATCACATCTTCCCCTCTTCTTTCACCCTGCCCTGCCCCACACACCTCCTCATCTTGTGGAAACTGCTCCCTTAAGGAAAGGAGTTGAGAAGGCCCCACCTGCTCACACACAAGCTCTCAGCCAGCCCTCCTCTCATCTTCGAACCTCTGTAGAGGCCTGAGTCAGGTTTCAGCTGGTGCCTCAACCAGGGGCCAAAGACTGTCATTACCGGTGGGACGGGGGTGGGAGCTTAGCTTCCCCTTTTTGTCTCTGAGTGGGCAAGGAGCAGAACATCCATTTCAAAGGAGCAAAGACAGAGCCTTCCCAGTAATGCCAGAGATAAAAGTCAGAACGATTAGAGAGAGCACCGTTTCAAAGATAAACAGACACTGGAGTGTTTTGCAAGTGAAAATGGTATCATGCCATTGGCTACATGTAATGCAGCCACATTCCCAGTTTGGGGATTCAATGCACCAAGTCAAATGATATTCATTAGAAGGCCAGAAAATTGGGAGGTTGTTTTTTTTTTTTTTTTTAAATTGCACATGATCCTCCCCTAAAGAATTTGAACTACAAGCCATACAGATGAAGTCAATCTGAAAAGGAAGACTCACCAGTCAGAGGATTAGGCTTTAGTCCTTGCCTCTGATGGTTACTGCCCAGATAACCTTGGCTTCTCCGTGCCTCAGTTTCCTCATCTATAAAATGAGAAGGTTGAACTAGAAGACTTCCAAAATCCTTTTGATCTCTAAATCTATGATTCTATGTCTTGGAATCAATCCCCACCTCTGATGCTTGCTACCCTGGACAAATCATTTCACTTCTCCAGGCCTCAGTTTCCTCAACTGGAAAATGAGAGGGCTGAATGAAATGGTTTCTGAGGTCCCTGAAAGGGACCTCAAATCCTGTGATGAAGATCTATGATATTAAGAAGTCCCCTTACTCATTGTTATCTCTATATTTTATCTATTTTTTTTCCTAATCCCCATGCCTAGCATGGTGGTTAACACATAGTGGGTGCTTAATAAATGCTTATTGAATGAATGAACGAATGATACCTGAAAGAATTAGGAAGGAGCCATTTTCAGGAGAAACATCATGTTTTGTAGGTCTGTGCGCACTGAATGCTTCTGCCTTGAAATTCAGGTGTCTCTTAATACCACACAGGTGTCCTCTCCTGCCGCTGCTGGGTGCCTGCCTCCCTCCTTCTCGTGTCCTTGAGCATCCACTCAGATTGGGAGAGAAATCTGGCTACTCTCTGGCAACGGGCGCAATTGTGTTGGTCAAGGCCTCGGTTCTTGACAAAGAAAACATTCCTCTAACTCAACCTGAGTAATCCTTAATGAGTCCTTGTATCTTGTGATAAATTTCATAATTATTCAGCCCCTACCACTAACACCGAAATTCATCAGTCAAAGCAAATTAGCCGAGATTCATTAGAATAAGACATGTAGTAGGCACATGTACTTTATTAGCCTCTTACACCAATAGTTTTAATTAGGTACATATTTCACAGCTCTCCAGCTACTCTAGTGAAGGGCCGCTTTTATCTCCTTTATTTACAGTAACAAGCTATCAAACAAACAGCACCATAATTAAACTTGGATACCAAAAAAAAATGTTTTTTTATTAATGGCAGGCTATTCAAGACTCAGTTTTCTGAAACCTGCACTAGACAGAGATTTTCATTAATTAAGTAGTATTCAATTAAAGCGAAAAAAAGATGGGACTGGAGTGGGGGCATCTTGGAGTCACAAGTGATATTGCAGTCTTCCCAAGCCATGATTTCCTCTGTCTCACCTTCAGCATGGGAGAAAGAAAAAAGAAAGGGAAAAAAAAACCCTCTTCATCAGATATTTTAGTGATGAGAAAAGTGATTAAAATCCAGCACATTTTTAAATTATTAATAAGGAATTTAAATGATGTTATAAAAGAGGGAAATATAGGAGAAAATGTTACACATTCATAGGGTTTTTACTCATGCATAATAATCAGTTGAAAACACTTTTACTTCTAACACTTCCCAAACGAAAGGGCCCCCAGATCCTTTCCAAGGGCTTTTACATGGATTTCTGTGTCAATAAATGACAAATGGCGCCATCTTCTGGTCTATATCTCAAACAGTTTCTTCAAAATACTGGATAGCTGAAATGGATTCTTTCATTGTCAAAAGTTGCTTGAAAGAAATATGTATTCTTAGACACCTTCATGGGTTCCAGTAGATGACACAATAAAGACTCAAAACTTGAGTTTGCTTATAAAAGTTGTCTCTGTTTATGGCTCTAGGGAAAACTCTGTGTGTGTGTGTGTGTGTGTGTGTGTGTATGTGTGTGTGTGTGTGTAGGGGGGAGGGTGTGTGCCCCCACATGAAGGGCATTCATTTAGCCCACTGAGAAACTCATTGCTTATGAAGTCAGAGGACCTGAGTTCAAATCCTGACTCCATTACTTAACACCCAACTGGCATTGGGCAAGCCACTTAGTATCTCTGGGTCTCAGTTTTCCTCATGTATAAAATGAAAGGGTTGGATTAGATGGTCTCTAAGGTACTCTGTATGATTCCATGATACTTTTGACAATTTTCACATGCATTGAGGTGAAATTAAAATTCTCATGTTGGAATTCCTTAGAAGGCAGGCTAAGAGGGACTGGAGTGGGTGAAACTCCTACAAAATGTACACTTGGACTGCTTATGAGACCTCTCTGGAGCTTTGGTTCCTGGAAGCACTGATTTAAAAAAAAACAGAACCAAAGTCCCAAAATAATCAGGAATACACACACACACATATATATATGCATATATATATATACACACACACACAATAATAATCAATAATCAGGAATATATGTACATGCATATACACATATGTGTATATGTACACATAATGTGCATGTATGTGTATGTTTATATAATATGCACACATATATACACAAACACATGTGACTATATGGTCATGATACATATATACATATGCATACATATCATGACTTATTCCTGATTATATTATATATATATATCTCATGACATTTCTGACCATTGTGTATACACACATATATTGTGTGTATGTGTATATATAACATATACACACATATATACTTATCCATATGACTCTATAGTCATGATATATATGACATTCCTAATTATAGAGTATATATCATGACATTCCTGACTGTTGTGTATACACACACACACACACACATAGACGTATCCCTTTCAATGGAATGATTGATTGTCTTTCCCTTTGTCTGAACATTCCCTTTGGGATGTTGATGTATGTATATACTTAAAACTCTAATACTTAGCTTATGTAGTTCACAGTGTATATAATAAATACATGTTGACTGACTATTAGAGAGTTGCTGAGGCTCAGGCAAATTAGGTGACTCATTCAGGGTCACATAGTTAATATCAGAGACAGAATCTGAATCAGGAACCTCTGTCTCTGAATTCAGCACCCTCTCTACTATGCTATTCTACCTCTCTCCTCCATGAGTTGGGTTATCTATCTGTCTATCTACCTACCTATCTATCTATCTATCTATCTATCTATCCATCTATCTATCTATCCATCTATCTGTCTGTATGTCTGTCTGTCTGCCTGGGTCGATCTGTCTATCTGTCTATTCATCCATTCATCTATCTATCTATTTATCTATCTACCTACAAGTATTTCTTACACATATTTGTTATCAGGAATTTGTTTATATTTCCTTTTTTGTTCAGCGGAGTGGAAGGTGGGAGGGAGAGAATTTTTTTAATTTAATTTTAAAAAAAATAGACTGCTGGAGAAGTGGTACATTGCTCACACTTTCAGTTGAGGCCACTATATTACTGGTTTAACTTAATTGTTTTACTTTGTTAAAAGAGACCTCTTACGGAGTGGAGGTAACCTGTAAAACAAATAAAGTGCCTATTATATGCTATGAGCTGTGGTAAGAGAATACTAAGGAAAAGAAGGGAGGAAGGAAGGAAGGAAGGAAGGAAGGAAGGAAAGAAGGAAGAAAGGAAGGAAGGAAGGAAGTAAAGAAGGAGGGAAGGAAAGAAAGAAAGAAGAGAGGGAGGGAGGAAAAGAGTCCTTGCTCACTATCTATCTCCCTTCTTCCTCCTTTCCCTTCTTCCCTCCCTCCCTTTCTCTCTAACTATCCCCTGAAATCCCACTCCAATGCTTCCTTGCGTCTTGATTTTTGAAACACTATGCCAATGAAGAAGAAGCTTTGGCAGGACCTAATAGACTGGAAACACTTTGAAAATGAACCTGGTGGCAAACTATACCTGTTGTCTGAGGACCAACCCAACTGAGTTTAGAAAGGTTCACCACAAAGTTAGCTGGGAGATAATGACATTTTCTTTTGAGTCATGACAATTCTTGGAGACCTTTTCCCAGTTATACGTATGTGTGTTCATGGGGAGAGAGAGGGAAAGGAGTTACTCATCTGCGATGTTAGACAGAGTCTTGATGGAATCCCAAATCCTTGAAGTATATATGTAGCATAGTATGTGTATATGTGGTAATATGTATATAGCATATATATGTATACATAATATTTATTTATGAATACTTTTGTTGTTGTTCAGTTGTGTCTAACTCTTCATGGCCCATTTGGGACTTTTCTTGGCAAAGATACTGGAGTGGTTTGCCATTTCCTTCTCCAGTTCACTTTACAGATGAGGAAACTGAGGTAGACAGGGTTAAGTGACTAGCCCAGGGTCACATAGCTAGTGCCTGAGGCCAGATGGCCATACAGGTAACAAGTAGCAAAAACAGGACTTGAACTCAGGTCCTCCAAGAATCCAACTCTGGATGCTCTAAGTGCTTAGAAAATGTTTGTTGGATTTGAATATCAAAAGTATCTCATTTTCTTTCCTAGCCTCTAGTTTTAGATTAAAAGTCTTGAAATCAAGACTCAAAACTAGAAACAGCTCACATTTATATAGTGATTTAAGATTTGCAATGTGCTTTATCTCATTTGAGTTTCACAGCAATGCTATGAGGTAGTATTACTTTTGCTATCCCTCTTTTACAGATGAGGAAATTGAGGCCCAGAGTATAAATGACTTGTGCAGGATCACATAGCTAGTGTCAAAGATAGAATTTAAACCTGGGGCTTTCTTACTCTGTCTCTTCTCTATGCATTATGCCAGTAGTGTCAAACTCAAATAGAAATTTTGTCATTGTTCAGTCATGTCTGACCCTTTGTGACTCCTTTTTGGGGGGGGGGGTTTCTTGGCAAAGATACTGGAATGATTGGCCATTTCCTTCTCCAGCTCATTTTACGAATGAGGAAGTGAGGCAAAAAATTAAGTGACTTACCCAGGGTCACACAGTTATTAAATGTCTGAGGCCAGACTTGAGCTCATGAAGATGAGTTTTCTTGATTACAAGCCTAGTGCTCTACTAATGGGACCACCAATCTATACATGAAGATCCTTGCAGGTTTCATATTGACTTATCTATATATTATTATATTTTTATTTATTTCATTAAGTATTTCCCAATTACATTTTAATCTGGTTCAAGGACACCTGAGAGTGGAGTGTTGCAGCCTCATTAAAACCTGTGAACCATGTGTTTGACATTTCTGCACTACAAAAATCAGTGACTTCTAAGGATAGCCAAGACACAGACCTGTTAAAATCAGAATATCATAAGTGAAGTGAGCCAATATTCTTCATTTTTTCCCATAGCAGAGTATTTCCAGCAAAACTTATTTATGCTGTGGTATAATGCAATGAGAGATGCTAATTCTGAACCACAAACACACAAGAGAATCCCAGGAATTCTAACTACAAAATGCCTGGCTAGTGGTCATGATTCACCCTCATCCCTGAGTCCTCTAGTCATGGGGGTCCTGAGGCAGTCCATTCTATTTTTGGACAGCTCCCAGAAGAATTGGGAAACGTTTCTTTATATGGAGCTGAAATCTGCCCTTCTGAAATTTCCTTCCAGTTTTCTAGAACAAGTTTAATCCATTTGGCAATGATGATCCTCCAAATACTTGCAGACAGAAATTACATCTCTCCTAAGCTTTCTTTTTCTCCAAATTAAACCTCTCCAGTTCCCTCAACTGATTCTTGTAAGGAATGGTTTCCAGTCTTCTCACCCCCAGGTTGCCCTCTCTTGGATGAGTTTTAGTTTGTCAGTGCTCAAAACTGAACCCAAAACTCCAGCTGTGGTCTCAACATGGCAGCACAGAAGGAATGAAGGACTAGAAGATGAGAAACCAGTTCTAGCTCTACCACTAACTATCTAGTGACCATGGGCAAGCCACTTCACCACTGTGAGACTCAGTTTTCTAATCTTCAAAATGAGAAGTCTGGAGTAGATGACCACTAAAGTGTCTCTGAGTTCTAGAATTCTCTCTCCTGTCTTTTCTCTCCTCTCTTCTCTTCTCTCTTCTCTTCTTTGATC
>NW_020954813.1:2218244-2218670 GCF_900497805.2 Vombatus ursinus
CTTTCTTTCTTTCTTTCTTTCTTTCTTTCTTTCTTTCTTTCTTTCTTTCTTCCTGTAACCAGTGAAAAAGTTTAATGGGTTGGAGGAATAGAGTGAGAGATGCTATGAAATCATTGTATGAATGGAAAAGAAGATGGACTGGCCAGAGCAAGAAATAACCAATGGACAACATATGTGCTACAATGGTACCCCACTGATATCAAGAAAAACTGATGAAAGTCTCTAACATGTTGGGTAGACACCCTAAGGCAAATTTATGAGTGGAGATGGATAAGAATTGCACAAAGATTATGGGAGGATATAGAACCTCAAGCAGCATTATTGGAGGTAATGAATTCATTGATGAGCTTGCAGATGTTGGCAGATTGATGAAAGAAAGAAAGAAAGAAAGAAAGAAAGAAAGAAAGAAAGAAAGAAAGAAAGAAA
>NW_020954814.1:0-2679 GCF_900497805.2 Vombatus ursinus
TCTCTCTCTCTCTCTCTCTCTCTCTCTCTCTCTCTCTCTCTCTCTCTCTCTCTCTCCCACTTTCTCTCTCCCCCCCCCCCACACACACTTTGTATACAATCATTTCACACAGCAGTTTTCCTTTCATTAAGATTTTTGCAGTCAGGTTGTATAAAGTTTTACTGGTTTAACTCTGTATTCATATCCGTAAGTCTTCCCAGTAGCATGCTATTATAGTCTGGTACCATTAGGCAGCTAGGTAGCACAGTAGCTGGAGCACTGAGCCTGAAGTCAGAAAGCCCAGAGTTCAAATCCAATTTCACACATTGACCCGGTCTGTGAGATCCTGGGCAAGTCACTTAACTTCTGACTGCCTCAGTTTCCTTAACTGTAAAATGGGGATTAGAATACCACCAAACAGTGCCTTTGTGTGAAGCACATGAAATCTTATGTGTAAAGTACTTAACTAGTGCCTGGCTTGTAGTAGTCAATGATAGACAGTCATTATGCATACCTACTATGTGCCAGCCCACAGGTGAAACTTCATACATGCTTTTTCCTTCACTCTCAACAATTCATTTATTTTTGAAATCAGCAGGGTTCTATTTTGTTCCACGTTTTTTGTGACCACATAGTATTGCTGTGAATATTTTGATATTTACCCCCTAATTTTAAACTCTTAAAGGTTTAAGAACTTAAGGTTGCACTAAGACTTTCGGGACACATGGTATGTGGACCTATGTTTGGCCTCTTTGCAATATAAAGTCAGTAATATATGTGTGTATATATATGTTATAAGGGCATTCCCATTTTAAGTCAGTTTTTAGGCTTAATACCAAAGTGTTTTCCTGAATGAATGGGCTTCAATAAACATTGATTTTGCTCCTATCATTAGCAGGAATCCATCCTGGGCAGTAGGACACATACAAAGTGGTGAAAAGACCCTCCTTGGTCTCTCAGCTTTGATGGTCTGGAGAATAAGCTGAATACCACTCAAAGACCCAATGGTACACGTTAAGTCCATTACAGTGGTGTAAACTCAAGAGTTGTGTGACATGAACTGAATTGGGTTGTTTTACTTTGGGGTAGTTTTGTCTTTTTAAAATCTCTGCTTTGGGGGATGACTTCTTGGATAGAAGAAGTGGGAGAATATGTTCAGAATGAATTCAGCAATGATATAACAGGCTGGGATGGAAGTTAGTACATACACACACACAGAAACACACAGGAATACACTCATGCTCCTACACTTATATGCACCCACACTCATGCACCTCCAGTACAATCATTTCATTAAAAAATTTAGTCATTATCAATTAGTGATCAGGGCGAGGAGATGAAAGGGGGTCTAAAGAGGGTCTTCAGAAACATCTGATTGACTTGGGAAGTGGAGAGGTTGGGCAGACCAAGGCAAAACAGGCTGCAAAGCTTAACTCCTAAGGAAAATCATATGGAAAAGGATGACGGAAGATTTCATCATATCCACTCATAGATGAGGATTCTTATCTGTCTGAGCAGACATTCAGTATTCATTCAGAAATCATCCAGGCATCTGAAGGGACATTCTGTGATGCACCATAAAGTAACAATGAATAAAAAGTATGAAAAAGACTCTGTCCCTCTATAGGACTCACCTGTCCCCCAAAGGAGCCTCTCCAGACTGAAGTGTTATAGAAAGGGGCTCATTCTTGTGATCTGAGGACATTCCCCCTCCACCCTCCAAGAAGGCCCACTGAGATAGTAAGCTGTGAAGGTAAAACTTGCATGGTGAAGAAAAACTCCTTCTGTGTTTCTGGCATCTTACCTCTCTCTAGGGTGACATTTCACCTAATATTTCAATAAGGTTTTTCAAATTCTTCACTTTACCATCTAGATCCAGATAGCTTTCCTTGACTTCTTGTTGTTGCCTCATCATTACTTCTCAGCTTCTGTGGGTGGAGTTTTCTGATGGTATCTGCTGTCTTGGAGCTCTCCTGGACCTCTCAGGTTCAGACCCAATCACAAACCATGGAGGTGCCAAGTCTTCTTGATCTCACTTCCTCCACAGCTGTCCCCCACATCTCCTTCTCTCCATGACCAACTTAGTTCAGGTGCAAGGCCAAGAGACATTGGCTCCTGCTGGTGGGGGTGATGCTGCTGGAGGAGGGGGGTCTTCCTGCAGCCATTCTCTACCCTCATCAAGCCATCCTCACACAACTTCCCCAATGAGGTTCATTCCTGAAGCACAGCTCTGAACCTTGTCTCTCTGCTGCCTAAGAAGCTTCATTGGCCACACTTGCCTCCAAGATAGAAGACAAATGGTTCTCTTTGGCTTTTGTAGTCTGTCACCGTCTTGATCCTGCCTCCCTTTCCAGGCTGACCACCCTGACCTCCCCTGCACACACTCAATGCTCCAGCTACCTGGTCAGTTTGTCCTGGAGATATTTTCCCTTGCCATTGTGGGAGGAAGCTTATCTAAAGTGCAGCCAGGTGGATAGAGAGTTCAACCTGGAGTCAGAAAGACTGGAGATCAAATATAGCCTCACCCACTTGCTCCCTACCTTAGTTAACCTGAGTGAGTCTGAGTGTCTGTCTCAGTTGCCTCAACTGTATAATGGGGAGGAGAAGAGCTCCTACCTCCCAGCTTTGTTGTGAGGATGAGATGAGATCATATTTTGAAAGTGCTTTGAAAACCTCAAAAGACTTTAGAAGTGGTAGCTA
>NW_020954814.1:2803-4734 GCF_900497805.2 Vombatus ursinus
TAATTTACAGCCTTAAAATCCATCCACTAGGCAATCCAAGAACACCTGTTTCTGCAATTTGTGGTCAGGAAGGACCGAGATGGCATGGGGTCTCCCTTTCCTCATAGGGTAATCACATATTTCTTTTATCTCCCAGGGCTGCTGGCAATCATATACAGACACCACGTAACTACATCTATATACACTATAGACATGTTGATTATCTATAGCACTCTATATATCTACATACACATGTACTTAGATAGAAAGATTTGTACATATGTATATAAACATACAGAGCACCTAGGTGGGATAGTAGATAGAGTGCTGGGAATCAGGAGGACCTAAATTCAATTCTGTTCTCAGAATCTTAGCAGCTTATGACCCTGGGCAAGTCATTGTACCCTTTTTACCTCAGTTTCCTCATCTGCTAAATGATCTGGAAAAGTAAATAAAAAACTGCTCCAGTATCTTGGTCATGAAAATCCCAAATGGGGTCATGAGGAGTCAGACATAACTGCACAAAAACAACAAAGAGATTTAAAAAGAATTTGATTTTTTCTTGTGTTTCAATTGGGTCCAAATCTCTGGGACCCCATTTAAAGTTTTTTGGCCAAGATGGTGGACTGCTTTGCCATTTCCTTCTCCAGATCATTTTACACATGAAGAAACTGAAGGTTAAATGACTTGCCCAGGGTCACACAGCTAGTAAGTGTCTAAGGCCAGATTTGAACTCAAGAAGAGAAGTCTTCTTGACTCCAGAGCCAGCACTCTGTCCACTGGGTAACCTAGCTACCCTAAGAAAAGAACAGACAGCATTATATGACTTAAAACTTACCACTTTTTGGCTATAAACACTTACTTCTCTGTTATCATTTCTACCAATATACTCACAGACTTTATGTAGAGAACTATGAATATTTATATATTTGAACATATAGAGAGAATATGAATACTTATGTATGAGTATATTCTCTGTATTCATAATAATGAGTTGTCATATATTCTCTGTATATTCATATATTCTACCTCATTATATATGAATAATGCATATTAATACATAATTTAATGGAATTCTATAATGCACAAAACTAAATGGAGAGAAATATCAGTATGCATTTACATGAATATAAAGAGAAAATACAGCAGTGCTCATGGATAATAATATAAAAGTCAAGTGTGCTCTACGAATGGTAGCAGCAGTTAGATAAACTCTCTAAAAGTATGGGTCCCTTAGGGGTATATGATGGGGAATGGATGGGCCTACAATGAGTCCATGAAGGTCTATGGGAGAAGGGAACAGCAGGAGAGCTGACCTGCAGCTCAGTGGAGGGTGATACTGGGTAGTCACGTGGGGACCTCCTGACTCACTAAAGAGGACATCTATGTTACCTGCCATCAGCTCTCACTGGGGGGTCCACCTTGCCCAGATTCAGTTCTGCTTGGCTTTTGACTCCCTGTCTACACATGAGGCCTGGGAGTGGGGATCTCAGGAGCAAGAGATTCCTGGGAAATGAGAAATGTACCCAATGGTCACCTGAGGCTCAGGGGCCTGAGTAGCTGCCAAAAGAGGCCACCAAAAAACATCCCAGACCCCTGGACCAGATGAGCTCTGAGGTTTCTTTTAGCCCACCATTCCATCTAAACCTACAATGGCATTCAGACCCTACCCCCACATGCCTTCACCACCCAACCACCCTTTCCAGCTTAGAAAACCTCCTTCTGTATTGTTTTTCTTTGGGGTAGCCCCCAACCAGGAAGTTCTTCTGTTCCTCTAGCAAAAGAAGACTAGAAGTAGCCCCACCCCCCACAGATCAGGTGACCCTCAGAGCCCATGGAGGTAGAAGGCAAAGGTTCATTGGTGTCCAATTGAAGATCATTTCTCTCCTTTTGTGGAGGGTCAAGGAGTCTGGGATGTCATGAATGTGGGGTTGAGTAAAAGGCAAACTAAG
>NW_020954814.1:4784-6302 GCF_900497805.2 Vombatus ursinus
ATCCCCCAGCTTTGGGCCAGTCGGGGATAGACATTTAACAGATTGACCCTTAAAAAACTCCATGTCTTCCCTGAGTGGGTTTCTTCCATTTGTGAAATAAGGAAATGACCCACAGTTGCTTCACCCAGAGTCCTACCAGAACATATTCATTGCAGTTGGAAGTTTTAGCTTGGGAACATCCCTATTTCCTACCCTCAGAGAACTTCTGGTCCAGTGAGGGAAAAGAAGTTCTTTGGACATGCCCAGTGTGGTAGTGGTGTCAAAGCCTTGGCCAAAGGAGGCAAGCCATGGAGAGGCAGGGATCAAGAACTGCTTGGTGGAGGTGGGCTGGGTGGTAGTTGGCCTTTCAGTGATGGGAAGAAAGGTGCAGATTATGAAACAGAACAGAAGGGGAAATTTTCAACTGTGCAAAGGGCCCTGCTTGGGCTGCAGAAGGGGGCTCTGGGAATCAGGGTGGGAAAGGAAACCAGAATAACCCCTGATTATTTTTGTATTCTCTCTAGAAGGTCCCCTATATGAGTAGTTATTGAGTCTTCCTCCATTCCAATGAGGACTTCATTTATGAGTACTCATTCAGTCTACAGGCCTGTACCTAAGGGTACCCTTATTCTCCACCTATATTCCTATATATGAGTACTGATACACTCGCTGTGTTCAGACACAGGAGTCTTCCTAAATTCTCTCACAATAAGAGAAGCAGTAGAATACTTTCAAGTATTTAGGGAGGATATGAGCGAACTCTTATCAGTGATCATAGCCAGAAAATGTCAGCATACACACCTTAACATATATATAAAAAGAGAGAATATGGGTGCTCATATAGATGAACAGAGAGTGAGTGTGTGAGTACTCATCCAGGTAGGAAAAGAGAGAGTGATGACTAATGTTTATGAGGAGGCAGAATGTATGAGTCATATTAATGAATTTACAGAAAATGTAAATGAGAATATGTACATAGGAATGAAGAGAAAGAGCCTGAGTATATGTATATGTATATATTTCTGAATCTATTCTGTCTTCTTATGTATGAGGTATCATATTTTTTCTATATATTCACATACATAAACATGAATTATGTATATTTTGGGAGACAGACTCTATAGTCACATATAAAATTATTCATAGATGAACATAGGGAATAAAGATAAATGAAATATATAAGTTTTTGTTCTATAAAGGAACATATAAGACATATATGTGTGTATATACATCCACCCATATCGATCTATATATATGTATGTATATGAATGATACAAAGAGACCCATTCAGTCCTCATAAATAGGAATAGAGAGAGGGAATGGAAGATTATTCCCTTACATAAATCCACAGAAGAAAGGTTTGAGCCCTCCTGGACAAGAATATACAAAGCCCAGGGGTTTTGAGGAGTGGGACAGAGGGCCGTCTGGGCAGACAACAGAGGGTGGCTGGGCATCAATCCTCACCCCTGGGGTGCTCACCCTCCCTTCCCCTGCTCCCCAAATGATAACCATAAGGAAGGCCTGCTGGGAGCTCAGGAC
>NW_020954814.1:6372-6589 GCF_900497805.2 Vombatus ursinus
GGAAACGATGCTGTCTCCATGGAAACAGACAAAGGGGATGCATGATGGGGGCCAGTGGAGGGAGCAACAGGATTGGCTGGAGCAGGACTCCTGCCTCGCCAATGCAGACTCTGACGTCAATGGCCATGGGCACTGCGGCTGGGGGGGGGGCGGTGAGGGGGTCCACCTTGCCCAGACTGAGCTCCCATTGGCTGGTGGCTCCCTGAGGACCCCTAGG
>NW_020954814.1:6726-7048 GCF_900497805.2 Vombatus ursinus
GGGAGCAGGGGCAGAGAGCTTCTGCTTTAGGAAGCTGGTCCAGAAAGGATCATGGGATTTATTCCAATCTTTAGGGCGAGAATAAAGGCAGAACTTACTGATGGGAGGTGCCCCAAGGGAAAGGATGAGACTAGAAGGGTCTGGTCAGCTGGGGAGTGAGGGGCAGTTGGCTAACACTGGAGGAGGGGTATGGATGTGGGGGTAGAGTCTGAATGCACTTATAGGTGAGGATAGGGTTTAGGGCTAAAAGAGACCCCAAAGCTCATCTGGTCCAACCTCCTAATTTAGAGAAAGCATAACTGAGGTCAAGAGAATGGCCAAG
>NW_020954814.1:7159-12042 GCF_900497805.2 Vombatus ursinus
GTCCATTTGTAAAGTAAGGGGGATGACCCCTAGCTGCTTCACCCAGAACCCTCCTGGGACGTTTTCCTGGGGTTTGGAGGTGAAAGCCCAGGAGAAGCTAAAGAGGGCAGAAGCAGGAGCCAAATCCAATGGTTGGTCAAAATGAAGTGAGAAATATGGGAGAAAAACTTCACCGGGAGATCCTAGGCAAAACACTTAACTTCTGCCTGCCTCAGTTTCCTCAACTGTAAAATCAAGTGGAGAAGAGCACCTCCCAAGGTTGCTGTGAGGATCAGATGAGATCACATTTGTAAAGGGTGATAAGAAAAAAGTAGGTTAAATGGATCCAAGTAAGGGAATTAATCTGATCTAACTAAGCAAATGTACTGAGAGAAAAGGAAAGGAAGAGGCAGAGAAAGGTAAATTACATCACAGGAAAATGCACAAAAACCTATTATAGCAGAGGGAAAGAAGGGAGGGAGATGAGCATTGTTTGAACCTTACTCTCATCAGATTTAGCTCAAGAAGGGAATAACATAATCAGTTAGGTATAAAAATGTAATATGCCATATAAGCAGTAGGAGGGAAAAGGGGAAAGAAAAGGGAGGGGGCTAGTAGAAGGGAGGTGGGATTGAGGGAGGTGGTGGTCAAAAGCAAAACATTAGTGAGGAGGAGAAAGAAAAGCATAAAAGGGGGGGAAGATGGAGAGAAAGACACAGATAGTTATCATAATTGTGAATGTGATATATGAACATAATGGAATACTATGGTGCTGTAAGAAATGATGAACAGGCAGACTTCAGATAAACCTGGAAAAGACTTGTATGGTCTGATGCTGAGTGAAGTGAGCAGAACCAGGAGAACGCTGTACATGGTAACAGCCATGTTGTGTGAGGACTAATATTGATAGACTTAACCCTTCTCAGCAATACAAGAATCTAAGACATCTCCAAAGGTCTCATGATGGAAAATGCTATCCACATCCAAAGAAAGAACTATGGAGTTTGAATGCAGATCAAAGCATACTATTTGCTATTTTTTTTTCTTCCATTGTGTTTTGTTTCCTCTTTCTAGTGGTTCCTCCTATTACTTCTAATTCTTACTTACAACATCACTAATGTGAAAATATGTTTAATAGGAATGTATATGTATAGCCTGTATCAGACTGCAAGTCATCTTGGGGAGGGAGGTGGGGAGGGAGAAGGAGAAAAATTTAAAACTCTAAAGCTTATGGAAGTGATTGTTGATAAATCAAAATAAATCAATAAAAATAAATAAATAAATAAATAAAGTGATTAACAGTCCAGTCCAGCCACTCTGTCTGGTGATGAAGTATCTATAGCTCTCCTGGTCAAGATGCTCTCCCATATTTCTGGCCTCATTTTGACCAACCATTGGATTTGGCTCCTGCTTCTGGCCTCTTTAGCTTCTCCATGACTCTCACCTCCAACCCCAGGAAAATGTTCAAGGAGGGTTCTGGGTGTAGCAGCTAGGGATCATTCCCCTTACTTCACAAATGGAGAAAATACTCAGGGAGGGGATGGATTTTACTAGGGCTCCTCCTGCTCACTGTGTATCCTAGGCTGGCCCAAACCTGGGTATGGGCAGGATCAGTTGGCACTTCTCAACTCCACAGCCATTACTGAAGACTCCCAGAACCCCTAGCTCTTTGGGGAACCTGCCTTCCAGCTTCTGGGGAGAGCCTTCCCAGGGACCCTCGGTCTCTGAAGCTTGGCTCTCAGAGGAGGAAGAGGTGGAGGCTGAGCTCAAGGCCAGGATGTTTCCCTTACTGGCTGTGTGAGCTTGGCCATTCTCTTGACCTCAGTTATACTTTCTCTAAATTAGGAGGTTGGACCAGATGAGCTCTGGGGTCTCTTTTAACCCTAAACCCTATCCTCACCAGAAGTTCATTCAGACTCTACCCCCACATCCATACGCCTCCCCCAGTGTTAGCCAACTGCCCCTCACTCCCCAGCTGACCAGACCCTTCTAGTCTCATCCTTTCCCTTGGGGCAGCCCCCCATCAGTGAGTTCTGCCATTATTCTCACCCTAAAGATTGGAATAAATCCCATGGTTCTTCCTGGACCAGCTTCCTGAACCAGAGGAGCCCCACTTCTGCCCCCACCCCACCTCCCACCCCCACAGCCCTCGTTCCCATCTTTATCTCACAAGGACTGTCAGACCTCAGAGCCCAGGTGGGTGGAAGGAAAAGGTCCCACAGAGACCTGGTGGTGACCATTTCCCTACAAAGGGCAGGAGTCCTGGGGTTTGGGGCTTGTGTTTCCTGGCCCCTTGTCTCCCATGGACAGGAGTCTGATCCTCAAGGGGTCTTTGGGTGGGTCCCCAGGCCTCTATCCCCTCTCAGGTATCCACTCCTGGCCCTAGGGGTCCTCAGGGAGCCACCAGCCAATGGGAGCTCAGTCTGGGCAAGGTGGACCCCCCCTCCCCCCTCTGCCGCAGTGCCCATGGCCATTGATGTCAGGGTCTGCATTGGCGAGGCAGGGGTCCTGCTCCAGCCAATCCCGTTGCTTCCTCCACTGGCCCCCATCATGCGTCCCCTTCGTCTGTTTCCATGGAGACAGCATCGTTTCTCCTCACACACTATTGGTCTAATTTTCTCCTCCCCTCAGGCCCTCTGCAGTACTTTTCCCTCTTTCCCGCCCCCGCACCCTCTCCAGCTCAGTTTCTGTTCTTCAAAAGGTCTTTTCTGACTCATCTCCCCCCCCACCCCCACCCCACCATGGCTACAAGGGTCTCGAGCTCCCAGCAGGCCTTCCTTATGGTTATCATTTGGGGAGCAGGGGAAGGGAGGGGGAGCACCCCAGGGACCAGGACTGATGCCTAGAGACCCCCTGCTGTTTGTCCAAATGGCCCTCTGTCTCCCTCTTCAAACCCCTGGGCTTTGTATATTCTTATCCAGGAGGGCTCAAACCTTTCTTCTGTGGATTTATGTAAGGGAATAATCTTCTATTCCCTCTCTCTATTCCTATTAATGAGGACTGAATGGCTTTCTTTATATCATATATATATATATATATATATATATATACACACATATATATAGATAGATAGATGTATACACACATATATGTATTTATTACATCCTATATAGAACAAAAACTCATATATTTCCACCTTCCCAGACTCACTTCTGCTTGGCTTTTGGCTCCCTGTCTACACCTCTGGTCTGGGAGTGGGGATCTGAGGAGCAAGAGATTCCTGGGGGATGAGAAATATACCCAATGGTCACCTGAGGCTCAGGGGCCTGAGCAGCTGCCAAAAGAGGTCACCAAAATAATATCCCAGACCCCTGGACCCTCCACAAAAGGGAGAGAAATGTTCCTCAATTGGACATTAATGAACCTTTGCCTTTCACCTCCATGGGCTCTGAGGGTGACCTGACCTGTAAGGGTGGGGCTACTTCTAGTCCTCATTTGGCCTTTCCAGTTAGAGGCATGTAGAATTTGGTGGTTGGGGGCTGCCCCAAAGAAAAACATTAGAGCAGCAGGGTCTTCTCAGCGAGAGAAGGTGGTTGGGTGGGGAAGGCATGTGTTGTTTGGGTCTGAATGGGCTTGTAGGTTTGGGTAGGTTATAGGGCTAGAAGAGACCTCAGAGCTCATCTGAACCAACCTCCTCCTCTGAAAAAAAGTGTGTCTGAGATCAATAGGAGGGCAGGGACATGGTCAAGGCCACACAACCAGTGAGGGGCAGACCCAGGCCTTGAACCCAGATCTCTCCTGCCTGCCTGGCCAGCTGCCTTATATTTTGGCCTCTCCCTCCTCTGACAGCCAAGCTTCATGGGCCCAATGTCCCTGGAAAAGCTCTTCCCAGAATCCTGTGGGCAGGTTCTCCATAGAGCTGGGGTTGGGGGAGTCTTCAGTTATAACTGTGGGAATAAGTAAAAAGCAACCCCAGCCCCCTCAGCCTGGGATATACACTTAGCAGAGTGAGGCTGAGCCAATCCCTTGGTTTCTCTGAAAAGAGTTTCTTCAACTTGTGAAATAAGGGTGACCCCCACCTGTCTCACTCAGAGCCCTAATTGAACATTATCCAGGCAATTGCAGGAATTAGCCTAGGCAATGTCCCTGTTTCCTGCCCTCAGAGAACTCTGTCTATGCTAAGTGTATACCCCATGCTGGCCCAAAAGCTAAGAGCTTGGGTTCCTTTTTATTTAACCCCACAGTTATAAATGAAAACTCTCCAAACCCCAGCTCTGTGGGGTACCTGCCCACTGGATTCTGTGAAGAGAGAGCTTTTCCAGGGCTACTGGGAAGATGGAGCTTGGCTGTCAGAGGAGGGAGAGGACAAGATGGAAGCCAGCTAGCCTGGCAGGAAGGAGAGGTCTGGGTTCAAGGCCTGGGTGTGCCTCTCACTGACTGTGTGACCTGGGCCACATTCTAGTCCTCCTCTTGATCTCAATTATTCTTTCTCTAAATTAGGAGGTTGGACCAGATGAGCTCTGGGGTCTCTTTTAGCCATAAACCCCATCCTCACCTATAAGTGCATTCAGACTCTACCCCTACATCCCTCCCCCTCCCCCAGTGTTAGCCGACTGCCCCTCACTCCCCTGCTGAGAAGACTCTGCTAGTCTCATGCTTTCCCTTGGGGCAGCCTCCCATCAGTAAGTTCTGCCCTTATTCACACCCTAAAGATTGGAATAAATCCATGGTTCTTCCTGGACCTGCCTCCTGAACCAGAGGCACAGACCCCCTCACCTCCCAGGGCCTGTCAGACCTCAGAGCCCCAGGATGTAAGGAGGGGGGCCTGCTGGCCACTGTTTTGCTACAATGGATATGTTTTCTGTCCCCTTGTTTCCCATTCTCAGGAGACAGAGCCTCAGAAGGTCTTTGGGTGGGTCCCCTGGCCTGTCTCCCCTCTCAGATACCCACTCCCAGCCCTAGGG
>NW_020954815.1:0-168 GCF_900497805.2 Vombatus ursinus
AGGGAGGAGCACTGCCAACTATAAACCAGATGGTGCCACATGACATTCAGTTAGAACTCCAGCACTTGGATTTGGCTGTGAGGGAGCTGCTGAGACATTTCTGGTCTTGTAATCCAGCTAACACACCATTCCTAGAAGAAAAGGTAGTGAGGATGAAGAGCAATTTGG
>NW_020954815.1:251-337 GCF_900497805.2 Vombatus ursinus
TGATTCCAAGCTATTAAGCTCTGCCCATTCCAAGAAAAAAAATTCAGAGACAGTATTTAAGCCCAAATCTGGCAAGTGACATAGAA
>NW_020954815.1:385-3639 GCF_900497805.2 Vombatus ursinus
GTGCTGCAGACAGCCTATGATAAACTTCACACATGGCAGTCCCGGCACCTGCTAAAGGATATGTGAAGGAGCCTGGGGTCATGGAGGCTTTGGTCCCTGGGATGCTCTCTGCAGCAGTTGTGGCAACACACGTTGAGCAATTCAACCATCCCCCAAACCATGCTGCAGGGACATGTGCAACCACTGGCCTTAGGAGCTGATGCTATTGAAGTTGCACATTCTGGAGTGAAAGGAGCGTGATGAAATTAGAAAACTGGGAGGTAAATTAAGGCAGAACCAAAATAAGCTGTATATATATATATATATATATACACACATATATACATACATATATTTACACATATATATACACATACATACATGTATATATATGACATCATGAAATCTCCTTCTGATTACCATCTTGTCTGAGTATCATGTTACCAACAATAGTATGTCTCTGAGGACACCCAAAACACCAGCTGCCCAAGAGGGAATTCTGCAGGAAGCACAGAACTTGATGGCTCTTACCAGTATGGACACGCCACTGAAAAGTGGTCTTAATACCCCATTGCATGAGAGTGACTTCTCTGGTGGGACTCCTCAGGGACAGATCATTCAGACACTGACCACAATCTTGGCTGCCTCATTCAGGACTCCTCCTGGAGCTGAAGAGATGACTCCTAAAGCAGTTGTTGGCATCACCACAGGTAGGACTCCTCTAAGGGACAAACTAAACATAAATCCTGAACAGGGGTTTGCAGATTTCAATCTTCCCTGGTATGTGAAGCAGATGGAGAGAGAATCTCATGAGCATCTCTGGTTAGGGTTGCTGGACCTTCCTGATTCTCAGAATGAGTTTGAGATTGTCTACCAGAAAAGGCTGAGAAGGAGCTAGAAGACCATGAATTGGATGAAGCTTGTGTAGGAGATGGGTAGATGCCTGAAAGCAGGCTCTCTGAGGTGCAGAAGATGCAGAATTAAAAAGCACGCACAAAGCCGTTCGGAAGGGATCTGCCAAGATGTTCAGAAGTAAAAGAAACTATCCTAAGACCCTCGAATATAGAAACACCACTAACCGACCTACAGAAAAATAAAACACTCATTAATAAAGAGATGATCCCAATGCTTCTTTGTGATCTTCTGCATCACTCTAATGGAGAACAAGCTGGAAATCAAAAGGGGAAAACTCTAGGATTGGGACGTAATAGCACCAAGCACAGAACTTACCTAGAACACAACCCCTGTGAGCAATTCTCCAAAGATGAACTGAGGAAGGCTCAAGACCTTTCTGCATTGCAGATGGAAGTAGTCAAGCCAGGAATGAGCCATGAGGAGCTGTCAAATGAAGCTAACAAACAGGTGTGGGAAGAAGTGACAGTCAAGTTGTATATCTACCCGGCCAGAGCAGATACACTCGAGCCACCTTGGCTCCCAAAAGGGACAGGCTTGAATCACCGGAAAAGAGTCTTGAGGTCAATAGAGCTCACATGACCACAGAAGCTAAGAGAACTGCAAAAATGGAAAAGAAGATGAAAATTTTGCTTGGTGGCTACCAGTCTCAATCCATGGGACTGATCAAACAAAAAATTATCCAATTTGCATTTCATATTGTTTTCCATGTTTTCCTGTTTGGTCATAAACTCTTCCGTTTTCCATAAATCCGACAGGTGAAGACATCTCCAAAAGTTTCATGAGGGAAAATGCTGTCCACAACCAGAGAAAGAACTATGCAGTTTCAATGTGGATCGAAGCATACTATTTGTTCTTTTTTTTCTGCTGTTTTGTTTTGTTTCCTCTTTCTTGTGGTTACTCCTATTGATTCTAATTCTTCTTTACAACATGACTACTGTGAAATTTCTTTATTAGGAATGTATATGTAGAGCCTATATCATGTTGCCCACAGTCTTAGGGAGGGAGAAGGAGAGGAATGGGAGAAAAATTTAAAACTCAAAAGTGTATGGAAGTGATTATTGAAAACTATAAATAAATTACTAAAAGAAAAAAAGTAAAAAATAAGTTCTTAAATCTGTTGCCTGTGAATAAATTCTTGAAATAAAATTAACTGTTAAAAAAAATATCCAGGGCTGGTGCTCTATCCACTTTGCCACCTGGCTGCCCCCAGAGATCTTGTTTTTATATTACATATGTTTCCAAAACATACCCAAGTAAACCTTTCCAATTGATCATAACCTCCTGTCAGTTCCATAAGCTGAGACAGTTTTGCGTGAAGATGCTTGCAGATGCCGCCTCCCCCTGGGGGGGGGCAGGCAGGCTTTAATTAGCTTCTGAAGTGATGATCCCCAACAAGGAACTGTGCCCACACAACTTCCTGGGATAGCAGGAAACTAGTCCTTATATCTACAGTCCATACTAACCAGCGTACTCCTACTAAGCCTCCATCACTGTGAGCATCAGCTCAAGGCCTTCTCCACCCTCTGCCCTATCCTTTCCTGTAGTTCAGGCACCCATAACTTGGATCAAAGCCATACTAACAATAGCACTCTTGAAGTTGTAGTCACCAGAGCTAAAATTCAGTGATTAATTCCATTTCAAGAAGGAGTTCAGCTCTGAACATTTCATTTCTCACCTGGCTGCACTACTCTGGCCCATCTGACTTTTGCCCCAGCCCCCAGGAAGCTCATTACTGGAAACATCTCATTATTCTAAATTATCCAGTTACCCTCAGGCATCGCTCTCATGGCCATCCTCTGCACCTCTGGTAGAAGGGTGGAGCCATGAACCCAAAGCCTCCAGCTAAAGAGGGAGCTCAGCTCAGGACATCTCATTTCTACCCTGGCCAAGCTACTCTAAGACATTTGTCTTTTTTCTCATTTGTATCCCCAGCTTAGCAGAGTGCCTGACAAATAGTAGCACCTTAATGTTTATTGACTATTGATGGGTTGACAGCAGTAGTGCCAGGGTTATTCCATTTCCTCTGATGCAGGTTCTTCTAATGGGCAGTTCTGTGGGGAACCAGAGCTTGGGGAATGGCCAAAGAAGGTTCAGTGATGACTAAGATGGTCTGCTACAGCCTAGTTCAGCACTTGGAGCACCTACCATGAGGAGCTGAAGAAATTCTAGCTGTATCTAGAGGACTACCCACCTGGACAGGGCAGCCCCAGGGCCCCAGGGAGGGCCCCAATAGCACAGGAATGTCATGCTTCTGATCAGTTTTCATAGGAAGCAGGAGTTCTCCATGCTGGTTCTGGGTAGTGGGAGGAGATGGGCCTGAGGGAGCTGTCAGAGCCAGCCAGGTCATAGGATACCACAGA
>NW_020954815.1:3735-5185 GCF_900497805.2 Vombatus ursinus
TATCATGGAACAATGACTGCAAAAACCACTTTTTCCAAGCCACAAGGGAGCTACCTCCCTTTCGAGGGTCAGACTTGCTGGAAGAAGGGAGGGCAGCTGGGCCTCAGTTTGCCTTTTCCTCCCAGTATGGAGACTGTGGCTCCCTGCATGCTTCTGTCATCTAAAGACTAGGGCTTCTTTCCTGGGACTGTGGCCTCAGCATCACCTCCCTTGACTTATCTCTCAGAACCCTTTTCTTTCTCTTTAAGAAATAAGTTGCATTGATAACTTTTCTTTTTTATTTCCTTTCAAAATGGACTCTGGTTAGTATGTTTTCTTTCTATATCACTTACATTTACCAATGTGTCAATGTGCTCCACCTCCTTCCCCTCTCGGAGAGTCAGGTTGTATGATGTTTGTTAAAAGAGGAAGAAAAGAAATGTTCAGAAAAATTTGCAACTTATCAAAAACCTAAATAAAATAAAATTGCATAAAAGCCATGAAGATGCTGTTAAGTCCAACCTAACTGTCTTGTCATGTTCACTCTTTGTTTCCTGCTTAACTGACCATCACTTTGGTTTGCGCCCTTTCTATCAGAAAATGTGACCTTGGACCCTCCTCCCACTTGGTCTGCCTTGAGCTTCCTCTAGCCTTTTCTACTGACTCAGGTGACCCCATTTTTATTTATGTCTTCAAAACAGTCAGTTCATGGAATTGAGTGGAAAGAATGCTGGGTCTGGAAGAGGAGAACTTGGATTTAAATCCTAGCTGTTATTTTGCCTTTGTGTGACCTGCTTGAAGACACTTCACTTAACTCCAAGGGGCCATCTAATTGAGTCCCCTCATTTTACAGCTGAGGAAACTATGTTCCAGTGACAGTAACTCCTGGTCTTGAGATTCAATCTTGGTAGTGAAATTATTTTGTCTTTTACCAGGATCATAGCTCTTCTACCATGGAAATGTCTGCTTCTCTCTTGTTGGGAGAGAATTGGGGCAATTGGCTAGTGCCAGTCATATCTGGGTTTACAGCCCCTGTGTCAACAGCAGCTTCAGATTTGCCCCATCTCTTCTGCTCTACGCTTCTGGCCTCTCACCGAGTACCCAGGGCTGAACACTTAAGAAGCACATCCCTCAGCCCTTCTTTAGAGTGGGTCCACCTCTCATTGTAATATTCAGTCTTTTCATCAATGGTTAACTGATCAGAGTTGATTGCCATCCTCAGGAACACCCACTCTCCCAAGGGTATAGAAACTGTGAGCCCACCACCAGGATCCCCCTTTGGTCCACGAGATGGCCAAATGACCTTTCCTTTTGTTAACAAAATGCTACTATTATTAATAAAATGNTCACCCACTCTCCCAAGGGTATAGAAACTGTGAGCCCACCACCAGGATTCCCCTTTGGTCCACAAGATGGCCAAATGACCTTTCCTTTTGTTAACAAAATGCTACTATTATTAATAAAATGGTTA
>NW_020954815.1:5222-7941 GCF_900497805.2 Vombatus ursinus
ATTCCCCTGAAACTGTATCTTCCCAAATTTTGAAAAGTCACACCTTAAGATGGCAACAATTGCCACATAGGTTCTAGTCTGTTGATCCTGAAAAGGTGTTTCCATATATACACTCTGCAAGTGTTATGCAGTAATTAATTTGTTTCTATTGATTGTAACAAATAATAGCTTTTTAGGAATTACTTTGAGTTTGACAGCCCAAGAGGTAAATGTTGCTAACGTGGATTAATCTTAAAAGTGTCAAACGTTGTCCACATGTGATGCTGCCAGGGTAAATTGTTCTACAGCAATTGTTGGCATCTTAAGCTGTGACTTTTCCAAAGTTTGGGAGATACAGTTTCTGGTTAATTAATCTTTATATTAATAATATTAGCATTTTATTAATAAAAGAAACGGTCATTTGGCCAATTCTTGGCCAAAGAAGAAACCCTCTGGTGGGCTCACAGTTTCTATGCGCTTGGAACAGTGGGTGTTCCTGAGGGTGGCAATCAGCTCTAATCAATTAATGATTAATGACAAGAATGAATATTACAAGGAGATGTGGGCCCATTCTAATGAAGTAGTGGGGGCTGTACTTCTAAATTGCCAGCCTTAGGAAATCTTATTCAAGAATTTGTACACACCCAAACCTGAGTAGAGAACAATGGGCTTCCCCACCTTCGATTAAATTCCTTGGAAGTTGGGTGAGATCTGAACCAGATTGAGGAGAGAATTAATTCTGTCTCCTCAGTCCCATTTGGCACCTTCCTCTGCTCCTCTGATAAAAGTGTAAACCAGGAAGGGGGTGGGGGGAGGAAGCCTCCAGCTGAAGAAGGAGCTCAACTCAAGACATCTCATTTCTCACCTGGCCAGGACTCTCTGAGACCTCTCAGTCTTTTTTCCCTATTTGTATCCTCAGCTTAGCATAGTGCCTGATACTGAATAGGGGTTTGATGCTTATTGACTACTTGTGGATTGGCTGCAGTAATGCCAGGGTTATTCCATCTCACCTGCTTCAGCTTATTCTAATGGTCCTGGAGGCAAAACAAGGTGTCGTGAAAGGGCATGTGAGGTTAGCATTTGTGCACAAAGAAAGAGAAAGTGAAGAGGTTGGCCAAGAATCTTGCAGCCCAGGTATTACCTCCTTCTGAGTCAGTACCTCCTCACACCCATCAACAAAGTCCAAGGTGTGAATCTTAACCAGGTACCTAATGCTCCACCCCTGTGCTTCCTCCACTCCTCCCCTCCCAGGGCCCTGTCCTGGAGGTGGGGTAGATAAATAGGACACTGAGGAGTGCAAGGCATTCAGATTCCAGAGTCCAGCAGACTGCCACGTCCAGTCTTGCTTGGCTCCTTCCCTGGACCCTCTGTCCAGGTGATGACATAAGTAGCAATGGGGCAGAGAACTCCAATTTTGCCCTTCCTCACAGCACTGAGCCAGGCTCAGCCAGGCAGCGCCAATGAAGAGAGGAGCAGAAAGAAGCTCACCCAATGGACCCTCCCTCCCTGCAGTGGGGGACTGAGCTGTGCCTGGGCTCCTGCTCACAACTTCCAGCCAACATGGCAACTTCATCAGAAGAAGTTTTACTGATGGTAAAGAAGGTGTGTCAGAAGAAGCAGGATGGGGCACTCTACCTCATAACAGAAAGGAGAGCTTGGGCACCTGAAGGCAAAGACAGCTTTACAATCAGCCATATGTACCAGGACATTTGATGCCAGAAAATCAGCCCAGAAGGAAGAGCTAAAATCCAGCTTCAGCTGGTCCTACTTACTGGACACAACACCAACTTCCATTTTTCCAAACGGAAGCACCACTGCAAAGGAGCGAGATGCTGTGAAAGACCTTCTTCTGCAGCTGCTACCCAAGTTCAAGAGGAAGGCCAGTAAAGAGCTGCAAGAGAAAAACAGAATGCTGCAGAAGGATCCTGTTTTCTTTCAACTTTATAAAGACCTGGTTGTGAGTCAGGCGATCGCTGCTGAGGAATTCTGGGCCAATCATTCAAGCAGGAACACTGAGGACAGCACTGCAGCCTCCAATCACAGGCAAGATGTGGGCATTTCTGCAGCATTGCTGGCTGATGTCTGCCCCCAAGCAGATGGCTGCAATGGCCTAAGATATAACTTAATTTCTGGGACCTACCCAGCAGTAAAAATGAAACGTGCAGAAAATGTGCCAGAAAAGATGACAGAAAAAGAGTTCTGGGCATGATTTTTTCAGTCCCATTATTTTTACAGGGATCAGCTTCACACAGGGTCTAAAGATCTCTTTGCACAATGTGCCAAAATGGATGAAAAGGCTTTAAAAACATGGTATCCCTGGGAGTGAAAAACCCACTAGTAGATCTGACAGCACTGGAGGAGAAATCACTGGATGAGGGCTATGGGGTCTCCCCTGGACTATCTCCTTTCAACTCTTCCAAAGCCAGAAAGGAGACTGGAAATGCCTCCATCATCAAGACAGTTAACCATCATAGTGCTATGGTCCTGGCAGCAGGTCTCAGGAAACAGGAAGCAAAAAAGGATCACAACAGTGAAAACAGCAGCACAGATGGGAACTCTTGGGATTCAGATTGCTTTCAGCCACCACTCAAAAGGATGAAGTTACAGGAATCCATTGAATATGAAGACTTGGGGGGAAATACTAGCATAAAAACAATTGCGCTAAACCTGAAGAAGGCAGATAGATATGATCATGGCCCAACTCCAATTCAGTCCCTCCAATATGCAACAAGTCAGGATA
>NW_020954815.1:8085-15487 GCF_900497805.2 Vombatus ursinus
GATTCCAAATTACGAAGCTCTGCCCATTCCAAGAAAAAAAATTCAGAGACAGTATTTAAGCCCAATGCTGCAGACAGCCTGTGATGAACTTCACACATGGCAGTCCCAGTATCTGCTGAAGAAGATGTGAAGGAGTCCCATGACTTGGAGGTTTTGGTTGTTATGATACCTTGGGATAAAGGTTTAAGTTAACAACACAGGGTACAGAGACCCCAAAGAAAACCGGGGGCAGAAGCCCACCTACCCACCTCTCTCAGCATCTCATGGGGCAACAGCACAGGGTAAACCAGGGTAAAAGTCTGCTCAAGCAGAGCAAGAGGCCTTTTCTTTAGTTTTGGAGATGAGATTTCTTACTATGCTTGTCTTGTTTAGAAACCCCCCCCCTTAACAAATTATTTTTTTTTTTATTACATTGAGGTCAAGCACTGTTGCAATGAAACTCTGGGAGTTTTTCCTTACCATTTCCTCCCCAAATTTCCCATCCTAGTCTCCTAGTAACCTCTCCTCCCAGCTACTGCAGAGTACTGAAGGACAGAACCAATGTGCCAGACACAAGCAAGTGCTCAAGCTCTTTTGTGAAGATGACCAGACATCACTCTGTGTGAGATGTTTCCAATGCCCAGAGCATGGGGCTCAAGAGCTCTCTTACATAGAAGAGACTGCTCACAATTGCAGGGAGAAGCTCCAGCACATTCAAAGTCATTTTGGGAAGCCTTTGGAGGAAGTTGAGAAACTTCTTGTTCAGTAGGAAAGACATGTTGTTGACTGGCACTGGATGATCACAGGAGAATATCATAAACTGTGCCACTTCCTGATGGAGAAAGAACCCCAGGGTCTTGAAAGGATGAAGGAAGAGGAAAGGGCAAGCCAGGACAGACTATCCCAGCATATGCAAACAATTCAGGACCTCATGCTAGTTCTGCAGGAAGCAGGCCACCAACTCAATGTGGATCTGCTATAGGATGTCAAGCAGTTGCTGTGAAGGACAGTGAAACAGTCAGAAGGCTGAGAGAGTACCACATCCCCGGCATGACAGCAATGCTCAATCATTTCAGAGTGGATATCAGAATGAATCATAAATCAGTCAGTCCCTGTGTGTTTGTTTCTGAGGATCTGAGGAGTGTGAAGGCTGGAGAAGGCTGGCAGGTGGAGACCAAGCACCCTGAGGACCCTGCTTGCCATTATGTCTTTGCTGAGCAGGCCTTCAGCTCACGCAGACAGTACTGGGAGGTGGATGTGACTCAACTGCCTCAGTGGATACTGGGAATCTCTCCCCCTTATTTGAGGAGAAAAAGGGGGAAAAACAAGGACTCTTGTGCCTCCGTGTTCCTGCTTTGCTTTGTCAAGGAAGAACATTACTATTTCCAAAACTGTTCCAGATCACTGAACCATTGAGTAAAAGGCCCTGTGCCCAGGATTAGGTTGCACTTAAAATGTACCCCAGGAACTCTTGTCTATTACAATATCCCCAGCTTTCCCTTTCAAACTGTTCATGATTTTTATGAGCACAGGCTTTGAAGAAAATACTTGAAAAAGATAAATTTCTTTGCCTTTTGTACATCGATCAGCAAATAAAACATTGCCTTAATGAACTTGTGTTACTGTGCCATTTGAAAATTAAAAATATATCAAAGGGCACCTTGATTTTTCATGTCACTTTGTCAGACTCATCTCCTCAGAGTTTTGCCTGAGGAGAAGATGCTTGAACATGACCGCCCCTCCTAAACCTCTTCAAATGGACTCTGTGTACCTGTTCAGCAGGAAGTAGCTACTGAAGACAATGACCTTCACCTCCTTTTCCACAAAAGATTCTAGGGCCTCATGGTTGATTGAGGAAATGATGCGAATACAAACAGTATCAGTAGTTAGAGGAGGGAAATGCAGAGGCTGACTTTTGCCCAGCAATAATGGGAGCCTTTGAGGCTAACTTTTCCCAGCAACTCTGAGGGCCTCATCTAAATCTACCCAGTGACAGGAAGCTCTACCAGGCAACAAAAACCTTTCTTCCTTAGCCCATATTCTGTGTATGTGATTAGCCCTGTATGCTGGACCAAATGTTGGAAGCTTAATTCCTTGTTTTGTGATCACATCCTTGAATTGTACCCAGCACACTTGCTTCCCTTTCTTGACAACTTATTCCCTGGGATTAACTACTCAGGTAAGAACTGTTGGCTAAGTGCCCAAAAATTGTATATAAAAACAAGGCCCAGTGTCTCTGTAAATTGCTAGTACCCTTCTAAGGCTAGCCTACTTCTTTTGTGTCAATAAAGCTCCCAATGGTTAGAGAGCAGGTCTAAGGGAATTCTTTCACACCTGAAGCAGATCTCCCAACTCTAATATCAACACTTAGTTGGGCAGGCAGGATCCCACCCAAACTGGGAAGCTGAGCTGAAGGCCTCTGGCTCCCAGATGCTCCCAAAGCCCAGAGCATGGGGCTTACAAGCTCTCTACTGTAGAGGAGGCTGCTCATAATTTCAGGAAGAGGCCAGAGTGCATTCAGAGTCACTTGGGGAAACATTCTGAGGAAGATGAAAGACTTGTTGCTCAGCAGGAGAGACAAGTTTTTGACTGGCACTAGATGATCACAGGAGAATAGAACAAACTGCACCTCTTCCTGATGGAGGAAGAATCCCGATGTCTTGAAAGGATGAAGGAAGAGGAAAGGACAAGCCAGGACAGAATATCTCAGCATATGCTAAGTTGATCAATAAAAGTTGTTGAACTGAATCAGACGTGCCTACCTCCCTGTTGAATATATGATACTAAGGGCACCTAAAATTGGCTTTGTCTCTCCTCTGAAATTTTGATTCAAGACTGATAAACCAACATTAACACCTTTCACAAGGATTTTGAACACAGGTCATTCTGGACCAGTCTCTAACCTGGGAATGGCCAGAGCCAAACAGAGCGGGCCACAGGCCTGTGTCAGGACACAAAGTAGTGGTGTAATTTATTTCAGAGTGAGGAAAACACTTGCAAGCAAGGAAGTCTTCCTAAGTAGGAGGGCTTAACTTGTTGGGTACAGGCAGCGCTTGTATACAAAAGTGGGTTGGACTATGACACAATCATTCTTAGGTCTAGAGGAGCTGTTCCCACAGCAGCCCTATGCATGGACAATCCTTGACACTTTTAAGCTTAATCAACATGAGCAACATTTACTTCCTGGGCTGTCAAACTCAAAGTAATTCCCCAAAAGCTATTATTTGCTACAAGCAATATAAACAAATTAATTCCTGCACATCACTTGCAGAGTGTGTATATGGAAACACCTTTTCTGGATCAACACACTAGGACCCATATGGCAATTGTTGCTATTTTAAGGTGTGACTTTTCAAAAGTTGAGGAGATATAGTTTCTGGGTAATGAATCATTTTATTAATAATAGTAGCATTTTGTTAACAAAAGGAAAGGTCATTTGGCCATCTCTTGGACCAAAGAAGAATCCTGGTGGTGGGCTTACAGTTTCTATGTCCTTGCAAGAGAGGGTGTTCCTGAGGCTGGCAATCAACTCTGATCAGTTAACAATTAATGAGATGACTGAATATTAAAATGAGAGGTGGACCCATTTTAATGAAAGACTGGGGGATGTACTTCAAAAGTATTCAGCCCTGGGTACTCAGAAGTATGAAGCAGAAGAGATGGGGCAATTCTGAAGCTGCCGTTGACACAGGAGCTATAAGCCCTGATATGACTGGCACTAGCTAATGGCCCCAGTCCTCTCCCAACAAGTGAGGAGCAGACATTTCCATGGTAGAGGGGATATGATCCTGGTAAAAGACAAAATAATTTCAGTACCCAGTAATCAATCTCAAGACCAGGAGTTACTGTCATTGGAGCAGAGTTTCCTCAGCTGTTAAATGAGGGGACTGAATTAGATGACCCCTGAGGTCCCTTGGATTTAAGTGATGTGACTTGTCCAAAGTCACACAGAGGCAAAATAACAGGAAGGATTTGAATCGAAGTTCTCTTCTTCCAGATCCAGCATTCTTTCCATTCAGTTCCATGAACTCACTGTTATGAAGACATAGATAAAAATGGAGTCAGTAGAAAATGCTAGAGGAGGCTCCAGGCAGACCAAATGGGAGGAGGGTCCAAGCTGATGTTCTCTGATAGAAAGGGCTCAAACCAAAGTGATAGTCAGCTAAGCAGGAAGTAAATAGTGAACATGACAAGACAGGTTGGACTTCATAACATCTTAGTTTGGCTTTTATGCACTATTATTTTATTTAGGTTCTTGATACATTGATACATTGGCAAAATTTGCTGAACATTATTTTTCTTCCACTTTTAACAAACATCATAAGACCTGACTCTCTGAGAAGGGGAAGGATGTAGAAATTCTTCAATGGTTCATGCCAGTCTTTAGATCATCCCAAATTAGGAAATGACACTTAACTGTGTAAAAGATTTAATGCTAAAGTAAGCTTGGTAGGGTCCCTTGCCAATTGATAGTGATTCAATCCAGTACTGATCTTTTCACAAATACCAAAACACTGAAAAACTTTCTTTAAATTATGATTGCTTTATGTTTATGTTTAACTTGTATTTTTGTACACATAATATTATGTCAAATATATTTCCAACTATTCATGATTTTTAAGAGCACAGACTTTCAAGAAAATACTTGAAGATAAATGTCATTGTCTTTTGTACATTAATCAGCAAATAAAACATTGCCTTAACAAAGTTGTTTGTGTTATTGTACCATTTGAAATTTAAAAATATAACCAAATATACTTTTCTGAATGATCATAGCACCTTGTCACCTCCATCAGCTGAGACCCTTTTGCATGAGGAGAAGATGCTTGCAGATACCCCAGCAGGTTTTAATTAACTTCTAAAGTGATGATTCCCTGGAAGGAACTGTGCCCACAACTTCCTGGGATAGCAGGAAGCTAGTCCTCGTAGCTGCAGTCCGCACCACCCAGCCTACTCCTCCATCACAGTGAGCATCAGCTCGAGGCCTCCTCCACCCTCTGCCCTACCATTTCCTCAAGTTCAGACACCTTAACTTTGATCAAGGCCACACTAACAAAAACAGTCTTGAGGTTCTAGGCACCAGAACTGAAACAGAAATTCCTCTGTATCCTGGAGTGTCCGTTTGACTTCAGGGCTCAAGGTGAGCTCTGGTGGGCCAGATGTTTTCTTGGGACTTCCTCATCTGTTCTGTGATGCCAGTTTTCCCAGAGTCTCTGTAGCAGCCAGTGGTACATTAGAAAGATGCCTGGCTTCAGACAGCACAGAGATGTGAGTTCAAATACAGCCTTTACCCTTATTTGCTGTGACTGTGGGCAAGTAATTTAATTTCACATGAGACCCAGGGGCCCAATGAAACTGTCAACTGGACCAGAACCAAACTCTAACCTGTGGGTGGCCAGAAGCAAACAGAAAGGGCAGGATAGAGACAGGAGAGTCAGGTAAAACTAGAAGTTTAACTTCAGAGTAAAGAAAGTGACTTATGCACATGGAAGCAGGCCCTCCCCAGAAGGCTGACATAAGGCTGCTAAGGGTTGGCCCACTACGCAATCATTCTGAGGTGTCCAGATAGTTCTCCTGGTTAGCACTTCTCGGGACAATACAAGCATTCCTGGGTCCCATGGCAACAGTCATTGTCTCAAGTCTTGAGAGCTCTGACCACCCTGCCAGGGACAGAACCAGAGCTCTGTGACAGCAACAGGAGTGCAGCGCCTGTCCAGGACAAGAAATAGGGACAGTGAACATGTGATGGATGGCCCAGGGAAACAGGGGGAGCTAAACCCCTCAGGGAACACCTGGTGCTGCTCTAAACAATCCACTTTAACAGATGCTGAAATCTTCCTGAGCTCACAGGATTATTGTCATGCCAAGCTCAGGGTACAGCCTGCTTGCTAGGCCTTAGCTCTGGCAAACAGGGCATCTCCATAATATTGGAATAAAATCATCTGTGATGGGACCAATTGTGGTTAACCCTCCTGTGTCTTGCCACTTCTACTTTGAACAAGAAAGGAAAAGCTGCAGAGCCAGAAGACAAATGATTCTGCAGAAGAGTGAGACCGGCCTAAATGCAGAAGGTTCAAACCGTACTTCTGGCTGGAAGTTGAGCCTTTGGAAATGTACCTTCTGAGAAATCCGAATCTGGCTTAGACAAGCCCCTGGAACACCACTGTCAGGTGGTGTAGACCAGCAGACCAGGGCTGCCCAGCACCTTCTTCACTCTGGCACTCTGGGACTCATGCATGCATGGGTCCACCTATCCATGTTTATACAGTCCTTCCAGCTCTCTACTAACACCATGTCCCTTACACACTACTTGAATCCCTCATCCCCCAGAAGGCACCGTCATCAACAAAGCTTACAGGCCTCCTTGCTTCCCCACTTCTAGACCAACCTCTCTTCCCTGCCAATAATTCCTGAGGCTTTAAACAGTTTAGGGATGTGGCAAGTGCCAGCTTCCCCTCTCAGCCCATCACAACCCCAGGAGGCGGCAGGAGCCCTTGCAAGAGCCCCTGACACCAGGACAGCTCCAGAGAAGCGACTTGACCAAATGGAGGAATAAACAGAATGGAAAAAAGCCCTTGCTTTTCCAATCCAGCTGCCTTCATTAGAATCCTCATCCCTCAAGTCAATTCGATGTATCTAACAGTTTTGTGACACCTCCAATTTTTGCAGGTATTTTATGGGATATTGGAGTACAAAGACAAACAAACCAGATCTTGCCCTGAAGGACCTCTCATTTGGGAAAGAAGGGCAGGGTGGGGAGGGGGGTGAAAGTAGGGAAGGGAACCATATGTTCCTACATAAGTATTTAAGCCCACTAAGGGTTTTACTGGAAATTTAAATTTATGGAATAGAAAATTAAATTAAAGTACTTGGACACTGAGCTATTGTTCTTGGTTTTGTTTTAGAAAAAAAAAACATGTATTACTTAAAATAAGAAACAAGTTTGTTGTTCTTTTATTAAACTTAGATTCTTTTTAGAAGCTTTGAATCTTCAAATTGCTTAAGGAAGGTTATTTGGCAACTGCACAGAGATGGCTCCCTAAGGAAGGAGACAGATATGGAGGTCACTGCAATAGAAAAGAGGTCATGAGAACCCCAATGTGGGTGGCCACTTTCCTCCTGCAGCAGAAAAATGGACAGCCACTTCTTGGACTTGTTATCATGGGGTTGGCCTTCAGGCATGGGTAGAACTAAATGGCCAGAAAGGTCCCTTCCTAGTCTCAAGTTCTGTGACTCTCAGTAAGTGGATGGAAAGGGAAGTAATGAAAGGATTGCTTGAGAAGACTTGGGAACTGATTGGCTGAAGAAAGGGAAAGCAAAGAATCTGCTTATAGACTCCAATGTCTGCAGAGGGTCTGTGCACAAATCAGACTTGGAAATCCATTGAGCTACACATCCATGTTTCATAACATACCTCCTTACA
>NW_020954816.1:0-5794 GCF_900497805.2 Vombatus ursinus
GTGTTTCATGAATCACTTATAGAGAGCTAACCTAAACTTGGAGAAAAGCAATAGTCAAGCTATTAAAAAAAAAACAGTTTTAAGACAACTTCTTAATGATGAGGTTAACAATGGATATATTGCCTAAACTGTACTAAATTAATCCTTGATGGACTTTTTTGAAATTGGCAATGACTTGTAAAAGAGGTTGTTGAAGAAATTTGGGCTGAAGTCTGTCTTCAACATATAAACACATGCATGTGTATATATATATATATAAACAAAGAAATACGGCTTAAACATTTACAAATATGTACTCATAAATACATTACAATTATGCAAGTATGTGTGCATGCATGTATTTAAACATACAAATATTTGCATGTGTATATACATGAAGTTATACATACCTAAGTAAAAATGTAATACAATGAAATTAATCAATAAGTAGCAGTGTGGTATATATTCTTTATATATAAAATTTCCTGGTGTGTTAATTTTCCTGAAATGTATAATAAATTTTAATTTTATTTTAAAACACTATATAAGAATAAAATTTAAAGAATATTTTAGTGCAGAGTAAAAGCAGTGATGAGCTCTCCCCAAAACCCCTCCAAATACCTGTAAAAAATGGCCCTAAAGAAATTCTAGAACAGCAGAACCCACGAAAAGATGAAGAAAAAAGAAATTTCTAGCCCAAGACAGCCTGGATGGTTGATCAGAAATGTATATTGTGCCAGGTTGGGAGAGGAATGCAGTTCAGCATGGGTGCACAGGCAAAACAGGCCTCAGAGAGCCTGGTATAGGCCTCAGAGGACTGAATCATGAGCAGCTGTGGCAGTTTCCAGGCTTCTCAACTCATGAACTCCAAAGACAAGTCTGTGTTGGCAGTGAGAGAGAAGCTAGGTCCCAGCCCCAGTCCCTGCACATGGCCCTGGGGTGGTAGTTGCATCCAGAGCTTCTGGCCCACAGACTGAGGGGGAAATCAAGTGGCTTATAAGAGGAAGATTGCAAGGATCTCTATGCTGGGTCAGGACTCTCTTGCTTTGCTTCTGCTTGGGTCGGGGGCACAGCTCTGGGTGGCAGTCCTGGGGTGAGGAGGAGTGTTGGTGTGGTGGAGCTTGTAGTGGTGGTAGAGAGGAAATCGTCCTCACATTTCCAAGGCAGAAAAGAGTGCTTGTGGTCACTCACAGACCAGAGCACAGACCAGGAAAGGAGTAAACACCTCATCCTTGATCATATCACCTTGGAAGAAATGAAAATTTACAGGTCCCTAGAAGTATCTCTGAAAACAGCTGCACAAAACCCCTGAAGCTTGGGACAGTACATTCTCCACACTGGAAGCAAATCCCTACCTTAACAAAGAGTTTAAAACTCCAGGAATTGCCTGGGATCATGAGCAAACCTCACCAAACAAAAAGGCAGACCATAGAACCTTTCTTTAGTGACAAAGAAGATCAAAACATACAACCAGAAGAAGACAACAAAGTCAAAGCTCCTACATCCAAAATCTCCAAGAAAAATATGAATTGGTTCCAGGCCATCGAAAGGCTCAAAAAAGATTTTGAGAAGCAAGTAAGTGAAGTAGAGGAAAAACTGGGAAGAGAAATGAGAGTGATGCAAGAAAATCATGAAAAACAAGTCAACAGCTTCCTAATGGAGACCCCCAAAAATACTGAAGAAAAGAATATTTTACTAAACATATGGGGAAAACATCATATGATTTCCTTTAAAAATAATGGGCAGGGTAAGGGGCAGCTAGGTGGTACAGTGGATAGAGCAACGGCCCTGCATTCAGGAAGACCTGAATTCAAATCTGACCTCAGACACATAACACTTACTAGCTATGTGACCCTGGGCAAGTCACTTGACCACATTGCCTAGCCCCCAAAAAGTAATGGGCAGGGAGAGTTATTATGACATAAATTTTAGAAACCAGTATATTAATGAATCCAGCCAATGCACTAAAGATTTTCCACTAGTTATTTTAATATTGCATGATTTCTATCTCAATACTTTGACTACCTACCTTATATCCTTTAGTCTTGGTAAATGTATTTTGCAACTCCTTTTCCACTCATATCTACCTTTCAATTTTTGTTCAACTTCTTCTGTGATGAAGTCAATGGCTATTTATGCTCACCATTATCTTTTTTTTTTTGCTTTAAGGACTCAACTTAAGTTGTGATTCCTCTGATGTCAGGATCTTCTATAATTTACAGATTTATCATATTTTTTGTTTGATTATTCAAGTTCAAAAAGTGGATTTTTGTTAAGTCAAACTGATTCTGATCAATGAAAGCACAATGTAATGTTGCAAACGTGGTAATGTCTAATCTCTTACTATTTTTCTATTCTGGGAAATATTTAGAGATAGAATATTGAAGGATACGTTAGGATAAGATATTTAAAACCTAGAATTTTAATCAAATGCTTTTTGTCTAAACTAGATACACTTTGACTATAAAGAAATCAGATCAATTGAAAAATTATGAGTGTTTTGGTTCTGTTTTGTTTTATTGTGGAGAGGGCAGAAGTCAAAGAAAAGGAAAAAAAACTCATGATAACTAACAATAATTCATCTAGTTTTTTATTTATATTTCTATAGGAAATGTATTGTAAAGTCATACAGCATCCCAACCAAAGAATGTTCACAGTTCTAAGTGACCTAAGAAAACATCTAGTCCAACTTTCCCCACTTCCTGCTTTCCATCTAATCTTGGTTACATTGGCTTTGTTTGTGTAAAATCTTCTTAATTTACTATAATCAAAACTATCCATTGCACATTTCATAATGTTATCTATCTCTTGTTTGGTCATGATCCTCCTTACAAGCTCCTCTCTTCACCATAGATCTGAAAGGTAACCTATTTTTTGCTCTCCTAATTTGCTTGTGGTATCACCCTTTATGTCTATATCATGTACCCATTTTGACTTTATCTTGGTATATGCTGTAAGATGTTGATCTACACCTAGTTTCTGCCATACTATTTTCCATTTTTCCCAACAGCTTTTGTCAAATAGTTATTTCTTATCCCAGAAGCCAGAATCTTTGTGTTTATCAAATAGGAGATTACTGTAGTCATTGATTACTATTTCTTGTGTACCTAACCTATTCCACTGATCCACTACTCTATTTCTTGGCCAGTACTAAATGGTTTTGATGATTGCCACATTATAAAATAGTTCTAGATCTGGTATGGCTAGGTCACCTTCCTTTGTATTTTTTTTATTAATTTCCTGGATATATTTGACCTTTTGTTCTTCCAGATGAACTTTTTAAAATTTTTTTTTAAATTTCTGTAAAATATTTTTGGTAGTTTGATTGGTATAGCACTGAATTAGTAAATCAATTTACATAGAATTGTCATTTTTTTTTACTATATTAACTTGCCCTACTTATGAGCAACTGATATTTTTTCCCCAGTTATTTAGATCTGACTTTATTTATGTGAAAAGCATTTTATAATTGTGTTTATATACTTTCTGAATTTGTCCTGGCAGATAGACTCCCAAATATTTTATACAGCCTATAGGTATTTTAAATGAATTTTCTCTTTCTATCTCTTGCTTCTAGACTTTGTTAGTAACATATAGAAATGCTGATGATTTTTAGGGGTTTATTTTATAACCTGCAACTTTGCTATTGTTATTATTTCAAGAATTTATTTTTTAGTTGATCCTCTAGGATTCTCTAAATATATGATCATCTTGTCTGAAAAGAGTAATGGCTTTGTTTCCTCATTGTCTATTCTAAATCCTTCAATTTCTTTTTCTGCTATTGCTAATACTAACATTTCCAGTCAATATTGAATAACAGTGTCAATAATGGGCATCCTTGTTCCATCCCTGTTCTTATTGGGAATGCTTCATTACACATAATAATTGCTGATGGTTTTTGATAGATGCTGTTTGTTATTTTAAGGAAAACTCCATTCATTCTTATGCTCTCTAGTTATTTTAATTGAATGGATGTTGTATTTTCTCAAATGATTTTTATGTATAGAGATAATCATATGATTTTTGTTAGTTTCATTATTGATATGGTCAATTATATTGAGAGTTTTCCTAATATTGAACCAGCTTTGCATTCCTAGCATAAATCCCACATGATCAGAATGTACTATCCTTATGATAAATTGCTTTATTTACTAATTTTTTCTTTACTATTTTTTTTTACTAATGTTGCTTTACTAATTTCTTTCCTAACATTTTATTTAAAATTGTACATCAATATTCTTTGGGGAAATTGATCTATAACTTTTGCCTCTGTTTTGGCTCTTCCTGGTTTAGGTATCAACACATTTGTTTCATAAAAATGATTTGGTAGGACTCCTTCTTTCCCAAATTGTTTATAAAGTACTGGAATTAATTGTTTTTTAAATGATTGGTAGAATTTACTTATAAATCAATGTGGCACTAGAAGTTTTTTTCTTAGGAAGTTCATTGATGGCTTATGCAATTAATTTTCTAAAATGTGGTTATTTAAATATTTAATTCTCTCTTCCTTACTTTTGTAATTCTTCATCCATTTCACTTAGATTGTCAGATTGATGGGCAAAATAGCTCCTAATTATTGCTTTAATTTCCTCTTCATTGGTGGTACGTTCATCTTTTCCATTTTTCATCCTGGTAATTTGGTTTTCTTCTTTCTTTTTTAAAATCAAATTGATCAAAGATTTACTTTATTTTATTTTATTTGCTTTTTGGTGTGACAATTGGGGTTAAGTGCCTTACCCAGGGTCACACAGCTAGTAAGTGTCAAGTGTCTGCAACTGGATTTGAACTCAGGTCCTCCCTACTCCAAGACTGGAGCTCTATCCATTGGGCCACCTAGCTGCCCCTACTGTTTTTTGTTAAATTGGCTTAATTTTATTTCTTTATTAGTTCAGTACTTTATCTTTCAATTCTGTTAATCTTTGTTGAATTTCAAACTGATATTTAGTAGAGGATTTTTAATTTTTTTTCTAGTCTTTTAATTGCATGTCCAAGTCATTGATCTCTTTCTCTATTTTATCCATGTAAGTATTTAGAAATTTAAAAAATTCTCCTAAAAACTGCTTTGGCTGCATCCCATAAGTTTTGATGTGTTGTCTTTATTGTCATTCTCTTTGAGTAATTTATCAATTGTTTATATAATTTATTGTTTTACCCATTCATTTTTTAGGATTAAATTATTTAGTTTCTGATTAATTTTTAGCCTAACTTGCCTTGGCTCTTTTCACACAGGATTTTTATTGTATCATGATCTGAAAAGGATGCATTTAATATTTCTGCCTTTCTGCATTGGATTGTGAGGTTTTTATGCCTTATTATGTTGCCCATTTTTGTGGAGGTGTCATGAACCACTGAGAAAAAAAGTATAGTCCTTTCTATCCCCACTCAATTTTCTCCATAGATATACTATGTGTAACTTTTCCTAAAATTCTATTCCCCTTTCTTAACTTCTTTCTTGTTTATTTTGTGGTTAGATTTATCTAGTTCTGAGAGGGGGGAGGTTGAGGTACCTCATTAGTATAGTATTGCTGTCTTTTTCTGTAACTCATTTAAGTTCTCTAAAATTTGGATCCTATAGCACTTGGTGCATATATATTTTGTACTGATATTATTTCATTATCTATGGTATCATCTAGCAAGATGTAGCTTCTTTTATTTTATTTATTTATTTATTTGTTTATTTTTGATGAGGCAATGGGGTTAAGTGACTTGCCCATGGTCACACAACTAGTAAGTGTTATGTGTCTGATGCCAGATTTGAACTCAGGTTCTCCTTAATCCAAGGCTGGTGCTCTATCCACTGTACCACCTAGCTGTC
>NW_020954816.1:5865-8337 GCF_900497805.2 Vombatus ursinus
TTCTTTCTTTCTTTCTTTCTTTCTTTCTTTCTTTCTTTCTTTCTTTCTTTCTTCCTTTTGACTTCTTATTTCTTTTAATTATGTCTATTTTTGCTTTTACTTTGTCTCAGATCAGGATTGCTACCCCTGCTTTTTTTAACTTCAGCTGAAGCATAATATATTCTGCTCCAGCCTTTCACCTTTACTCTGTGTGTATCTCTCTGCTTCAAAAGCATTTCTTGTAAACAACATATTGTGGGATTATTTTTTAATACTTTCTGCTATCCTCTTCCTTTTTATGAGTTCATTTCATTGACATTCACAGATTTGTTTTACTGTTTATTTTCCTCCGTGCTATTTTTTGCCCCCGATTATCTTTTTTCTCTCTCCTTTCACCTTGTACCTCCTCACCGATGTTTTGCTTCTTACCACCAACTCCGTCAATCTCCCCTCCCTTCTAGCTCCCAGACTTTTTCTTTCCTCTTTTCCCTACTACTTCTGCCCTCCCTTAAAACCTTGCTTCTATCCCCCCCCTCATTTTTCTTTCCCCTTTCTCCTCATTCTTCCTTATAGGGTAAAATTAATTTCTATACACAACTGAGTGTGTATATTATTCCCTCTTCATGCCATATCCAATTATAGTAAGATTCAAACAATGCTCACTTTTTTCTCTTCTGTTGCTCTACTGCAATACGTCTTTTAAACCTCTTCACATGATGTAATTTACCCTCTTTTGCATCCCCTTCCTCTTCTCCCAACACAAGACTATTTTTCATCCATTGTTTTATATTATCACCAAAGTTAACTTGTGCCTACACCCTCTGTCTATCTATACCTGTTCTAACTGCCCTAATAAAGATATAGTTTGTCAAGAGTTACAAGTATCATCTTCCTGTGTAGGGATGTAAACAGTTTAATTTTTTGGATAACATGTTTTTTTTTCTTTCTTGTTTGCCTTTTTGTGCTTCTCTTGAGTCTTTTATTTGAAAATCAAATTTTCTCTTCAGTTCTGGTTTTTTCATCGTTAATGATTGAAAGTCTCCTATTTCATTGAATGTCCCTCTCTTTACCTAAAATATTATGATCATTTTTGTTGGGTAGGTGATTATTGATTGTAATCCAATCTCCTTTGCCTTTCAGAATATCATATTCCTAGCCCTCCAGTCCTTTATTGTAGAAGCTTCTGAGTCCTGTGTAATACTGACTGTAGCTCCATGATATTTAAATTGTATCTTTCTGGCTATTTACAACATTTTCTCTTTACTTGACAATTCTGGAATTTAGCTACAGTATTTTATGGAGTTTTCATTTTGGGGTCTCTTTCAGGAGATCAGTGGGTTTTTTCAATGAGTATTTAGGGTATCAGGGCAGTTTTCTTTGATGATTTCCTGAAGCATATTGTCTGGGCTCCTTTTTTCATCGTGGTTTTCAGGGACACCAATAATTTTTAAATTGTACCTTCTGGATCTATTTACCAGGTCATTTGTTTTTCCAATGAAGTATTTTAAATTTTCTTCTGTTGTTTCATTCTTTTAATTTTGTTTGACAGATTCTTGATGTCTCATAGAGTCATTAGCTTCCGCTTGCCCAATTCTAATTTCTAAGGAATGATTTTCTTCAGTGAGCTTTTGTACCTCCTTTTCAATTTCACCCATTCAACTTTTTGAGGAGGTTTTTTTTGGGGGGGGGCAATAGGGTAAAGTGACTTGCCCAGGTCACACAGCTAGTATATGTCAAGTGTCTGAGGTCAGATCTGAACTCAGGTGTTCCTGAATCCAGGGCCAGGGCTCTATTCACTTCACCATCTAGTTGTCCCAGAAGAGTTATTTTCTTTAGTGGATTTTTTTTTCCATTTGATCGATTATATTTTTTTAAAAGTTGTTTTCCTCAGTCAATTTTTGTCCTCTCTTTTCCAAGCTGTAGTCTCTCTATTGCATACCTCTCATTTATTTTCCCAAATTTTTCTTCTACCCCTCTTATTTAACTTTTAAAATCCTTTTAGAACTATTCCAAGAAGTTAGTTTCTGCTTGATACCAATTCATATTCCCCTTTGAGGTTTCACATGTAAGGCATTATGACATTTCTGAGTTTCCATTTTAATATTCCCAGTAACGATAGAGGTTATCTATGGTCAAGGTTCTTTTTTGCTTCTTGCTCACATTTTTGCTTATTTCATGGGTTTTGAATTTGAGCTCTGCTCCTGGGGCACAGGAAACACTGTGCCAAGTAAACAATGGGCAAACATTGGGCAAAACGAAAATCAAAACATCTCCTACTGAATTTCATTTATAAATAAATTTAATTTCATCTTCATTGGTGGCACATTTCCCCTTTTCATTTTTGAGAGTGATGATTACATTTCCTTCTGAGACAAACAAATCAACAAATTGTTTAAATATTTTATTGACTTTATTTACTAATCATTTTTTTTCTTTCAGTTTTATTACTCTCTCCTTTGATTTTCAGAATGTGAGTTCCGGTGTTTAATTGGG
>NW_020954816.1:8392-10526 GCF_900497805.2 Vombatus ursinus
CTCTGTCTGTCTGTCTTTCTCTCTCATAAACATTTAGAGATATAAAATTTTCCTGTGATATTGCTTTGGCCACATGCCACAAATTTTGATGTTTTCACCTTAGTGTCATTATCTTTAAGAAGCTTATTGATATTTTTCTAAGACTTGTTCTTTTATCCACTGATTCTTTAGGATTAGATTACTTAGTTTCCAAATAAGTGTTAATCTCTCCTTCCATGTTCCTTTATTGAATATAATTATTATTGCTATTAATATATATGTAAATATATAGTTGCCCTGAGACCTAAGTATACTATTTCTACTGAACTCCTTATATAATCCTGAATACTGCTTTTCTCAGTGTTTCTGATTTCAAATTTGCTCCCAATGTAAGCATTACAGAATCACTACTGTTGCAGAGCTACTGCTTGGAGGTGGATTCTCAATCTTCTATGGTCTGAAATTCATAAGGCTTCCCTCCTGCTGACACAGAGCCCAAGGCCATGACCATGGCTCTTCTCCTCCTTCTTGTGGTATTCCTTTTAAGAATCTTGGCTTAAAGACTTCTACTTCTCTCCCTCACTCTCAAATCTCCAATAACCTACTTGTTTGTTCATTTTATTTAAATCCCACAAGTAGGCCTACAACATGTTAAAAGAAATTTCCTCTTCCACAAAGTGAATATTACAGAGATAATTTATTTTAAGTGGGGATAGGGCAATCAATATACAAGTACCCTTACAGAGTCATCAGAGCATGATTTTAGTGGTACAGTATATAAAGTATAGAAAAGGGTCTATATTAATTTCTACCTATTTTGTTCCCAATAATTAGATGCTTCAAATATAGATTGGACAGCCAATTGTCTATTATGATTTTGTAGAGAGTATTCTACCTGGGGCATAGGTTGGATCAGAAACCCTCTGGGCTTCAACACTTAGGAACATTTATGATTTTGCTACTTGATTCCACTTTATATGATTTAACTAGTTTGATCGATTGATCCATTAATTTTGAATCCCTGGACAATGATGGAATGTATCATTACCTCCACAATAGCAATCAAATCAATTGCTTTCATAATGCTTATTTCATTTCCACCTTCATTCAGCCTCTTGTCACCTCAAATTTTGACTATTAACAATGATTTTCCAATTTCTTTTCCTCATTCAAGTCCCTTTCCAAGCAATTCATCTTCAAAAAAAACTGGAAAAGTATTTTTTTCTAAAGTACATATCTGAATGTGTTTTCCCTCTACACAATAAAATCTACTGCTTCCCTTCTTTTCTATATAATAAAATATAAACAAATCTCACTCTATTTTTTTTTTTTTTTTTTTTTTACTGTTAGAGTTCTTTGTAAGCTTGTACCCACCTACCTTTCTAGTTGCACACACTGGTCCACTACTCACACTTTGTGGTCAAGGCTACCTAGTTTTGATTTTTTTTTTGCTGTTCCTCAGGTACAGAACTCCATTCTCCACCTTAGCACCTTTGAATTGACTATCTCTCATACATGGAATGGATCACTATCACATATTTCACTCCTCAAATCTCTTGCTGCTTTCGAAAATGAGTAAAAAAGTAATGTTCTACATAAAGTCTTTCTCTCTTACTGAAAACAATTGTGTAATTGTGTACATGTAAATATGTGTGTGTGTATATTTTTATGTGTATATGTGTGTATTTTTGAGTGTGCATTTATGCACACACACACATAAATACATTCATACATGCATGCATATATGTATTTCCTACTTCCTACATCAAAACATAAGGTTCTTGAGAACCGAATTTTTTTTTCTGATCTTTTGATCCCAGTGCTTCAAACATAGCATAGGCTTAATCATTGTGTGTTTATTTGATTGTTTTTATTGATATCTTTATTCCTTTCTCTTTCAGCCTCACTCATTTTATGCCCTATTCACCTCTCTTCCTTCTGCCTCCTTCCCTCTCTCCTTCCCTCCGTGACTTCCTTTATAACTTCTTTCCTTCCTTCATACCTTGTTGTATTGTTATTTCCTTCCTTCTTCAATGTTTTTCTTCCTTTCACTCCTTCTCTTCCTGTCCTCTATTCTAACTTCATCTACTCTACCCCACCATTCTATTTCCATAACAGGGAGTACCACCATCAGATTCACAAATCCAATGTGAAA
>NW_020954817.1:0-606 GCF_900497805.2 Vombatus ursinus
AAAATGTTCATTCCAAAGCCAGATCTGACCTTGTCCCTCCCCTACTCACAAACCTTCAGTGCGTCCCATCATTCTGTCCTGAAACAAATGGGACTCAAATTCTTTTGGGGTAAAGGATGAAGGTCATGACTTCTGAAACTGAAAAAGCTCCCTTTATCTACAACTATTATGCTAAGAAAACAGGATAATGGAACACATGAGCTCCATTGCCCTTTGCTGCCAGGTGACCAGTCTCAAAACACCACAGAGCCATTGATAGTGAATCAGCTATGTTTAGAAAGTATCTGATGTGAATTTCAACAGAGTATTTTGTTCTACTTTCCATTCCAAGGCCTGGCAGGGGACAGAAAAGGTGGAAGAGTTGCATCAATCAGCAAAAATTTCTTAAGCTCAAAAATTTTGAGAAAGCACTAAGTAGATGATGGTCAAGGAAAATCTGTTATCAGTCCCTTTTTCATTGGCTTTTAAGTCAGTTTGCTCTAGAAAAACCTCATTTGTTGAGTCCTTACTGCCTGTCCAGCACAGGGCTAGGCTCTGTGGAGAGGGGAAGGTAGTGAATGAGACAGGAAGGGTGAGGATTAAGGGAACAGCACTCTCTGGAAAGTG
>NW_020954817.1:740-1764 GCF_900497805.2 Vombatus ursinus
CACATAAGGCCTCTGAGCTTCAGTTCCTGAATCAGTAAAATGAGGTTTCATTACATGGCCTTTGAGATTCCTTTCAGCACCAGATCTATCTTCCAGTGTGTGACTTTAAGCAAGTCACTTCTCTCTGGGCCTCAGTTTCCTTATCTATAAAGTGAGTAGTTTGGACAGATAGCCTCTGATATCCCTTGCAGTTCTCAGTCTAAAATCTTGCGAATGACCTTGGGCAAATCACCTCTGTCAAATGAGGAAAACAGATTACATGGCTACTGAGGTCCATCCCATCTCTAGATCTAAGGTTGCATGATCTTGTAGACCCAGTGAAGGTCTCAAAGGAATGACTGGGTAGAGAGAGAACTGAGGGACAGATACACACTATACATCTGAGAATGCTGGTAGTGCCTGAAAGGACAAAAAATGGCTTTCTTCAGAACGGAGTATATCTGTTGGAAAGTGATGGAGAACATGGTTCAGGAGCAATGAGACAAATGAAAAGCTTGAGAGACAGAGTCTCTGGGTAATTAATAATCAATTTATTAATTAGGCTCGCTGATTATCAATAAGTTGATGGTCAGTGGTCTCTCTCCACATTCTAAACAGAAGGAAAGTTGGGTGAGGTCCTGCCCAAGATCAAGTAACCTGTTTTCTGAGGATTTGAAAATCTCATTTATTGGCAATGTCTTTCAGAGACTGACTGACTTAAATGGGATGGTCCACTGAATGAGGAAATAGAGAGAAAAAGCTCTAATCCTAATTTTATAATTGGTTATTAATAAAATAGAAAAAATCACTTCTCTCAGCAAGAAGATGAGATTTGGAAGCAGAAAAGCCTGATTGGAATTCAAGCCCTATTACTGAGGCCAATGACTACAGCTGTAGCCTCACTATCTGATTTTGGATACATCCAGGGTTATTGGTTTTGTTGTGTTGTGTTTTGTTTTGTCTTGTTTTGTTTTTTTACTTGGCCTGAACAAGGCAGTTCAGTGGGGCAATGGATAGCACACCAGGCCTGGAGGCAGGAAGATCT
>NW_020954817.1:1827-3631 GCF_900497805.2 Vombatus ursinus
GAGTTCAAGTCTAGCCTTAATACTAACTGTATGACTCTGGACAAGTCACTTAACCCTTATTTGCCTCAATTCCTCATTGGAAAATGTGAAGACTTTGGAGAAGGAAATAGCAAATCATTCCAGTATCTTTGCTAAGAAAACTCCATGGATAAGAGTCCATGGCACCATCTTAAGTCAGGCATCACTCAGTGACTAAACAACAAGAAGCCCTGGACAAGTGGGCAAATATTTACCTGCGTGCCTGATTTCACGCTGGCCAAGTCTCTGTCAAACTTGATACTTCTTTCATAAATTTCCTTCAAAACAAAGATCAGGTTTTTTTTTTGCATTTATGTCTTCAAATTTCTTTACTCCTTTGGTTGGGTAACATTAAGATTTTATCCACCTAACCACAATAGAGGAGAAAATTAGCTCAATGCTGTCACCGCTGCTATGAAGGCTTATCCTGTATCAGGTGACTTTTGATATGATGGAGTCTTTAATACATGATGTTGATGCTGATGATTTAGTCTGAATTCTCATTGACACTGGAAGTATTCAGTACTCTATATTTCAAGAATTTAGGATTTTATTTAGTTCCATTGTGCTTGCTTAACCAGGAATAAGCCATAACACTGGCTAAAATTCAATTAAAATATGTTTTAAAATGAGTAGCAAACTTGTACACATGATGACAGACCAAATGTGTAACATCTTCATTGGCCACAAGACAGGGATCTCAATTGTATAATAATTCTCTCTGGCCTAAAGCTTTCCTTACAATGCATAGCCTGTCTAAATTCTGCAATATCGACTGTGACTACTAGATGGTACCAAAGACCAGGATATAATATTCTTCAATGGCTTTTTTTTTTTATACCACCAAGTGGAAGCACCAAATTGGTCAAAAAACATTTGCTGAAAGCCTACAACATGCCATGATGTGCTCTGGGTGCAAGGAATCCAATGAGAAAAAGGAAACAGTCACTGCCCTTAGAAAAACTAGAGAAGTATGTTGAGGTTCTAAGGCAGAGGGATAAAAGTATGTAGGAGAGAGAAAGAAAAGGAGGGAACTGTTTCTATTGGATTTGTCTCTCCCGCTTCTCTCCTGTTCTCTGTGTAGCACAAAGTCACCCATTCTCACACACACCCTCCCATACACGCAAACACACACACACACACACAAACATACACACACTTAGCGTGGAAGAGCTACGCACATTGTCTCAGTTACTCAGAACTCAATGCCTTCTTGGAGACCTCACTCTCTTGATCTGCCATGCAGCTGAGGACTTATTCTCAGTGTCTTCTACAAACTTGAGTCTCTGATGCGTTTACTCTGTCACCAAAAGAGGACATAGGAGAGTGACCCTTGTTCAGTGGCTCCGTCTTGTAATGAAGAAAATAGATACTGTCAAAGACCTTTCGTGTCTTTGAACAATTCTCTCTCCTTCCAAGCCCACGTCTCTAGATAATATGGAAACTTCANCTCTTGTAATGAAGAAAATAGATACTGTCAAGGACTTTTGTGTCTTTGAACAATTCTCTCTCCTTCCAAGCCCACGTCTCTAGATAATATGGAAACTTCAGCATTTGACAATCCCCTCCCTCCTCCACCAGCAATATCAGCTTTCCTGAAAAGCACACAGTCTGACAAGGCTTAAAACACAAGTACTTTTTTTTCTGAAAAGTAAATGAATAAATGAATGAAAAGCACTGGTTAAGTGCTTAGTATTTGTCAAGAACCATGCTAAAACCTGCCATTACAAATGGATAAAGAGAGTCAGTGCTCCCAGGGAGCTCTCACTGTAATTTGGGACAACAA
>NW_020954817.1:3687-4207 GCF_900497805.2 Vombatus ursinus
GGCAGGGACCCAAGGTTTCCTCCAGCAGGGCTGGGGAAGGGAAGCACTGGCAGGGAGGTTGGGGCATGGCACCCTGCTGGGCACCAGCTCATGTACAGTTAATACAAATGAACAGTTACTACCACTGAGCTATTTCCCTTCTTCCTCCCCATTACACCCCCTGCCATAAACCGAATAGTCTCCATAACTTACAGCACTGTCAGATGCAGGGCTCTAGATGGTGATGGCCAGGTGTGGCTTCCCAACACTGGCCCTTCCATCCACAGCATGTTTCAATGGATGATGGCTGGCTTCCTCCAATAAAACAAAATGAAAAGAAGGAAAGATAGAAGAAAATATAAAGAATCTCATAAAAAAGCAATCGACCTGGAAAATAGATGGAAGAGAGATAATTTAAGAGTTATTGGACTACCTGAAACTCATGATCAAACAAAGAGCCTAGCTATTATTTTAAGAAATTACAAAAGAAAACTCCCCCAATATCTTAGATCCAGTCAATAAAATAAAAATTGAAAAAAAA
>NW_020954817.1:4358-4423 GCF_900497805.2 Vombatus ursinus
AATTATGCAGCAAAACTGAGTACAAGCATTCAGAGGGGAAAATGGACATTTGATGAAAGAGAGAA
>NW_020954817.1:4499-4601 GCF_900497805.2 Vombatus ursinus
TTTGAGCATTCCTAGACACAAGACTCTAGGGAAGGATGAAAACATAAACAAACAAGAGAAATCATAAGGAACTCAATACAATTAAATTGAGAACATTTCCAT
>NW_020954817.1:4632-4908 GCF_900497805.2 Vombatus ursinus
ATGTGAGGATGATACATGTAACTCATGAGATTTTTATCCTTATAAGAGCAGTTTGAATGAGTCTACACAGACAGAGACTATGAGTGTGAGTTAATTATGTTGGGGTGATCTCAGAAAAAAAGTAGAGTGAGAAAGAGGGGNGTGTGAGGATGATACATGTAACTCGTGAGATTTTTATCCTTATAAGAGCAGTTTGAATGAGTCTACACAGACAGATGAGTGTGAGTTAATTATGTTGGGGTGATCTCAGAAAAAAAGTAGAGTGAGAAAGAGGGG
>NW_020954817.1:4939-5318 GCF_900497805.2 Vombatus ursinus
AGCATGAGAAGAAGGAGGAAGGGAGAGACAGAATTGGGAAAATTTTCTCACATAAAAGAGGCATGGAAGAAAAAGCTTTTACACTGGTGGGGGAAATGCGAGGGAAGTTAGTGGGCTATGCTTGAACTTCACTCTCATCAGATTTAGTTCAAAGAGGGAAGAATATATACTCAGTTGTATATAAAAATCTATCTTACCCAATAGGGAATAATAGGAGAAAGGGATAAGAGAAAGGGGGGCAGTGGCTAGAAGCAAAATAGACATTTGAGAAGGGANGGTTGTATATAAAAATCTATCTTACCCAATAGGGAATAATAAGAGAAAGGGATAAGAGAAAGGGGGGCAGTGGCTAGAAGCAAAATAGACATTTGAGAAGGGA
>NW_020954817.1:5425-5496 GCF_900497805.2 Vombatus ursinus
GAAGAGAGAAAGAGAGAGACACAGAGAGAGACAGAGAGGAAGAGAGAGAGAGATAGAGAGGGAGAGAGAGA
>NW_020954817.1:5615-12012 GCF_900497805.2 Vombatus ursinus
CTGGAGAAAATCTGTTATGTTTCAGCTGAAGGAAAAAGACAGTGATCTCAGACCAAGCAGAAATAGACCTAATTAAAATAGATAATCAAGTAAACTCTAATTTTACTAAAAGGTACCACAGATAATAAAACAATGTAAAAATATTTACAATAAGTTTGTCTGATAAATACCTCATGTCACAAATATATCAGGAACTGAATAAAGTTTATAAAAATGAGAGCTATTCCCTAATTGATCAGTAGTCAAGGGATATGAACTGGGAGTATGCAGAAGAAGAAATCAAAGCTATATATAGTCATATAAAAGAAAGTTCCAAATCACTAATTTTTAGAAAAATGCAAATGAAAACAACTCTGAAGTACCACCTCACATCTATCAGAAATGACAAATACTGGAGGGGCTGAGCAGGAATAAGTACACTAATGAATTGCTGGTAGAGTCTGCTGGTCCCATCATTCTGGAGAACAATTTGGAACTATGCCTCGAAAGCTATAAAACCATATATGCTTTGACCCACCAATATCACTGCCAAGTCTGTATCCCAAAGAGATCAACGGAAAAGGGAAAGGACCTACACATACAGAAGTGTTTATAGCAGCTCTTTTTGTGTTGGCAAAGAATTGGAAATTGAGGAGATGCTCCCCAACTGGGTAATGGCTGAAGAAGTTGTGGCATATGATTGTGATGGTGTACTATTGTGCTATAAGAAATGACCGGGGAGGGGGGAGTTGTCTCAGAAAAATATGGGAATACCTATATGAACTCATGCAAATTGAGATGACCAGAAACAGGAGATCATTTTGCACAGTAACAGCAATGTTGTAATGATAATCAACTGGGAACAACTTAGCTGTTCTGATCTGTACAATGATCAAGATAATTCCAAAGAACTCATGATGAAAAAAAGTTATCGTCTTCCAGATAGATAACTGATGAAGTCTGAATGCAAACTGAAGTACTACTTTTTACTTACTTTTTTTTTCTTTCTTTTTTGTTATTTCTATTGTGTAAGTATGTTTTTATGATTTCACAGTTATGATTGATACCATATTTCTTGCCTCCCAGTGGGTAGAGGAGGGGCAAAGAGGGAGAGAATTTGGAACACAAAATTTAAAAGGAAAAGAATGCTTATAATAAATAACAACTTCATTTTTTAATTAATGCAGTAAAAAAGGAAGAAGAGAGAGAGGAGGAAAAATGCCCAGACTAGATTGTCTCTAGGGATTTTGATCTTTTGGGGCATAGCCATGCAGTTTTACCCTCAGGAGAAATTGTGTGGTTTTCCTTGGTTGTGTGCTGCTCGAGACATAGCCTGATTGTGTGTACTAGGAGAACAATTGGTCAAAGTGGCGAAGACTACCAGCTTGTGTTTGGCTGTAGGAAGTGAGAAGGAATCAGGAATCAAACCTGGGCTGAGTGTAGCACAAAGTGTTTGGAGTCAGTACTGGGCACCATGTCCCTCCTCCTCTGTGCAGTGGTTCAGATGGTTGGTTCTGAGCAGGGATTCCCTAAGCTTTCAGGTCCCATACCTTTGACTTTTCAGTAAACCTTCGCATGCCTCTTAATGTGAAGTGCAAGAAATTATACTGCATATTATCATTCTAACTAAAATAAAATGATCAAATTTCCTTCTCCAAGGGTACACCAACACTTTTGCAACTTCACTGATGGGGTGATATCATAATTTGCAGAATATTCTGTGTATCCCCTTAACAAGCTCCTTCTTCTCTCTGAGGCTAAGACTATCTCCAAGGACCTCCTCCACTTTAAATCTATGAACTTCCAGTTCTCCTCCTCTCCTCTCCTCTCCTCTCCTCTCCTCCATGGGGCTCTCTGGAGGTCCCTGTCTTATACATTAAGCCAGGGTTGAGCTACTAGGCTACCTGGGACCAGCCCTGCTACCCACTCTCCAACTGAACCACTCTGCGTACAACCTGCCTGGCCTGATTGACCTCTGAGCCTTGGTCCTGGAGGCAACCATGGTAACATCTGATTTTATGGAGAGCAAGGCCTTCCCTCCAGCACCCCCATTTCCCCCTCCCCAGTGCTATTCCTGGCCAACGTTTCCCATGTAGATAGATCCTCTACATCTGGACATTATTTACGACTATTTACCTCTTCCTCCACTCCCTGGAGTGACAGACAGCTGCAATGTAATGGACAGAACACTGGGGTTGGAGTCAGAGGGCCTGGTTTGGAATCCTGGTTCTGACTTTCTAAGGTTTTAGTAACCTGGGTGATTTATGTTATGATTTTTTTCTAGCTCTATAAAATAATTATTTAACAGTGTGATTGGTATGGCACTGAATAAGTAAATTAATTTGGGTAGAACTGTCATTTTATTATATTTGATTGATCTATACATGAGCAATTGATATTTTCTCAATTGTTTAGATCTGACCTTATTTGTGTGAGAATTATTTTGTGTTTATGTAGTTTCAGAGTTTGTCTTGGCAGATAGACTCCCATGTATGTTATATCGTCTATAGTTATCTTGAGTGGAATTTTTCTTTCTATCTCTTGCTGCTTGGCTTTCTTGGTTATATACAGAAGTGTTGATGATTTATGTGGGTTTATTTTATATTCTGCAACTGTGCTAAAGTTCTTAATTTTTCCAACTCATTGTTAGTTTATTCTCTAGGATTCTCTAAGTATACCATCTGCAAAGAGTGAAAGTGTTGTTTCCTTATTATCTATTCTAATTCCTTCAATTTCTTTTTCTTCTCTTATTGCTAGAGCCAATATTTCTTTTTTTTAAGGCACTTGAGGTTAAGTTACTTGCCCAGGGTCACACAGCTAGTAAGTTTCAAGTGTTTGGTCTGAGGCCAGATTTGAACTCAGGTCCTCCTGACTTCACAGCTGGTGCTCTATCCACTGTGCCACTTAGCTGCCCCTAGAGCCAATATTTCTAGTACAATATTGAATAATAGTGGTGATAATGGGCATCTTTGTTTGCCCCTGATCTTATTGGGAAGGCTTCTAGCTTATCCCCATTGCAGATAACAATTGCTGATGGCTTTAGATAGAAACTATTTTGCATTTTAAGGAAAGCTCCATTCATTCTTATGTTCTCTAGCGGTGGCCCAAGGTGGGTGGTTACATTGTAGAAGGGGTCCCTAGATCATAGACTGTTACAGCTAAGAGGATCCTTATGTGAAAGTGAGAACCTTCACTGATTATCTCACCCTCTTCAAAGTAAGGAAATAACTTCATTAGGCAAGAACAGTTATTAAATCAATCAGTCAGAACCAAGTGAGAACAGGGTTCTCACACATATGTTCTGGAATCAATCCAAAGTGCTGTCTCAGGGATTAGATCATGCCTTTAGGAACATGCATGAAAGAGAGGACCTGTCTCAGAAAACAGTTGAGAATCATAGGGTTTGGAAGAAGAGTGTAAGAAGCAGAGACATAGCAAGCTGAGACAAAAACTGGCACAGCTGGGTCAACCAGGAAAAGGAGAAAGAGAAGGTAGGACTGAGCCCTGGCAGACAAGGAAAATATGAAAGACGGACACTGGCTCTATGAGCATCTCAGAGTAGAAGACCCAGGTTGGTGCCACCAGAAGAGTACCCACCTACTTAAGACCTAGGGAAAGTTCCAAGAAGAGTCTGCTTTATGCCCAACTTCCCCTCTTAATATACCTGTCTAATCAAAGACACTATAGTAATCTGATTTTTAGGCACACAAAGGTTTCTAATAAGCTGAATTTTGCCTCAACCACAAAGAGGCCAGGGGTTAAATAGAGATAGATATAAATGTCAATTTAGGCAGATGGTCCAATCTCTGTCTTAATGTTAGGAATTTTTCTAACCCATAATGTTTCATCTAAAAGAAACTCCTTAAAGCTGCAGAAAAGGGAGCCATGTGGACTGATGCTTGAATTGTTGTGTTTGTCCTTCATTCTGGAAGAGGACCATGACATGAGGGAGATGATGACATGATTTACAGTTGACTTTGATTTGAGTGAGGGAGGGCTGTGCAAGGTCCCCAGCCTCACTTTCTCCTCTAGAGCATCTCGGTCCATTGGCCAGATATTCATCAGGATTACTGAAGATGACCCAGATATGACCTCTGGCTGAATTTGGGGTGTGTAGGGTGCAAATGTAGTCTACTTATTTTTGGAGTGAAACCCTCCTCCCAGTGATTTTTTGAAAGAACTAAATGAAAAAGGAAAAAGGAATTTTTCACTTCCCAGGTAGCCCAAATGAACTATTGTAAGCCCAGCAGAGCTGAACCCCCTGCCACTGCATCAGTGACCCATGCTAGCTGGTTTGGTTCAATCACTGCAATTCATTGATGAGGTATATCATTTCACCAGTGTAAATGAGAAAGCATAAACAGGCACTGAAACACTCTGTGTCAAAAAGCTTGGGTGTTTTGGGCCCCAGGATGGTTTGTTAAAATAGCAGACAGGAGGATGGAAATCCAAATCAAGTTACCCACCTCACCTTTGTTGGAGTATAATCTTTCCAAAGACAAAATTTAGTGGATAGCAAGGCAGCCCCAGCTAGTTCTAATCACTGGTCGTCTTGGTGACTGCTCATTGCCAAGGATACCTGGAATCCTGAGTTGCTGGCATTCAGGCTACCTCCTTATCAGGCCTCTATTATGATTCCTAGGCCAGGAGGAGGGGAGGACTTTTTCCCCATTTTATCCTAGACTGCCAGCCAGATGCAGACTGAAATCACCAGGGGCTACAAAATATCAGGAGATGTCCACAAATGCACACATGTATACACACAATCACTGTGCATCTTGTATATATTGAGAGACAGAGAACAAAACAAAGACAGACATAGAGATGCAGAGACAGAGACAGGCAGAGTTAGAGACAGAAAAAGAGCAATATAGATGCCAACTCCAGAACAGTATGCACAAGAAGACACAGAAAGCAAGCAGATGTTGCTATGGGACATGCATCAGGGAAGAGAAGAAACACTATCCCAGGCACTCTGGTGACCTCACTGATCATTCCTAGACAGGTGAGAAGAAACTAAGGCCCAAGAAAGATTAAATTGTTGCCCAGGGTCACACAGGCACTATGCATCAGAGGCAGCATATGAACCCAGGATATCTGACTCCATAGCAGCCAAAATTCTTTCCAGAATACAATTCTGTCTCCCAGGGCAGCTTTTGCCACCTAACCATGGTTTCTCCAAGGGACATCAGAATTTGGCTTTTAATTCTCCGCAAATAAATCTTAAAGCACAAATTGCATGTGAGCAATCAGGCTAATAACATAACAAATATAGGACAGCCTTTATTTTTACCTGGTGAAAAAATGCAAAGTACAAAGGCTTGGTACTCGATCTCAGTGCCTGGCAGATACACAGCAGGCACTTAATAAATGACTTGTTTGATTGCCTGGGCTCATAAAATTCAAGACAACTCTTCTTCTCTTTAATGGTCTTGTCTATCTCCACAAGGTCTGTCCTTAGGCTGAGGTCTCCCATCCACCAAGAAGAAAACCCTTGGGTTCAGCAGAATCCACCCATCGCCCCCTGTTGGCATCCACCTTCCATCTTATTACTCTCCTTTAGGTCTCTGTGTTTTCGTGATGATGCTTGGGAGTGACTCATAGATGGGACTCTGGCCCCAAAAGTGGATTTAGACAAGTTTCCACCTGGGAGCTTGAGCTGCCTTCTGTTGAATGCTGAGTTTACACTTCAGAGCTTCTATGCATTTCATCAGGAATGTTTGAAAGTCCTTCATTTCAATAAAAATCCATGTTCTCCCCTGTGAGATTATACTATTTGGCTGGGTATGTTACTTTGTTGGTAATCTTATAGTCATTGTGTTCTGAAATATGTATTTCAAGATGTCAACTCCTTTAGGGCAATGGTTGACAGTCCTGTGTATTCCTGACTGTGGCTCTTTGGTACTTGCCTCCTTTTTTTCATGGGCTGCTGGCAATACTTTTTCTTTGTCCTGTAAACTCGGGATTTTGACTGGAAAGTTACCAGGAGTTTTCATTTTGGGGGGTCTTTTCTGGGGACCTATATTTTTTTTTCTATTTCCTCTTTGTTTTGTGGTTCTAACATGTCTAAAAAGTTTTCTTGTTTGATTTCTTGAAATATTATATCCAGGCTCTTTTGTATGGCATAGCTTTCAAGTTTTCCAATACTTCTTAAGTTTTCAGTCCTCAATCTTCTTCCATGTAACTTTTTTCTATGATAGACCTTATCAATTCTTTTTAAAAGAATGTCTTCCTTTTTTTTTTTTGCTTGTGTATGATACATTACTTTAGTTTTCCTATGAATCATTTCCCTTCCCCATCCCAGAGAAACATCTGCTATGATCAATAGTATTTTTAAGGAGAAAAAATAATTCAGCACAACTGATTGATACATTGAAAAAATCCAGTGGGGCAGCTAGGTGGTGCAGCAGATAGAGCT
>NW_020954818.1:0-7817 GCF_900497805.2 Vombatus ursinus
TTACAATCTCCTCATAGCTTTTTGTTTTTATATCATCCTCATTTCCAAATATACCCATCCCCATCATTTCCAAAGTAAGCCATCCCTTAGTACAAAGAATTAGTAAAGAAATGGAGGAAGGCAGTTCCATAAAACCAACCAACACATCCACCAAGTCAGCCTGCATGTGCAATATTTTACACTCAGACCATCTACATCTACACTCAAACTTTAGCCTCTACTTTAGCTCAATATATTAGGATCAGAGACTTGTCATTTTCCTGAAGGTCTCATTTGTCTATTTATATTACATTTTTCACAAATGTAGAAATCTTTTGATTGTACACCACCATCATTGCCACATATATCTTGCCTCATTATCCCCTACCCAGAGGGCTATTGTTTATAACATACAAATGCAGAAAAGTACTTCTGGAAGCCAAACAACATATCAACTGAGTTTGATTATATATGCCATATTTTACACCCATGGTCCCTCACCTCTGCAGAATATGGAAGGTATATTTTTTCAACTTTTCTTTAGGACCAAGATTCTTGGTCATTATCAATATGCCTCTACTTTCCCTTTTTGGCACTTTCCATTCACATTTTTGCAGTCATCATTAATATTTTTTCCTGTTTTTCCTGACTTTCCTTGGCATCTGGTTCATCTTAGTTTCCCCCTGCCTCCCTCTGTCCTTCTTTGGCATTCTTCCTTACATTACATGAATCATCCTTCATTCATATACCATAGTATGCTGAGCCACAGCAATGTGCTTTTTGCCTGCTTCTTGACAGTAAACCAGTAGAGCAAAATTAGACACGCTTTATTTACATGTCCCCTCTGGCTCCCCATGGACATAAGAAATTCCCTGTCATAAATGGCCTGAAGCAGGACTTCCCTGACTGGGAAGGGGAGTTCATCAAGGAAGTCTCACCTCTCTAGAACTAGCCAAGCTCTGACCCAACCAATTTCTAGCATCTACATCTGGGCAACAGCATAAGGTCAGCTAGTGATCATTTTGCTTACTTTTGACACATTTTCCTACTGTTGACCTTGCTTCTTTATATCATAATGTTAAAAAAAATTATAATTTTTTTTTGTTTTGACATCACTTTCTTTTCCAAATATATGACTCCTCATCCCCTTCCAGGGGAACCAACCTTTATATGATAGAATGAAACAAGGAATGCATAAAAGGTACTTAATTCAGTATAACTAACCCACACATAAGTTGTTTCTGACCTTTTAGGTAATATTCCACACCCAAAGTCCAGATGCTCTATTCCCAAAAGAAGCAGGTGCATTTTTCTCAATTCTGCTCCTGGATAATGATCCTTGGTCATCATAATTCTAATACATGCATTTTTAGTTTTTGTTGCTTTCTGTTGACATTTTAGAAATCATTTTATATATTTTTTCCTCTCTTCATGACCACCCCTCCTTATCAGTTGATAACAGTCTTCCCATGCCTCTCTCCATCCTTCCTGGGCTTCCTTTCTTACATCACAGGAATCATAGGCTTCATTTTGGTGTACCACAGTATGTCAAAGCATCCTCCATTCGATGTCCTCCTCACATACTCCTTGATACCTAGCCACTGGATCAAAAATAGAGCTACTACAGGGTTCATAGCCAAGTCACTTTTGGAGATCATTGATTCCCCATTGGAGCTGGCCCTGAGGCAGAGCTGCCCTGGCTGATGTTTGGAGGGTGAGTAAATCAAACAAGCCTCACTCCTCCCAATGCAGCCAGGACCTAGACTCTGACCCATCCAGTCTCCGGGGCATATTTCTGACCAGCAGACTAAAACCTGGGACTCTCCCTTTACTTTGATTCCTCACTTCATGTTTCTTGACACCAAGTCATTGGACCGAAAATGGAGACCCTTCAGAGTCCATAGCCTCTCCCATGTATAGGGAATTCATAACCGTTTGGAGCTGGCTCTGGGGCAGAGCTGCCTTGACTGATGTTTGGAGGGTGAGTAAGATAAGCAAGCCTCACCCCTCTATAGCACAGCAGGCAACAGACTCAAACCCATCCAGTCTCTCAACCCTCCCTCTGACACACAGGCAAGGACCAGGCCACTGCTATCCACCCTGCCAACAGATCTGCCTCTTGAATCCAGGACAACGGACCAGGACCAGAGGCCCCCTCTCCCAACCCAGAATGAGATAGGCTACTCCTCGCTGGAACTGGCTCTGGGGAAGAGCTGCCCTGGCTGATGTTTGGAGGGTGAGTAAATCAAGCAAGTCTCACCCTTCCAGAAGCAGCCAGGACCCAGACTCTGACCCATCCAGGCTCATCGCTCTCACTCACCAACTTGCCTTTTTCTACACTGCCACACTTGCTTCTATTGCTTTATGTGTACAATTTTCATCATAGCTTTTGTTTTGACATCACCCTGTTTTCCAAATATATCCTTTCCCACCCTCTCCATAGCAAGCCATCCCTTAGTACAAAGAATTAGAAAAGAAATGGAAGAAAGGCAGTTCAGTAAAACCAACCAACATAACCACCAAGTCAGCCTGCATGTGCAATACTTCACACTCACTAACCCCCACATCTACATAGAAAGGACAGAGTTGACTTCTTATCTAGTTTCTAGGAGCAAAATCCTTTGTTATTACAATAACAATGCACTCACTTTCACTTTGAGGGGATTTCTGACATTATGGTAGTCACTGAGTATACTATTTTCCTGTTTCTCCTTAGTTCCCTCTGCATCAGCTCCTAAGAGTCTTGCCATGCTTGCTCCCTGAATCTTTCCTATTCTTCCTGGATGGTTGCCACTTTCCTGCAATTGATTATGGCAGCGCAGTTTGTTAGGCATGCCCCCAACCAATGCCCTGTGCACCCCTTCTTTTTTTAAAATAAATTTTATTTTCACAAAGATCTACTTTCTCTCTCCCTCCCACTGAGGAAACAAAAAACCCAAAATCTCTGTTACAAACATGTATAATCAAGCCAAACAAATTTCTACACTGGCCATGTCCAAAAATTATATCTGAGTCTGTACTCTGAGTCCATCTCCTCTCTATCAGGAAGTGGGTAGCATGTTTCATCATGAGTCCTCTGGATTTGTGTTGATCATTGTGTTGATCAGAGTTTCCAAGTCTTTCAGAGTTGATTGTCTATACAATATTGTTGTTGGTGTATAAATTGTACTCCTGGTTCCGCTCACTTTACTTTGCATCAGTTCATACAAGTCTTCCCAGGTTTCTCTGAAACCATCTCCTTCATCATTCCTTACAGCACAATAGTATCCCATCATACTCATATACCATAACTTGTTCAACCATTGCCCATTTGAGTCCCCCCCGCCCAGTTTCCAATTCTTTGTCACCATAAAAAGAACTGCTATAAATATTTTTGTACATACGGATTCTTTTCTTCTTTGTTTTATCTCTTTGAGGTATAGGCCTTGTAGTGGTATCATTGCTGTCTTTTTTCTTGATGCTTGGCCACTGGACCCAAAATAGAGCCCCTTCAGTATCCTTGGCACACCTCTCCCAAATGGAGGTAATTGATTAACCATAGGGTAGAGATGTCCATACTGAAGTTCAGAGGGTGAGTAAATCTATGACAAGCCTCACCCCTCCCAATCCAGCCAGGCCCCAAACTCTGACCTAGCCAGTCCCTTGACCACTAAAATAGCACCTAAGTCTCTCCATTTACCCTGATGCTGCCCCAGCTTTTTGACACCAGGCCACTGGACTTAAGAGAAGGTCCCTCCAGAGTTCATGTTTCCCTCCCTCGTGGAGATAACAAAATCTCAAAATGACTTGGCTCCTCTTTGAGCTGTTCTTCCTGAGGATTGCAGAGTGACTTATGCAATGATACCTCTATCCCCTACAACTACACAGACTCCAAACACTGATTCTTGTGTATCTGGCCCCTATTTCTGATCACCACACTCTTAACTGAGGACTGACCATTTTCGCTAAGGACTTCCTTCTTGTTACCAACCCACTGGACCAGAAAGAGAGGCCCGTCAGAGTCCATAGAAACCCCACTACTCCTCACCTCTCTGAGTTATGGATTAATAATACTCCATTGGGGCTAGCCCAGGGGGAAAAGCTGACCTGGTTGATATAGGGAGGGTGAGATAATCACAGAAGCTTCTCGTCTCTCAACTTACATTCATGTACCACATGTGTTTAGACATTCCCCAATTGAAGTATCAATAAGCTCTTTGAAATATAAGCCTAGTATTGGAATCTCTGGGTCAAAGGATATAGACATTTTAATGACTTTATTTTCATAATTACAAATTGCATTTCAAAGTAGTTGTACTGATTCATAACTCTACCACCAATATGGTAGTGTGCCTATCTTCCTGCAACACTTCCAATATTGATTATTCCCATCTTTTGTCATCTTTACTAATTTTCAGGGTGTGAGTTGAAATCTCAAGCTTATTTTGGTTTGCATTTCTATTATTAGTGATTTGGATCATTCTTTAGTATGGTTGTAAATAGTTTGTAATTCTTTTGAGAATTTTTTTACATCCTTTGATGTATTTATTTATTGGTGAGTGACGTTTGGTTTTATATATACATATGTCTGTAAATATATTTGTAGGTTATATATATACATATATGTTAGTTGTTTATAGTAATTGATTAGCCAACACTTATCTGAGAATCAAAAGATTTTTTTTATTTAACCATTTCCCTTCTTATCCTAGGTGCAATGATTTTGTTTGCACAGAAAATTTTCTGTTTCATATAATCAAAGTTATATATTTTATTTTTGTAATTTTATCTATCCCTTGTTTGGTTAAAAATAAAACTCCTACCCATAAGCTATGTAAGATATATCTGCTTTCCTTCTAATTTTTATGGTATGATTTTAATATTAAGACCATATATCCACTTAGAATTTATTTTGTAATATACTGTAAGATGTTGGTCTAAACATAATTTCTGCTGTACTGATTTCCAGTTTTCCCAGAACTCTTTATCAAATAGGGATAATTCCTAAGTAATTCATGTTTTCTAATTTATTAAACACTGGGTTATTGAGTTCCATTGTTTCTAATTCTCCCTTGTTTATTCTGTCCCATTGATCTACCTCTTTATTTTTTTAATCAATTATCAAACTGTTCTGGTGACTACTGTTTTATAATATATTTTGAGGTTGGGAAGTGTTATCTGCCCCCCTTCATTCCTATTTTTTTCATTATTTCCCTTTATATTCTAGATTTTTTAAATCTTCAAATGAATTTTATTATTTTATCTAGTTCTGTAAAATACTCCTTTGGTAGTTTGATTGGTATAGCATTAAAACTATAATTTAGCTTTGGTAGTACTGTCATTTTTATTATTGGTACACCCAATCATGAGCACTGAATATTCATTCAACTATTTAAGCTATTCTTTATTTCTTTCAGTAACACTTTGTAACTGAATCCATTCAAGTATTTTGTGTGGTTTGGTATATTGATCCCAACTATGCATTTTGTAGTTATTTGGTATTTCCCTTTCTATATTGTCTTTTGGATTTTGTTGTTATTATATAAAAATGCTGTTGACTTTGTGGATTTATTTTGTAGCCTGAAATTTTGAAAAAAGCTTTTAATTGTCTCAATTAGTATTTTGCTGATTCCTAAGGATTTTTTAAAGTAAACCATCATGTCATCATCAAATATGCATAGTCCTATCTCCTCTTTACTGATCTTTATACTTGTAATTTCTTTCTCTTGTAATAATGCTGCTGCTAGCATTTCCAGAAATTTATCAAATAACAGTGGGGAAAGCAGTCATCCTTACTGCACTGTTCTATTTACTAGAAAAAGTTCTAGTGTATCCCCATTGCATATGATTTCCCTTTTGTTTTTAGATACTTTTTATATTAAAAAAGTCCTTCTATGCCTGTAATTTTTAGGTTTTTAGAATAAATAAGTTTTCTACTTTATTAAAGGCTTTTCCCACATCTATCACAATAATCAGGTAGTTTGATTTTTTTTGTTTATAATATGGTTAATTATATTTATTATTTTCATAATGTTGAACCATTCTTATATCTATTGTATAAATCCAACTTGGTCATAATGAATGATTTCTTAGATGTATTATTGTGGTCTGACAGGATTTTATTTAAAGTTTTTGAAATTACATTCATTAATGATCTATAGTTCTTCTTACTTTGTCCTTCCCTGGTTCACATGCTCCTTGAACTGATTATTATCTGTGGTCTATATTGCTTATGATCTATAAAGAATATGTTTAATATTTCCAAGCTTTTACATTTATTTGTAATATCTTGTGGTCTCATACATGGTCATTTTCTGTAAAAGATCCATGTGCTTCTGAGAGAGATGCATATTCTTTAGCACTCCCATTTAAAAGATGACTTGAGACTGTTAGTTCTAGTTTCTCTGGCAAATTGTTCCATACTACATTTCCTCCTCTTTAATTTTTCTGTTAGATTTGTCTGAAACAGAGAGGGACATTAAAATCACCTGCAATTATTATATTACTATATATGTTTTCTTGCAATTTAGTGTTTTTCCTTTATGAATTTAGATGCTAAGGTATTTGGAGCATATAAATTTAATATTAACATTGATTTGTTGTTTATGGTTTCTTTCAGCACAGTTTAGTTCTCTTGTTTACTTCTTTTTAGGTTGTGAATTTTTAGTTTTGCTTTGTTTAAATAGCATAATTGCAAATCCTGGAAAGCAGGTACATTTTTCTCAGTTCTTCTCCAGGACCAAGATCTTTGGTCATTGTCATTACAATGTATTGACTTTCCCTTTTCAGTGCTGTTCATTCACATTTTTGGAGAAATCATGTATGTTTTTCTAACTTCCCTCTGCATCAGTTCATATCTGTTTCCCCATGACTTCATCTGTCTTTCCTGGGCATTCTTTCTTACATCATAGAAATCATAAGCTTCATTGATGTATTATAGAACCACCCCCCAATGTGCCTCTCCCTGCTTCTAATCACCAGGTGCCTGGACCAATACTATACACCTTCCAAAGTCCATGTTCCCCCAACCTCCATATGTAGATGATTAATTCCCCCATTGGAAATGACCCTTTAGCAGGTCTGCCCCAAAAGAAGCTAGAAAAAGATTTCATTGAGGAAGCCTCACCTACCTAGAACTAGTCAAATGCATACCTTTCTGCTTTCTAACATCCACATTTGGTCAGCAGCATAGGACCAGACACTTGTCATTTTCCCAATAGGTAACTTTGCTCTTTCATATGTTAATTTCAAAATATTTGAAATATCTCTTGTTCTGATATGACCTTCATTGCTAAAAAATATCACTCCCCATTCCCTATATGGAGAATGACAGTTGATATCATAACTTGAAATAAGAAATGCAGAAAAGGCACTTCAGCAAAACTCATTCAGCAAAAACACATGAGTAATATCTGACCATTCATGCAAGATTCCACACACAAAGTCTAACCAGTCTCAGAGCCTCAAAGAAGGAGGTTCATTCTCTCAGCTCTTTTCCAAGACCAAAATTCTTGGTCATCATAATTACAATGCATGTACTTTCACTTTTTGGAACTTTCCATGGACATTTTTTGAATCATTGTGTGTACTGTTTTTCTTTCTAGCTGACCATCCCTCTACATCAGTTATTAGTTTTCCCATGTTTCTCTCTACTCTTCCTGGACATACTACATTATATTGAAGAAATCATGGTACCATAGTACATTAAATATCTCCCTATTTGATGTTCCTGCCCCCAACTACTTAACATCTGGCCATGGGACCAAAATTAGACACCCTCTAGAGTACATCCCTTTTGGAGATCATTGATTCCCCATTGGAGCTGGCCCTGAGGCAGAGCTTCCATGGCTGGTGTTTGG
>NW_020954819.1:0-5100 GCF_900497805.2 Vombatus ursinus
CAGGACCCTGAAGCTAAGGTTGACTTCTCCAACATTCTCCCCAAAGCTGACACATTCCTCTGTCCCCTCCACTGCCACCCCTGAATCCCCACTTTGATACTCTCTCAGCATCTAAAGAAAGTAGCTGCCCTGCTCACTGCTTCCATACTCACTGCTTTGGAGTCCTCCTTAATTAAGTTTATAACAGTCTGCATCACTTCAGTCTTTAGTTCCATGGTCTGGGGCACTAAAGGAAAGACCAGAGGCAAGGTAGTAGTCAACTTCCTCCCTTCTTCCATTGTCCAAGTAGCACTGTCTGCTACTTACTACCCATATAATAATAGCTAGCATTTAAATATATAAGATTATTGATATTTATGTATGTGTATATTCATGTATGTAAATGCTAGCTATATAACAATGAGCAAGTCACTTTGGGTCTCAGTTTCCCCATCTGTAAGATTAGGGAGTCAGACAACATGATTTCTAAGGCCCATGGTAGCTCTATATCCTTTACTTCTATAATGACATTAATCATATCACTCCCGAGGTTCAAAAACTTTCAGTGGTTCCCCATTGCTAAAGGGACTCCCTCCTGTGAGAAGGAAGGAGGTCAGGTCCAGATCTCAAACTACACAATAACCTGTGAATAGTAGTAGTAGCTGCCCCACTGAGGACCCAGCTGGCCAGTTCTAGTTGGGCAATGCAGCTCCTTTCTTCCTCCCTCCGTTCCACCCTCCCTCCTTCCTTTCTTCCCTTCCTTCCCTCCTTCCTTTCTTCTCTCCTTTCCTTTCTTCCTTCTTTCCCTCCTCTTCCTCTTCATAGGGAATCATACCCTTACCTGCAGGTGCTCTGCCCAAAGGAATATAAATTTTGATTATTTAAACCTAGCAAGATATCTTGGGGTTTGTGGGCTAGATTTCTTTTTTATGGATCATGTCTTAAACCCAATTCATTCTGGCTATCATTGACTGGCTAACAATAGGTCCCAGCCCAAGCCTCATTTGGTAATTGGTTGGATTCTGATGGCTCAGAGTGAGTGTAAATAGCAATTATTTTTGTTTTGACTGGAAATCCCTCCCAGACTGATTTTATTTTTTTGAGTAGGTAAAAGAGGTCATTCTTTGCCTCCTTTCTACCTAGGCTTAATCAATAATGGGTGTTGCCTGAGACTGAGACCTGGGAAAGACCTTAGCTCAAAAAGGCCAAGCCCTCCCACTGCATCTGAGGCCAATTCCAGTTGGCCTGATCTATATCTTGCCATTGGACCCAGATGGTTTTGGAGGACAGAGTGAGGCTGATGACTTTGCACAGCCCTCCCTTACTTAAATCCAATTCACTTGCAAGCCATGACATCTCCTTCCTCTTCAGGAACAATTTGACCATCTCTTGGTGGTATAGCCGTGCTACCAAAGGAAGAGAATTCAAGGTAGTGGAAGAGGTACGTGTGGGAAGGGGACAAATGGAGGTTCTAGAATGGGAAGGAACCTAGAAGTCATCTAGTCCAGCCCCCTTATTTTATAAATGGAAAAACTAAGGCCCAGAAAAGCAAGGTGATTTCTTCAAAGTCACACAGAAAATAAACAAACAAGCTGGGATCTGAACCCAGGTTTTCTGATTTTGAATTCTCAGCTCCTTTTATAATACCATGTTGCCACTGATTGTTTACCAAAGGCCAACTTGTTGCAGAAAAGGTAGGATCATTGGAGGGTCTTAGAACTCACCCTTACCCTCCTTTTCTTTCCAATCACCATTGCCTAATTATGACAAATAAGTCTTTTATCTTTGTCATTACTAATATTATATCTCTACCTCAATGGGCTTAGATCACCTCTGGAAGAAGATTATAGGGACCAGAAGAAGGGGTATTTTTAGACACTTTGAATTCATACCATGCAAAGCTAATATATATATTTACACACACACACACACACACACACACACACATATATGTATATATTACTCTGAGCCTCAGATTTGGGCAAGTTATCCATAAGAACAGAAATACTGTACCCCAACCCCACTTTCCACATTGCTGGTTCTGGGGCAAATCTAATCCACCTTGCCTTGGCAGTCTCCAGGCTAGGCAGAAATGAAGGTGGTTATTCACGGCCCACGTAACCCCCTCCCTCCTCACTGATTAGCTCAGGCCAAGGGACCCTGTGTTCTTACTCAAAATATGGAAGGACTTCAAGGCCATATTGTGGTTCTGAAGTGTAGATGAATCTGTATTGATAACTTTCCAAACCTGTAAGAAGAGAAATTGTTTGGAGGGAGAAACAAGAACCCATAGGAGACCCTTGTCATGGGAAGCAACCCACTGTCATAGGAAGAGCATTGAAGTTGGAGTCAGAGACTTCGGTTATACCCCTGTCTCTCCCACAAACAAGCTATGTAAGTGTGGGCAAATCTCTTCACTTTTCTTGGCCTGATTTTCCTCATCTACAAAATGGGATAAGCCACCTTAGAGGAGTTTTGTAAGAAGCTATTATTCTTTGCATTGAGAGGAGAACTAAAATAAAGAGCAGAGGAAACAGGCGACAGTCATAGGGAAAACAGAAAGCTGCATTCCAGAAGACTCCCTAGACTTCCAGTGCTGAACATAGGAGGCCAGTACTGTCTTCTTCCTGAAGGAACTGTTCCCTAGCACCTAGCACCGTGGCTGGCAGGTAGGTGCTTAATTGAGTTCACTGAATTGAGTAAATTGAATAATGGGGAAAATGGAATCATTTTCCTCCTCACCACATTGTGAGTAAAATATCCTCTTCCCCCTCCCCCCCGGGAAAATTGGACATTTTCCTGTGGAATATCATGGACTTTCTGTATTTTTTTTCCAGTGCTGGAAAAAAAGCAACAATGGCCTTCCACCACTGAAAATTTTGCCTGGTCTAGCCTCATGGGAATTTGTCCAACCTAGCTTGGGGAAGGATTCCAGTCCTGCTCCACAGGGCTCATGCACTTGCCTAGTCAGGTAGGCCTAAGGACCACAAAAATAGTGGCAAATGACACAAAAGGCCTGGTATAGGCTGGGTGGGGATCATAGAGACCCAAGCGGCCCAGATTCCTTGATTCCCATAGAGCTCACCTGTGAAGACAACAGCACCACAGTGTCATCCAGCTTCAATGGCAGCTTCACACCCTCAGACCCACTGGCATCCACAACTTCCAGGAGCCAGGAAAGACACTATATGGAAGAGTAGGGTCAGAACTCATAATCTATGACCAGCTACTCCCCACTCTGACTTCACTTAATACTTTGTCCCTTAATAATCTATTTGTCAGGGGGCATCTAGGTGGAGCAATGGATAGAGCACTGGCCCTGCATTCAGGAGGATCTGAGTTCAAATCCAGCCTCAGACACATAACATTTACTAGGTGTGTGACCCTAGGCAAGTCACTTAACCCCCACTGCCCAAAAGAGATAATAATAATAATCTATTCGTCATATGCCATTTATTATGATTATGTTGCAGAGAGGTAGACTGAGGATTGCTGGAAGATTGCATCAATTTAGGATTTTGGAACATTCTGAAAATGGAATGAGCTGGCATAGGAGGTCAAGTGGTTTCCCCCTCACCAGAGGTTTTCAAGCAAAGACTGGATGACCACTTGATGAGAAATCCTTGTTCAAGTATGGGTATTACTAAGTGATCTTTCAAGTATTGAGCACTGTTGTGTCCCCTTACTAGATTATAAATTCCACGGTAGCATGGAAAAGATCTTAAGAAAAACTTTTGAGCTCCTCAGGTATCTAGTGTAGTGACCCATACACAGTAGGTGCTTCATAAATAGTTTTCTGTTGAAAGGAATGGAGTTAAGCAATCACTCCTACTGATGGGGATGGGATCTGAACCCCTAAAAGGAAAAGACCATATCTTTGGGACCTGGACCCAAAAAAGGAAAAGCCCTGGACATTCCCATATGGCCAAATCTCTGGTGTTTGCCTTTAATCCTATCTGGGCTCCATTTTCTCTTGGCCCCATGATCCAGGTCCCAGGTGTTCTGTTACCTCACAGTCACCCCAGCTTACTGGTCACTCCCACCCAGATCCTCCTTAAACCCCTCCTCCAGTCACCCCAGACTACTTGGCCACTCCTACATCTCTCCCACAGTCTTTCTGTATAGAAGGTCCATCTAACCTCCATTAAGGTGCTCAGATTCTTAAGATCTGGCCTGCTTGCATTAGTGATACAAATACTTAGACTCCTTAAGAGTCTATATGGCTGATCTTTAATAAACCTTGTCTTTGCCTGAAAGAAGACTTGGGTCGAATTCATTTGGGCAGAACTCACGTATCATGACTTTGAGGTCCCAGCACCCCTAAGCCTCTAAACCTCAATACTACCTCCCACCTTTTCTTTAAGTATTGTCATACTCCAGATCCTCGGTAGGTAACATGCAATATCTAAAAGGAAGACGAAGCCTGTTCCTTTCAATTCCTCCAGAAAACTTTTCCAGTCTGAACCTACTCAGATGTACCACAAATCTTCCAATTAACCTACTGTGAGTGCCTCAAAGGAGAAAAACATTTGGGGCCATTCAAAACCATGAAAACAGTGAATTCTGACTTCAGACAGGCAGTTATAAACAAATTCATATCCACAGCTGGGCTTCCCCATAGGGACTAATGCTACTGTCTTTCTTTGCCTTTCTTTCCCGTGCTGGTAGCTCACACTTACACATCACTTGAGGATTTGCAAAGTATTTTACTAAACCTTCTAAGAAGGAAGTAGAACAAGTATTCTTGTCTGCCCTTTACAGAAAAGAAAAATGAGGCCCAGTGAGGGGAAATGATTTGCCTGAGTCACATAGCTGCATAAACAGAGCTGAATGTCAAGACCTCTCTGGGGTTCTTTACCCTACAGTGACACCAAGGTATAATCAAAGCCAAATTCTCAAAGCCCCTAAATGTCTCACAAATACCCTCCTCTTTTTGTTCCTCTGTACCCTGAGAAGAGGCAAATAACCACACATTTACATTCTCTATAGCCTTCTTTCAAAGTATATTGATGTAGGATTTGCTTTTGAATGGCCCTTAATTTTGTACATTTACACACACACATACATATACATATATATGTATACATATATGTATGTGTGTGTATATATATATATATATAT
>NW_020954819.1:5180-5445 GCF_900497805.2 Vombatus ursinus
GTCCTTTTCTTATATGAAATGGCTAGTTCCTCACAAAGTAAAACTTCATATCTAGACTGCATGCTGCCCCCCCAATAACCACCTCACAAATATGTGCTCCCCAAACATGAATACCCCCAAAGGTATTCCCCAAGGGAATTTGGGTAATGCATACAACTACCCAGAAAACATCTCAAAGCACATCTGTCGGTGGTGCCATCTTCACCAAAAAGAGAACAACACAGAGTATGGAGGGAGCACGAAGAACATTGGACTGGAAATCAGA
>NW_020954819.1:5531-5609 GCF_900497805.2 Vombatus ursinus
GAACCTGGAAGAACTAGTTGTTTCATGGGGAAATCACTCTACCTCAGTTATTATTGTTCAGCCTGTTTGACTCTGTGA